>NC_140931.1:28781468-29126468 GCF_014529385.1 Adiantum capillus-veneris | reverse complement strand
TAACTGAGAGCACCACTGTTGGTGGAGACCTCTCCTTTTGTGTTGGTCCCTCGTGGGAGCACCAATTTTGACATTCGCCGACGGTGGGACTTCTTCGACTACAGCTTTAACCAATTCCTTGGCGACCCATCTCCACACCTCGTGGCAGCCTGTTTCAGAGTACACGTTCGCACCGAGGCGTTAGAGACAACAGTTGGCTTCTCCTTCCCACTGTGTGGCAGAGATCACACGGAGTGGACTCTGCATACAGTCCTAGATTGGCTCAAGGTCCAGGATCTAGAGTTTTCACACAACACAGGAGACCGAGGAGTGAGACTTGATTCAAACACTTTGGCCACTAGCCAAGTTCAGTGTGACACCACCCGATTTAGCTGGATGTAGACACATTGTGGTATGCTTCTTTGCAGACACTCAAAGTGCTCCTTGCTATGTATTTGTACATGAGGATTCCTGGACAGAGGATGTAGCCCTACGGACTGCACGCTTTTCTTGGGCCTAGGTTGGACAGGCACATCAGACACACCTATCTCGGGGTCGCTCGGATACGGATTATTCCCCATCCAAGCCAGCCTTGAAGATCGTGAGGTTGGTTGTTGTAGCAGCATCGATCTTTTCTCACCGATCCCATGAGGATTGTCTCATGGAATGTGCAGGGTTTAGGTGGATCCCAATGTCATCGCCAGAGAGGTCGCTTGCATTAGAGCTTCGGAGACGCCTTGTGGGTGGTATGATAGATATACTTATGCTTCAGGAGCATCATCTTTGTGAATTCCGTATTTGTCAATGTGGTCAGATTTTGCATGGCCGCTATGAGACCTTTTGGTTAGCCGCTCTTGGGCCTGGAGGCATCCAGGGAGGTGTATTTAAGACTATTGCCATTGTGGGCAAAGGTATCATTGTGCCAGGTAGAGCCCAATGGATTACTATGCAGGTTCACAGTAACCTCATGGGTTTCCTAAACATTTATGCGCCCAACCATCATCCATGCGAGTGCACGGGTTGAGTTTTGGTCACACATTGTGAAGTCCCTGCCTCATGCAGAGCAGTGGTGTGTTGGGGGGGAGGGCTTCAACATGTTGGAGGACCCCTCGGATAGGATTGGAGGCAGCCATGCTACTGTGCACGGGACTGAGTTGGCAGCTTGAGAGCGTTTATGTATGACCTTGAGGATTTCAGATGCTTGGCAGCATGCAGGCTTTGTACGTCCCTCAGATAGCTTGAGACGAGAAATAACATAGCTCTGATGATCACTTTGCACTGTGAAGTCTATACCAAGCAAACATACTTCCTCTTCAAGGGACAAGAGTATGGATACCCATGAGCTGCAACTCAAGAATAGACCGACAAAATTAGCTAAACTGAAGAAGGCAAGGAAAAATGGCAAATGGACAGTGTATAGAGGAGGAGAAGCAATTATTAAAGACTTCCATACTACCCCACTCGTTCCTCTTAGTTTTATGTCAGCATGGCATTGACACCAAGATGGAATGTGACAAGGATGTATTTGACTTGTCCTATGGGTCAGCTTTGGCCTCTATAGAATGTTATATCGTCCTTCCATTCTTTTTCGGAAAGAATCTTCCTTGATTTGCTCTCTTACTACGATACATGGAGGTGACATTCTTTAGATAGAGTTCTTCATTGCACTTCTGGGACTATTTCTTTTAGTGGCAGAGCAAGATATATATGGCAATTGGGTGCAAGCGAAGAGTTGAGCGTCCAGTGCATAGACAACGGACAAATGTTCGAGGCAGGCAGGCAGGCAGGCAGGCACATGTATCTACAAGTACTAGAAGGTCAGAGGGAGAGAGAGCTCGGAGGAGGGAAGCAACGAAAAAAGAATAAGGCAACACATGCAAACAGAGGCTCCTCCTGTTTTACAAATTTATAGACACGGAGATCCTATTCCACAATAATCCACCTCCTACAGTTGCTCCTTCAGTAGCTATATCAAATGCTTCTCAGCAGGAAAAATATGCTGCCACATAGTGGCCCACTCCTCAAAGAGACTTATGGAAATCTACATGGAGTAACCACAAAATCTGTACTGGCAAGGTTTCAGATATCGGGATATGTGCTTGTGATACAAAACCTGATGAATAGTCATACTCTTCAAATTGAGGAGACGTACTCTCCTGCTCACCCCCAATTAGCTAGAGGGCGTTTATTGTTGCATTATTCATAGGCTGACATCAATAAAGCTCTCTCTCTCTCTCTCTCTCTCTCTCTCTCTCTCTCTCTCTCTCTCTCTCTCAACAAGAAAAGAACCTAAGGGCACAATCCCCAAGACTAGTATACAAAATATGCCGACCAACACCAGAGATGTGATTCCAAATTCGATAAAATTAACAGAAAATACCGACTACTTATTTGGCTGTCAGGAGGGCATGTCATTTCCCATTTTCCTTGGTTCAGAGAACGCTCCCATGATTAGATTCAGAGTGCAGGTTTTACATGAGGGTTCCTTTTGGACGAGGGAGGAACAGGCGATGGTTGAGGCCAACTGTTTGATCGATATCAAACAGTTTGCACATTTGTTTGAGAGTCAGTTGGCCTTAGGGTGGTTGGTTTGGTCAAAGAGATGTGTGTCTTGGTACCTTAGTGTTTGTGGTGGACAATGATTGAGTCCCTCATGCCTCTCTTACAATATGGTTGTGCCGTAGGTCTGCATTCTTTTTTAGGATACATCATCAAGAAATGTTAAAACGGATGCGGATGATTTTGGAGGCACAACCTAGGGGTTTCACAATCCCTTGGCTTTTGTGGGCTGCTACAGGAGGTTTTTACAGCGAAAGCTTTATATCCGTCAAATACATAGCATTGGACATTGTGGTTTCGCTACATCAACTGAGGTGGACAGAGCTTTGGGAAAATTTGAGTAGCCTTATTGTGAGTCAGCTACATTTCACTTCCTCTTTAGAGTATCTTTATTCCTAGATGTATCATGTAGTTTGGTTTGGGATTGTTCCCATGGTACATTGTATATATCTTTCAGGGTTCTCTCCCATATCTCTTGTATATGGACCTATGGTCAATTTTATGCAAAGCAAAGGGTTTAAAGAACCCACTTTGAGAGAGAGCGAGAGAGAAAGAGTCATTAAAAGCTAGGAAATTAAATGAGGCAAATAATTTTATTTAAATGGAGGAAAAATCTTTCCCATGAGACCTTGACTCTACATATAACAAACCTGCTGATATAGAAAACAAATCAAAACATAAATAAGTAGTAGAATACTAAACAAGGTGCTCAAGCCCTTGGTCATATCTCTCCACATTGGCAAATAAAATGGACATTTAAAGAACTGGCAAAGCAAATCATCACAATTAAACAAAAGCCAACAAGTGTATTTTTGAAGATACATTTTGTGATCAAAATTGTCCTATGCTCAAGTCTATAAACCCTGAGAAAGAAAAAATTACCATATGAAACACTTGTCTTCGTATCTGATTTGCAATAGCCACATGAACTGGCGTACAAACCCTGGTCCTCAACCACGCTAGGTTCCCCCCTTTCCTTGTTCCTTTTTGCCATGTTCTCCTTGCTGATGTGCTAGCTCTTAACAGCCATGTTTTGCCAGGGCCTGTTTACCAAGAGTTGACTCTACTACCTGCCAATCACTTAAATCATGTAAGAAAAAGGCCCTCAACAGCATTCTAGAGACTTTCAAAACTGTTGAGCACACCTAATGGCTACACTTTAAAGAAAACGCATTACTTTGGGAGATTCTCTCCTGAGATCCCCTCTACCCACATGTCCCCTCGACTTCTCTCGTCGTGCAGCTCTGACGCCCTCCGTCACCGCTCCTTTGCAGCCCCCTGCTTCTTCCTCAGCCTATGCCCCTCCCGCCTCTGCGTGCCTGGAGCTTGAGAGAGACCCATCTCCTCCCTCGCTGCCTGTTTTCATCCTCTTTGCCCTACCCTCCCCTAACCAGCTTGTCTGCACATCCTTGTGGTTTGAGAGAGAGAGAGAGAGAGAGAGAGAGAGAGAGAGAGAGAGAGAGAGAGAGACTTTGACAGAATCTCCCCAACATTCGGATTAATTCAGAGTTTTTCTAAACTCGATCACTCATAGTCATACTTTTATTCATCAGGTTACAAAAAAACATCTTCCTGAATAAATCTGCCAATAGACGACATAATTGACACCCACACTACACAAAGAGATATCCGTGCGCTCTCTCTCTCTCTCTCTCTCCACTTTTTTAGTTGTACTCGGGAGATTATACTCGATGCACCACTTGTAACTTTTTTGGCCTCATAGGTCACTTTGGCCTTCTGTAGCCGTTAATATATCATTTCATTTCATTTCTCTCTCTCTCCTTCCTTTTTTAGTTGTACTCGGAGATTGTACTAGATGCACCACTTGTAAATTTTTTGGTCTCATAGGTCACTTTGGCCTTTCAAGACGTTAATATAACATTTCATTTCTCTCTCTCTCTCTCTCTCTCTCTCTCTCTCTCTCTCTCTCTCTCTCTCTCTCTCTCTCTCTCTCTCTCTCTTCTTTTTTTTTTTTGGGAAAAATCAAGGCTGTATATTACTGAGTACAAGATAATCCCCAGCGGATGCCAAAATAGCCTATCATGTGGGGTGTACAAGCTGAATGTAAGGTTGAGAGCCACTATAGTGGCAACTCGACTAGAATAATCTCATGGTGGTCTATATGATGAGTGGAGGAGGAACCACTAAGGAGGCGCATAATGCCATGTAATCTGTCCACCTGTAAGTGTGCAGAAGAGTGGAGATCTTGCCCAACGCCGAAGGAAATCAAAGCGACGAGCCTCGGCTGCTCTAGATGTACCTGAGGAAGAATCCCACTGCCAAATGAGTGTGTGAATGATGTCCAGCCAAATGGCAGTGAGGATATCCGGAAGGAGCTGAGGTGCCGCACTGAGAATATGAAGACAACGAGCTCTCCAAACATTCCAGAGTGCAATGCTAGTGATGACTGAGAAGATTTCATCACGTGTCTGAGGATCCCCTTGCCAAGCAATCTGTGGTAACATAGCCAAAGTCCCTCGTCGGTAACCAGTCGTGGTAAGCATAAGAGCTGGATCTGTGTCTGAGCCCTCGTAGAGAAAGATGCGGTCCCGGGCATCGGCATCAACCAGGAAACAGATCCCAAGTGAGAGAAATCCATGCTGAACACCAGCTCTGCTAAGTAAAAAGCAAACTGCTAGCCAAACTGCATGAGAAGACGAGCATGACCAAAGGCAGTGCGCAGGTGACTCAGGTAGACGCAAAGAACAGCAAGTACATAACGGATCGTGACCCATAGAAGCTAACCAAGTCCCAACTGGAAGTCCTGCATGTGCAATCATCCAGAGGAAAAAGGAAATACAACGAGCCACATGTAAATCCCAGATGGCTGACCAAAATTGCCGTAGATAGGCATGTGAGAGACCTGAATGTAACCAAAAACGCATACGAGTGGGCTGCTCTGGGTGCTGTCTCATCAATGCGAATCTTCCAATTCTGATTGTATACTCAAAGAATGATACATGTGCACCGGTGGGGTTAGAGTGAGGCCAATGCCACTCTCCTGGGTCCCAATAAAGCTGAGATAGGGCACGACCCTCCCACACCCAAAGCCTCCAAAGTGCAGCATCAGCACAAGCGAAACGGGGGTCAACACAACGACGCTTCCCGCGGGAGCCAACTACTCATATGGCCTCCCAGCGAGCATCGGGGTAGACAAGGCGCGGAGAAGTAGTAGCATATGTCAGCCTAGCATGCATCCCCGAAGAGTAGTCAGTATCAACTGTGAACAGCATAGTGTCGAAACGAACTAATAAGAGAGTGCTCTGAGAAAAGAGGCCTTCCCAGCCACATTGTGGAGGCATCTGAACTGTGCCTCGCATGACTGCGTCCAGTGTGAAGGAATGGCGGAGCCAATCTCAAGCAGTCTGTCTGTTACCCGCCACCAAGTCATAATGTTCTGCCACAAAATCTGCATCCAGCATACGTGTCTCAGGAAAAAAACGCATAGAGGCAGCAGGGCCAGTGTCCCAAGCAGCCAAGTCAATGTGAGTCCTCTCTCCAAGCTGACGGGGTGGATTAACCGAAGAATCAAGAACTGCATCATTCCAAATGAGAGGCTGGCGCTCAATCTCCTCGGCATGAGGGAGGTGAGTGTTTGATAGCGCGTCGCATGGATACCCAAATCTGAAGGAGCGATCGAAGGAAGGGTGAGAGAGAGAGTGCTGCTGCACAAGGGGGCATCCGTAAAGAGAAAACGATACCCTGTTTGCCAAGTTGGCCATCTCTAGTGCCGAGGCCTGGAGTCGTGTGGAAAGAGCGGCCTGAAGAAGCATCTTCCAAGGTTCTTGGCGGGAAAAAGACCTGAACAATAAGCTTGGTAAGAAGGGTGCGGCTCTGTAATTCTGGATCAATAATGCCAAGGCCCCCCTCTGATCTAGGACGAATAATCGTGGACCAGCGAACTCGAGCACAAGTATCAATAGTCCCATCTGTGCCACTCCATAAAAAGTTCCGCACAAGTCTGCGTAGCTGAGCTATCACACCAGAATGTAGCATCCAACAGGAGGCCGTATACCATACTGTAGCCAGAATGACCTGGTTGGCGACCAATGCACGGCCAGCCAACGACAGATGACGTGAAGACCAATGACAAAGCTTCCTGCGAATAGACTGTAGCACAGGTGCAAACTGCTGTTGTGAGGAAACGTCATGTCCAACCTGAAAGCCTAGATATCTGCATGTCTGACCTGGCTGTAGCCATGTGAAACGATCAGTTACCCCCCAAGTAGGTATGTCATCACTGCCAACCAATAACCCATAGGATTATGCCAGTTAATGCGTGCACCACTGGCAATGCAAAAAACCTCCAGGGCTCCCCGCATGGCATCAAGAGCTGCTAGCAAATAGCGCAACATCAGCATAGTGTCATCAGCAAACTCCTGATCGATAAGGTCCGGAGCTGAAGGTACTGGCATGGTCAAGCACGAAATGCATGACTCTGAGCACGAAGAAAGTCTGACATAGTCTCTCCCCACAAACAGATACAGATATGCTGCTAAAGGGCATCCCTACGGACAGATCGAGAGAGCTCAAAACTGCGACTGACACGACCACCAATAGTAATAGCACTGCTGGCAGTTCTGAAGAGAGCGGAAATGCTTGAGATCCATCTCGAAGGGAAACCCATCCTGGCCAATGATCCTTCGAGAAACTCCCACTCAACACGATCGTATGCTTTCTCGAAGTCAAGGATGAAAAAAGCGAGAGGTTCAGAAGATGATCTGGCCCACTCTACTGCCTCATAAAAAGTGAAGATATTATCCAGTATGCATCGATCCATAACACAGCCTGTCTGAGAAGTGTGAATAATATCTGGTAAGAACGGTCGCAAGCGATGGCTGATCAGTAACGCTAATATTTTATAGACCGAAGGGAGTAGAGTAATAGGTCTCCACTGGCGAAGCTGAGTGGTGTCACCCCCTTTCGGAATAAGAGATATGAGACCTGAACAAAGATCTGGATGCATATAGCCTGATGAAAAGATATCCTGACAACCACGAAGCAGTGGTATATGCAATACATCCCAATAGGTTAAAAAGAAAGCTCTAGTGAGGCCGTCCTCACCTGGACAGGAAGATGGATCTAGACTCTCGATAGCATCATGAAGCTCTGCAAGTGTGAATGGGGCCAACAAGATCTCTGCCATAGTGTCTGTACAACGATGGCGAGTGTGCTGCCAAATCTGCTCACGGGCAAGTAAAACCTCAGTAGTGCATACATCAGCAGTGAACAATGCCTCAAAATAATCTACAGACATATCAAGAATAACATCAGGATGCATATGAAGTGTTCCTTGAGCATAGCACAAAGTCCAGAGGGTGGTGCCAGGAGGGCGCTCTTTATGCGCAGTGAAGAAGTCCTTATTCATTCAATTAGCTTTAGCTATCCAATGAGATACTGAAGCATGATGAGTGAACTCAGACCTAGCTGCCTGTACGCTACGAATTTCCTGTGTGAGTTTTGTCTGTCTAGCAGCGAGATAAGCATCCTGAGGCCACTCCTCAAGCAAGCGCTGTGTGGAACCAAGAGGAATGTGGAGGTCAGACTCACGTACTCTCAACTGACGATGAATACTAGCAATCTGATCACGGCAGTAAATACTAGACTGAGTAATGCAATGGGCAAGGAACTCTCCAGGGGGACCACAATAAGAAGCACCCGTGGACCACAAGTCACGAATCTGCTGCTGCAAAACATCAGTGGTGAGAACACTGTCAAGGATGCGGCAGCCTCGTCTCTGTGCAGCGGATCTAGTGAAAGAGATAAACAATGAGATGGGAAAATGATCTGAGAGGCTGGTCCCTCGCAAAATAGTAGTAAATCCACCTAGAGCTGCTGCCCAAGGACCAATGTAAAAACGATCAAGTCGCTCTAATAGTCTTCCCTGTTGTCTCTGAAACCCCCACGAGTAATGAAGTGTAGCAGGGTGATGACCAAAAGAGGGTATGTGCCAGGCGTCAACACCTTGAATAGCTTCCTACGACGTTAAAATTATCTTCTTCTTCTCTCTCTCCCTGCCAACTAGGACAGTTCTTACCAGAGTCTAGAGGCACGGAGACACAGAGCGCCCCTGCTACACCCCTGCTACAGACACATACCACCGCAACCGAGATCAGGGGGAAACAATCACCACACACAAATTTCTTCCAACGGGGGACACCACCGCACTACCACGAGGGGTGACACTTCAGTAGGCAGAGGAGGTGAGACTCGAGAGCGAGACGAAGACCTAGAGCTCCAGGATACAAGGCCCAAAGACGTCACCACTAGAAGATCCACAATTGGCACTATCAAGCCATAGTTGCGGCATGGGAGAGAGTGGCAGTCATACTCAAACGGCTTCTCATCCTTGACCCTCCCATGCACAACATACTAAAACCATAGTATGGCAGCAGATGGAGCTAGATAGATTGATGCATCTCATGATTGTACTTCCCTGAGCATATAGATCTTACACCTTTTTTCGCCCTTAGTTATAGAGCTCCAACACACACACACACACACACCTGTATTGGACACCCATGGATCACTACCCCTTAGCAGTTTCCTATAAGTAGCACTATTATATTTTATATTGTACCTTTGTCCTTGTGCCGATACATAGATGATACCCTATTATGTACATTGCTTTGTCTCATAGGCCGATTTGGGCGTCTAATAATCTTAAAAAAACAATCGCTCTCTCTCTCTCTCTCTCTCTCTCTCTCTCTCTCTCTCTCTCTCTACAAGAGGAAACTTCTGCAAGAACACAACAAGAAAGCACCCCACCAAAGGTAAAATCTGAGACCTTTGTCAATGAAGTGTTATCAATTTTTGAAGAAAAATGAAAGGGTGAAGAGATTGGAAAGTCACATCAGAGTTGGAGGTTTACCAAAGGTTCGGCAACAGGTACCAATCCAGATGAACAGCCTAAAGGATACATCCTAGATGTAGACATACTCAAGGAAAGACTCACCAAGGCCTTTTGTAGACCTTGGTGACCCAACTGACATCTAAGTCAAAGGTAAACAGGCCAAAGTTTGCTATTATGACGTAGACGGCAAGATCAAGGTAATGAAACAGACCAAGTCACTACAAGGTACATCAGTGTGGATTTCATATGAGTTGACACCTCTACAGCTAAAGAATAGAGCCAGAGAGTTGCCAAACTCAGAGAAGCAAGGAAGCAAGGGAAATGGGTAGTTTACAGAGGAGGGAAAGCTATCATTAGGGATTTCAAGAGTCCACCACCCACCTCAAAGACATGAACCTGACACTTGTAGCATCTAGCCATTTTAAGAACATGGTGATCTTTATGTTAAATCAATAGCAACACACAAACATAAACTTCAAAATCACTGAACTTTAATAATAGAGAGAGAGAGAGAGAGACAACACGGCCCGGCGTAGTTCCATGCCCATAGGTACAAAGTCTGCGGCTGCGGTCCTCTCAACTCAGTGCTCCCAAGAAAATATGAGAGGGAAGAGAGGCCCTAGTTACAATTTATAGGCCTGTGGCCTTCTAAAAGCAGTACATGAAAAGCTTCACGTTCTAAAAGTATCTCAGGCTCAAAAGCTAGCGCTCTAGGAAGCCAGCGTAAATCAGGGAAATCCATACACAGTGCCACGTCAGCCGGCGCGTTTTGCGGGTGTCCGTACAACTGTGCCACGTCAGCACTCTTTCCACATTTAAAATAATGCCTTGTGTCCCCTGGGCCACATTGAAAGGGAGCCCCATAAGTTGGAACAACTTATATCTGTCAATTTCCATTTAATCTCGTTTGGGTGGACATGCCACATATCATTTTGTGACATATCCCCCTCTTGAAACAATTGTAATCGCCTGCAAAAATCAAGCCACAAACTAGTTCAGTAGACACTGACTCTTAGTACTAACGCACACGAAGACACAAATTTAGCACTCACACAAAGACAACAATCATTGAACATCCACATCACATTCAAATCAATGACATAAAGTCCATCAAGATCTCGAACCATGATCGCTCAGTAACGTGTTTAGCAATCGCATCTAGATGCAAACCGGATCTCACTGATGTCGGATTGACTAATTCTTATGCTATCATGTCTATCTCATACGGAATCTCAAGACTGAAATGATACAATCATTTTGCCTTTCATATATGCACTGAGAGACGACTCACATGAGAGAGTACTTGTAAATCAGATTCATTTCAGGAATTCCCATGTCAAAGTACTTTCATAAAGTCATACAGCAGAATACTATCAGCTTATCACTATCCCTGAAATCCAAAGGAGACTTTATTTCATCTGGGTAACCTGTGACAAAAGAGCGGAGTGACTCCCCACTTGTGCAGTCCCATCTGCACCAGATTCAACCCTGCTGATCAGTGGGATCTCTCGGAATAGTCGAAGCTATATATATACCTTCATAAGTTCAGAACAGTCGCAACTCACGAATTATAAGAGGGAATAAAGCACTCATAAAACTATAAAAGCAAGGGACACAAGAAAAGAAGAAAAAACAAAAACAAACAAACTAAATCACTTTGTTTGCTACGAAACAAAAATAGATAAAACAAAACATTATTAACTTAAAAATGTTTTTAGAAAAGACATGCGTAAAATAAGATGACGCAACTTACTTGGTTTAAAACAAGTACTCAACGTTAAGCAAAAAAGAATAAGACATCGTAAAAACTTAATCCTAAGAATCAAACTTCACACGACAACTTCTAAAGGAACACATTCTTAAGTCCTCAAGTAAGCTAAATACAAAATCGAAAAATGAACAAACCTACGAAGAGCAAAGATCCAAACTTGACAGTTTGTGACCTCAACTTCGTTGCTTGTCCAAACAGGAAGAATAAGATTATCACCTTTATCATGCATAGCTTGGACAAAAGCTATGACATCCCTACTCACGTCGTCAGTGCCCAAGAGTAGGTGCAAGTTTGTATAGAGTCATTCATGCTTTGAATGTACTCTATAAAACCAATGAGCTGAGTTTCTATCACCCTCCGGAGGTGATGGGCATATTGAGCCATGATAAAGGCTAGCATTTGTCAAGCTTTAGTAAAAATACTAGAAGCACTAGAGATCAAAACAACGACATAAGGTGTTATTAAGTCAAACAATAAGTGGGCTTTTTAGCTTCCCACTTCTATTAAATTTACTACTAATTATCATGAACATTGCAAAGGAAGAAACATTAAAAATAAACTTACTACGATGCAAAAATGAACGAACATTTTTCATGATTCTTTTGAATGAGTATCCAGTTTCAACTAGTAAAGAAATAAGATGGCAAGATTGAACAACAAAAGCAAATTTACTAGAACAAAGACGAGAAAACCTAAATAGTTGAGAGCAAATGACACCGTACTTGGCTAAAAGAGAAATGTTCGAAGAAATACGGATGATATTTAGATTGGCATATTCTGGTTCAAGTTGCTTATCATAGATATCTACTTCTAATCCCAAGGGAGTCTGAAAAATCTTAAGGTCTAAAAAGGCACAACAATCACTATTGACGCTCCATAAATTCAAACTCATAAGTAAAAAGATAGAAATTAACAAGAAAAACAACGCAATTGGTGCCCATAGGGATACCAATTGTTTGCTTGAAAAGAGAGTCGCCGATGGTTTTATATAAATTGTTCAAAAGAAAATCTAACCAAGATAAGATGTCAATGTCATCTATAATCCTGTTGAATCTCTTTCTTCCTTTGTCTACATCTACATTCTTACTTTTCAGCCATAAGAAGTCAAAGTTCAAGGCTGACTTTTCTACTAGCAATGCCTTGTACCTATCCTTCTCAAGCTTGTACGCAAAAACTTTTGAAATAAGAGACTTGACTCTAAATTTAAGGTCCTCCAAATTTAGCTTCGTGTATAGCGTTGTAAAGTCAAAAGTTTGGAGACATAAAGGAGAAAATTTCTCCGTGAGGCTTCTTGAAGAGTTCAAAAACTTTATAACAGGAATCACACCTACTGAATCATTTAAAATCCAACTTGAATCAGTAGGTACGTCTGCTTCCTTTCGCATATTTTTCCACAATTCATTTACGCTAGGTAAAATGGCTTTGAAACAATAACTAAGCCATTTGGAAACCTCAGTCAAAGAGGTGTTACAAGAAGCAACTATAAATCTAGGCTTTATAGGGTTCTTGTGGAACTTCCAAACGGTATATAAAAAAGGTAATTTAGGCAGGCACTTGAAACCAAAAGACTTACAAAAATATTGATGTTTCAAGATAACCTCTTGCATCGAAAGATCACAATCATTGTAAGTCTGAGAGTTTACTTCACCTAACAAGCATTCTAAATAGAACTTTTTGCACATAACAACAAAGTTATAAGAGCATTTATCTACGTAAGAGATTACAAAAATCACAATGAAATTTCCTAAGAGCATCACGATCACAAGAAGATAAGGTATTCCTTCCTAAAGAAACGTTCCTAGAGCAAGATGCTAATTTCAAAGAAGCTTTCTTGGGTAAAAACACCTTGAACTCCTAAAGCCTCTTCACAGAACAATAAGTTATCGCTTCCATGTGCACACATTTGCACATTTTTACGACCTCGCATAATTTTCCGGACCTGGCACTTAAAAAGTCAGTATAAATTAACCACATACCCTAGCGCTTTTTCGTAAATTGTGGAGCACAAGCAACAGAGCCCTACGTTTTTTGCATACAGCAGCCCTAGTGTTTTTGCTTCTCCTCACAAGCTGGATCAGCCTAGCAGTCAACGGTTTCAGTTTTCAGCCCTTCCCCTCGCCGGAAATGTCTTGGATATGCTAACGCTAATCTCCCTGTTGCACCCCAGACCTTCAACAACCCATCAAGCCTCTTCTCGGTCGTTCCCTCGCCGCACCAAGTGCTCCCATAGCTGTCCATCATTTGCTCCATCATCTGCATTTTCAGCCTTGTTTAACGCATTAGATCTACTGCATTTTTGCAACCAACCTTTAGCCCTTCATTCCTCTCACATCGGGAGCACAAATCAACCCCAAATCTACCCCTTGGTCGCCATCAGCAACCCCTCATCGACACGGATCCAAAGGTGCATAAAATCAGCCCCGGAAGTGCTTCATTTTGAAGAGTTACCTGTGCGACATTCCCCCTTCAAGTTAGTAGAGTCTGCATATGACTTATAGCAAGGGTATACATTCCATTTACGCAATCAAAAGCAAATACCACATCCATAATGGTGTGGGGAGCCCTTGAGAGGGGTGGTTGGGGCCCCATCCTCTCTCTCTCTCTCTCTCTCTCTCTCTCTCTCTCTCTCTCTCTCTCTCTCTCTCTCTCTCTCTCTCTCTCTCTATATATATATATATAAATATATATATATATTATATATATATTATATATATAAGGAACCATCATTTGAGCTAAAGCAAACATTCAAGCAAGGAAAGAAGTAAAGCTTTGTGGAAGTGTGCTACAACTTTCTAAGTGATAAGCTACTTCTCTTCGGTGAATCCGAAGAAAATTTTATCGCCTTCTTTGAATCTTCTTTCAGGTCTCTTATCATCTGCATACTGCTTTTGGCGATTTTGAGCTGCTTGAATATCCCTTTGGAAGGCGTTTGTTTGGTTTTCCATTTCTTCGAGCATCCTCTTAGATGCTTCAACTCTTTTGGTTGAATCTGAAAAGTTGAGTAGAGAGACATGTTTTTGACCATACAAGGCACAAAATGGGGTCATATGAGGGTCATATCAATGCTTTGATGATGTGAAGCATTGTAAGCATACTCCACTAGAGGTAAAAATTGAATCCATCGCTTAGGCTCCCTACTCTAATAAGCTCTGAGAATATCTTCAATGACTTGGTTGACTCACTTTGTTTGTCCATCTTATTGAGGATTGTACCCATAACTAAAGTTTAATTCCGTCCCAATCGCCTTGAAGAGTGAGGTCCAAAAATTTAAAGTGAACTTCACATCTCAATCGCTTACAATCCATCTGGGCAATCCATGCAACCTGAAAATCTCTTTAACAAATAGTCCTGCAATGTCAGAGATGGTAAAGGTTGTCTTGACTAGTATGAGATGTGCAACCTTCGTGAGCAGGTCAACAAATACCATAAGTGAATTATATCCTCCTTGTACCGTAGGTAATCCAATGACAAAGTCCATACTTATCCACTCCCACTTCATTTGGGGAATATCAAGTGGTTGAAGTCTCTCAGCTTTAATTCTTTGGCATGTCAAGCATTGGCGAACATAGCGTAGCACATCTAACTTTTTCCCAATCCAATAGAATCTTTTGTGTACCGCGTTGAGGGTCTTTGTATACGCTGGTTGTCCTGAACTAGGACTATCATGGGCCTTGACCAAGATAGCCTTTTTTAAGTTAAGATCCTTTGGTACACATAACCCATCTCTATAATAGAGACGAGGTTCATCATATGAGAAGTGTTGCATTGAACGTATGAGACTCAAAAAGGGTTTTCAATTGAGTGAATCTCCAACCATATTTTCCTTTGGTACACATAACCCATCTCTATAATGGAGACGAGGTTCATCATATGAGAAGTGTTGCATTGAACGTATGAGACTCAAAAAGGGTTTTCGATTGAGTGAATCAACCATATTTTCCTTTCCAGGGCGATAGATAATGTCAAGGTCATATCCTTGCAAAAATTCTACCCATCCACTTTGTCGCATATTCATGGTTACTTGGATGAAGATCCATTTTAAGCTCTTATGGTCAGTTACAAGTCGAAACTTCCTTCCCAATAAATAATGCCTCCATAGCTTCAGAGCGTGAATGATTGTCGATAGTTCGAGCCTTGAGGTCATGGGTGTAGTTCTTTTCATTAATCTTAAGCTTACGTGAGGTGAAAGCTATTGGTCTGTCTTCTTGAACTAATACTCCTCCAACTGCTATTCCACGAGCATCAATGACGACATCAAAGGTCTAATTGAAATCTGGTAGCTTTTAGCAAGGTGCAGTAGTCACATATTGCTTAAATTTATCAAACCTTTCTTGATGTAGTGGTTCCCAATTTATCTTCACCCCTTTCTCCAGAAGGTCAATCAAGGGGAAGCGATGACCATATAATCTTTTATAAAGATTCTATAACAGCCTGTGATTCCCAAGAATCCTCTAAGCTCGCTTACATTAGATGGTTGGGGCCATTCAACAATATCTTAAACTTTAGCAAGGTCCTGAGATTCCTTCTTGCGAAACAATAAATCCCAAATATTCAATCCTTGGAGAGAAGAATGAACACTTGCTCATCTTTGTATATAGATTGTGTTGTCAAAGAATGTCCAGCACCTTCCTCAAGCGTGCTTCGTGTTTTTGTTCATCCCTTGAGTAGATTAGAATATCATTAATGAAGACAAGGAAAAAAATCGTCTAGGTAGGGTCTAAAGATATCCTGCATCAATCTATTGAGTATAGTCGGAGCATTAGTCAAACCAAATAACATTACTATAAATTCAAAATGGCCATATCGAGTGATGAAAGTTGTCTTTGAGATATCTCAGTTCTTTATTTGATTTGATAGTAACTAGATCTTAGGTCTATCTTTGAGAAGACCTTGGATCCATGTACCATGTCCAGCAATTCATTGATTCGCCGTATGGCATAGTTGTTCTTAACTGTGACTTGGTTTAGTCCTCTATAGTCAATGCAGATTCAGAGAGTCCCATGTTTCTTCTTTTGGAAGAGTCCCAACTTGATTTGCTTGGTCTAATAACTCGTTGTTTTAAAAGCTGCCGAAGTTGCTCCTTCAATTCAATGGCCTCTAGTAAGCGCCATTTTATAAGGTCTCTTTGACACACGTTCACTTCCGTGAAGAATCTCTATCTCATGGTCAATTTATCAATCAAGAGCAAGAGTGGTGAGGTATTCAAGAAAGAATCTAAATATTCATGAAGCCAATAGGGTTTTGTATTGCTTGATTTTGGATCGACTGTATTCAGATTGACCACAAATATTTGTCCAGCTCTCTTACCTTTGAGTAGACGGCTTTCTTTAACTAAATGAATCCTTGAAATCTCTTTCTTCTCTGTACTTTGACTTTCCTTGTTTGACTATCTCTAAAGCTCAAACTACCTTGAAAAGGCGAAACAGGCAACCGATAAGTTTTGTCTGTGTGATCGCTGCGCTCGCTGCTGCTGTGCACCCACCCTCGCTGCGCCATCGCCATCGCCATCGCCACCCATCCCCCCCCCCCGTGCTGCCCACTGCCCTCCCTCGCGCTACCCTTAGCCCCGCTCGCGCCTGTCCCCTTCCACCTGCCCTCAGCCCTCGCTGCCCCCCCTCGCGCTGCCCTGTCCTAGCCCGTCCGCCCGCCCTCAGCCCCTGCTGCCGCCGCACGCCCTCAGCCCCAGCTCTCTCGCCGCTTGCCCCAGCCCGCTTTATCACCCCCTCCCCACCCCCCCCCCCCCCCCCGTCTCGGCCCGTTCGCCCGTCAATTTGGGCCATCCGCCTCGGTTACTCCCTGCAGATTCGGCACTTTCGGCATTTGTTTCAACTCCTTGGAGCAGTGTTGGCGCGCCCTTTTGCAGCACCCTCCCGTCGTCCTCTTGTTACGCCACAGCAAAGACACAGATGGAGGCTCCAGCTTCGCCATAGAGGGACTCGCCAGAAGCCCCCTCGCCCGACCCCGCTGAGCCCACCATTCGACTTGCTCTCTCGCCTACAGAGCAAGCGAGCCTTGCCGCCGAGGTAGAGCGATTGCAGGCGACCTCGGTCATCTGTAAGATTCTTGGCACCCGACCTAGCAGAGGAGAGCTGCGAGACCTTCTCCAAGCCCGCCTTCTCGCAGAGGTGGGAAAGATTTTGGATGTCCAGATTCTCGGACGGGGGTACTATCAGATCGAGTTTGAGTCCTCCGAGATGGCGTCCAAGGTCATAGCTATGAGTCCACTCGCCATCCGAGCCTCACGTGCCCACTTTCGACAGTGGCGACATGGTTTTTGACCCAGCTTCGGATGTTCTAGTAGAGGAGGTAGACATCTCTATCTCAATCTGCTTTCCGGGTTTACGGAGAGAGTACCTACCACTTCTTTCCAGGATCGGTTCCGCCATTGGGACTGTCCTGGAGACACCTCGCACAGCAGCATCAGTAGCTGCCAAGGCGACTGACATTCCCTCAATTTGAGTTTTGGTCAGAGATTACCACGATCTCCCGAAGGTTATCCTTTTACCTCGGGTGAGTGGGGGTTGGTTTCGACAGAGTGTGGAGTACTCGGGCCTCCCAAACCAGTGCTTCATTTGCCGACAGATGGGCCATCTGGCGAAGGCCTGTCCACGGAGGAGGCCGCAACTTGCACCACAACCTCAGCCCCAGCCTGCCAGGGCTGGCCCGCAGCCACAACCAGCGGCACAGCGTACAGATGCAGAGCCACCCTCCGAGCCTGGGGCTCCAACGGAGGAGGAGTGGCAGCAGGCCCGTGGCCGCCGACGCCAAGGGCCACAACGTCAGCCTGGCACTCAGAGTGGCCCTCAGGTGCCTACTCAACAGCAGTGGGTTCCCACCAGGAATCGTTTTGGTCCTCTCAAGCAGGAGGAGATCCCTACGCCAGCCTCCACCTCCGCTTCTCCCTCGACAGCCGCTCCCCCCCAGAGTTCCCCCCCTTTGCCTCATCCTCCCCGCCTTCTGCTCCCGTCGCCTCTCCACCTTGCCCCTCTACCTCTGTCGCCCCATCCCGCCCCTCTTCTCCTCCACTCTCCCCAGCTCCCTCTCCCCCCCCTCCTGCTCCAGTTCCTCAGTCGGCTCAGGAGACTGGTCCCTCTCCGGCGGCTAGGAGATCTCTTGGAAGCACCTTTGCCACGAGTCGCCTAGCGCGAGAGGGTCATCCCTTCTTGCGGCCCCCTCTGCAGATTCAGACATCCTCCCTTGCTCCCCCGTGGGCTAACGAGCATTGACATCAGACGTCGCTAGGACTTCTTCGACTACGGGTTCACTCATTTTCTCGGTGATTCCGCAGCAGACCATGAGGCAGCCTGTTTCAGGGTCCATGTTTTGTTCCTCGCTGCTAGGGGGACAGAGGCCCTGGACTCGGCAGTTGGTTTCTCCTTCCCCCTCTGTGGTAGGGCCGATGCAGAGTGGTCCCTTGACTCAGTGGTGGGATGGTTACATACACAGGTCTTAGAGTTCTCTCACCACATGGGAGAACTTGGAGTTACAGATTTGCTGCAGACTTTGTGGCCATTGGCCAAGTTTGCAGTGACACCCCCAGACTCAGCAGGATGTAGGCACATTGTGGTGTACTTCTTTGCTGATACGCAGTGTTTGCCTTGCTATGTATACATTCATGAGGACTCCTGCACAGAGGAGGTTGCGTTACGTACGGCTCGCTCTGCTTGGGCTTGGGCTAGGCACTCACTGCAGTCACGCCTATCTAGAGGACGCTCGGATGCGGATTACTCCCCATCCATGCATGCCTCGAAGATAGCCCGTCTTGCTATTGCAGCAGCATCTGTTCTCTCTCGCTCCCCATGAGGATCGTCTCATGGAACGTACAGGGACTAGGTGGGCCCCAGTTTCAGCGATAACGGGGCCGATTGCGTCAGGAGCTTCAGCGTTGCCTTGTGGGAGGAGAGATTGATCTCCTCAGGCTTGAGGAGCACCATCTGTGTGAGAGCCGCATTGGACGTTGTGGTCGGATTTTGCGTGGACGTTATGATACCTTTTGGTCAGCTGCTTTTGGACCTGGAGGCATCCATGGAGGGGTATGTATGACTATTGAGGACTCACTGCACAGCAGGCCATTGTGGGGAGAGGGATTATTGTGCCAAGCAGGGCTTAGTGGATTACTATGCAGGTTCAGGGTGGCCTTGTGGACTTCCTGAACATCTATGTGCCCAATGTGGCGAGTGCTCGTGCAGAGTTTTGGTCACAGATTGTTCAGTCTTTGCCGCAGGCCGACCATTGGTGTATAGGAGGAGACTTCAACATGTTGGAGGACCCTTCTGACAGGATTGGTGGCAGCCATGCTACTGTGCATGGAGTCGAGTTGGCAGCTTGGGAGAGGTTTTGTATGACTTTGAGGGTCTCGGATACATGGCAGCACTCTGGTTTTGTGAGGCCCCCAGATAGTCTTACCTTCTCTAGATCGGACCGTAGAGTGGGAGGAGTGAATCTATCGCACATAGATCGCTTCTACACTAGTGACCACTTCAGTGATATGGGGGGTTCTATGGGCATCCTGGAAGGGACTTCCTTCTCGGACCATGCACCAGTGATCCTCACAGTGGCAGACAAGCAGAGGAGTGGGAGCACGATGCTCCGCATCCCAGAGAGGGTCTTGTTGGACTCAGCACTCAGAGAGAGGGTAGAGGCTCTCTGGACAGAGGGCATGGACAGACAGGATTCACCAGCAAACAGAGTGGCTTCAAGCCTAGCTCAGCTTAGCCACTTTTTTCTTCAAGAGTCTCTGGCTCGCCGGGCTGCAGCGAGAGAGGCGGAGCAACGTCTCAGACGGGGCATTGCTTCACTACAGAGGATGCAGGAGCAGCATCCAGACAGTCCATGGTTGGAGGAGCATTTACAGCAGGCTCGACAGGAGCTTGCTAGCACAGACGAGAGCCGTCATGAGTTTGCCTTCCACCGACAGGCATCTCAATGGACTCAGGTGGGTGACAGAGTGACTCGTGCTTTTTTTGAGACAGTGGGGCCTCGGCACTCGCATGCCAAGGTCAGTCAGTTGAGGAGGCCTGATGGGTCAGTTGCTTGTGAGCCCGAGGATATGCGTGCAGTCGCTACTGACTTTTACCGCGAGTTACTGTCGGCTGAGCCTCAGTCAGAGCGGCAGGATGCATGTAGGGAGCAGGTTTGGGCACAGATGCCATGTCTTGTGACAGAGGAGATGCACCAGAGGCTAGAGATGCCACTTCAGCTTGAGGAGTTGCACACGGCTCTGAGGGCCCTCCCTCGTGGTAGCTGTCCAGGAGAGGATGGGTTGACTCCTAGCTTCTTCTTGGAGTACTGGGACCTGCGTGGCCCAGATCTTTGTAGTGCTTTTCAGTACATTTTGCACACAGGAGTGATGCCTGACAGCATGAGTGAGGGCCTGATTTACCTCATTCCCAAGGAAGGTGGCTCCTTGGATGAGATTCGACCGTGGCGCCCCATCACCATCCTCAACTCAGCCTACAAAATTCTTGCCAAGGCTCTGAGTTTGAGGATTCAGCCACTTTTAGAGAGCCTTATACATAGGACTCAGACAGGTTTTGTCAAGGAACGCAGTATCCAGGACAACATGTTTACTTTTTGGGAGACTTCTGTCCTGGCACGGCTCCGTGGTGAGGACCTTGTGATTCTTCTTCTCGATTTTGAGAAGGCCTACGACCGAGTTGACTGGGACTTTCTAGAGGGCACTCTTCGCAAGATGGGCTTCTCAGATGCTTGGATAAAAGGGGTGTCAGCTTTGTACAGACAGTCTCACAGTCAGGTGCTTTTGGCAGGGTGGAGAGATGAGCGCTTCATGCTCACACGCTCGGTCAGACAGGGCTGTCCTCTTGCCCCCTTTCTCTTTCTGTTCTATGTAGAGGCGATGAGCAGATTTTTGGTGTCACAGCAGGTTGGTCTTCGGGGCTTAGCATTTCCTATTCGGGGAGAGGAGCTACTGAACGCTGAGTTTGCCGATGACTCAGCCTTGTACTGAGATGGCCAGGAGGCCAATCTTCACAGATGTGAGCAGGCTTTCGAGACCTTCTGTTGTGCATCGGACGCACTGATCAACTGGAGAAAGACAGTGGCTTTCTCGGTTGGTAGTGCTCCTATGCCAGATTGGATGCCAGGTGAGGGTTTCAGGTGGATTCCCCTAGGGGCTGCAGTTCGATACTTGGGTTGTCAGGTTGGTTTGGACTTGTCTCCCGAGCAGCAGATTGCTCCTCTTCTCCTGTCCATCAGGAGAAAATTGTTACATTGGAGCTCAGCACGTCTGTCTCGCTGGCTGGTAGAGTAGTAGTTGCCAACCAGGTGTTGTTGGCGACTATGTGGTACATCACTTCCTGCTGGATCTTCTCGAGTTCTTGTATCAGCCAGGTGGAGAGGCTGATCAGGAACTTTCTTTGGTCAGGACGTGACACTCAGATAGCCCGAGCCAAGGTGGCTTGGTTGGTCATCACGCTTCCTTGTTCTCAGGGAGGGCTTGGGATCATTGATCCAGCACAGCAGAGCAGAGCCCTTCTTGGGAAGTTCATAGTCAGAGGCCTTCTTCCAGGTGAGGAGCCCTGGAAGGAGCTCTTGCTGCAGGGGCTGCGAGCCAGGGTGCCTCAGTCAGGAGGCCCTTGGCAACCTTCGACCATATGGATCTTTACAGAGATGCGCCGAGTTGGTTTGAGCAGGAGACTAGAGGACCGCTACGGTGTGAGTTTGCTTCCTTCTTAGGAGCTCTTACGGCGTGGCCTGGAGCAGCCACAACCGATGTGCACGGAGGAGCGCCTACGGCAGCCCCTCGTCTGGAACCCCATGATTAGCACTCAAAGAGGCCACTTGGTTGGTAGTCGACCGCATGTTTCTTGGGGTCCCATGGCAGCAGGTCCAGCGCGCTCTCTAGGTGACTGGCTAGAGTTCACAGGTTTGTCAGAGGAGGTACAGCGTTAGCAGCTGCAAGGCATGAGAGGGGTGCAGAGCATGTGTCAGGACATCTCAAAGTCAGTTCCAGCTGAGTGGCTCACGCCTCTCGAGCCAGTAGCACCCCGGTGGATGGGAGCCTTCACACGACTGGAGGTTCTCATTTCAGTAAGGGCCTGCTCAGAGACAGTCCCAGCCTTGTTCTTGGAGCTTCAGGGTGGGGGACGATTACAGCGAGTTGTAGTAGAGGCCCCGCAGGTAGCAGAGTGCTGTTTTCAGAGGATCCGAGTTGTGGGCATCTGTGGGAGGACTTGCGTCATAGACCCTGACCCAGCAACTCTTGAGACTGGACATTGGAGGCTATGGGCTTGGGAGTGCTGTCCACTGGCACAAGTATAGTGGGATCCTGATGAGTGGCTATGGAGAGACCCCTTCTCTTCTGCAGACCACCCAAGAGTCCCCTTCTTTCAATACACTGTTTGGCTTGGACGTCATATACTTGCAGCACAGAGAGAGGCCCGCCCCGCTGCAGCACGTCATTGGCAGGAGGAGGGCCTCACAGTCGAGTTCTTGGCAGCCTTTTGGCAGAGGCTGTGGGACTCTGGACAGCCCAGGCGCATCACTTTGTTCCAGTGGCTGGTTGCACACAGAGCTACAGCAGTAGGGAGCTGGCTTGTGCATAGTGGTCTTTCGGCCGCATGTGCAGCTTGTGACCAGTTGGTGGAGAGTCAGCGTCATTGTCTTTGGGAGTGTCCCTCGGCCCAGCAGGTGTGGCTACGAGTTCTTCGGCTGATGCCTACTCTCTCCACGACTAGACAGTACACTTGGGGGGCAGCGGCTTGGTCCACTCTCACGGGCCCGACACTTCAGTTTGAGCTATCCTCCACCAGAAGGATGATAGTGATACAGAGGGGGCGTCCTACACTCCAGCCTGCTACAGAGCTTACTCCACAGGAGTGGTGCAGTGAGAGAGAGAAGTGTTGGGAGGTCATCACTGGCCTGACACTGTGGTTCATCTGGCGGGCCTGCTGTTTCCGCATTTTTTTAAGGGCCCGCTCTGTGCCGCCAGTAGAGACTGTTCGTGACTTTTGGCTAGAGCTGATCCATACTCTCAGAGGACAGCTTGAGGGACTTCAAGGCAGCTCCGACCGCATGCGGGAGCGCCGAGAGGCTTTTCTTCGACTCTGGCGCCCTCGGCCTTTCTATACCATTGTCCAGGGTGTGCTCAGATGGCACTACCGACCACCTGTGTGGCTCTTCCCTCCTCCCATCCCCCGATTTAGCCCCATTGTACATATGTTGTTCTTTCATTGGGAGAGTCTTCCCATCATGTTTGTTGTAGCCCTCTCTTGTAGAGGTGGTTGTAGCCCTACGGGCAGCTTTCATTAACTAATAGAAGGATCTTTTTCTCGGAAAAAAAAAAAAAAAGCTCAAACTACCTTGGCCACAATGTATGCTAGTCTGATTTCTAAATAACCAATTCATCCCAAGAATCCCATCACACATCCCAACTCGGAGGGTTCTAGAGAAAGCTGAGGTAGCGTGTCCCCCTTATTTGAAATCAAGGGTTCCCACAGAATGTCGAGACTCCGCTCCGCGGTTTTCCCATTAGCCAATTCTTTTGTCATAGGTCTAGCTTAATCTTGATTCAGGTTCAACTTTCGTAAGCATTTTGAGGATAGAAAGGAATGAGTAATACCACAGTCGATGAGGAGATTAAAACCTTTACCTAGATGGGTGGCTGGAGTTTGAATAACAGTAAATTGTCTTTGAGCTCCGAGGTTGTCAATAGCTGCATAAATAGTTGCTCTCTCTTCTTCTTCACCAGGAGTAGGCTCTTCTATGGTTGCATGTGTATGGGCATTCCTACCTTGACCTCTTCCAAAGGCCCTGGCTACTCTTCCTCCCCTCTACCTTGTCCACCATTTCGTCCACCGTTATATCAAAAGAGTGGTGTCTTTGGTTTGCCTCAATTGCTACTGATCTTCCACTAATGTTTCAACTCCCCACATTCAAAGCATCGAACATCGAAGCATGGAGGATTTTGGGCATTAGCGGTATAAGCTCTTTGTGGTTGTCTATCATTGAAAAATCTCCTTGATTAATTCCTTGCTTCTTCATAAAGAGCTTAGCTCGTAGTAAGGCATCTTGCACAATGGTAGGTTTCATGGCTTCATTCCCTTAAGCCTTAACAAAAGCAAGCTACTTATTGTTTTATGGTCTTTGGCGACGGGTAACCTCTAAGTCTTACAAACTTTGAGTAATACTCTTTGAAGAATAAGCTGTATTGTTTCAAGCTATAGAACTCATTCATCTTTATCGTCTCATGGACAAGAGGTAAGTATCTTTCCTTTACTGCTTGTTTAATCTCCCTCCAACTCTCGGAGTTTTCCAATACTCCCATGTCACGGCAATGTTGTTTCCACACCATAATTTTGCTTCCCATGAGAGATGAAACATTCCAAGCATTGCTTGGTTTGCAAAAGCGGTCTTTGTTGTAGAGAAGTAATCATCCGTAGCTTCGATCCATACCTCCGCATCCTTCTCAATATCATCGCCCTCTCCCTTAAAAGCATTTGCTTGAGTAACAACTTCTCCTAAATTTTTGTATAGATAGCATCGTTTTGAGGGTTTTTTAATATAAGAGTGATTTGAGGGTTCTCCTGGAGCGTATGCATATATTAAAATATTATAATAGCATCAATGTTTATAACTCCTCAAGGTATTTTTCAAACTTAGACTTATCCAGTCCACTAAAAGCTCAATCACATGACTTAACCAATCAAACCATTTTTTTTAAAGGAAAAAGAACAACTTGATCTTATATTCATAGAATCATCAAAAAGTCATCTAAGGTGGTTTACAATGATCCCGAAACATATTAGAGATTTCAATCATAACTGTGATACATCAGTTGGCACGTCGTAATATTTTGGTGAGTAAAACTATACACATGAGGAAGCTCAGAGTAGCCAATGAAATTTTTTTTCTACAAGATAGGTTGAGTGTGATTGCCGATAACTCAATTGGCAGGGATTATTGATGTCACTTTGTCATAAATCAATCGAATACGGATCGTGCCTCCATCAAATGACGATCAATGTGGCTTCATATAATTGGAAGTGCCGAGTCAGCTTCAAGTCTTCAATCAACTTAATTCGGTGTAGCTCAATTTCCAAGTGTTCAATGTGACGTGCTCGGATGGAAAAGGTTAATCCACGAACCCAATGACTTGTATATAACCATTTATTTGGTGGGTCAAAATTTACATGAGGTGCAAAAGCTTGAGAACTTTTTCTCTAGAAATTCGAATCTTGGTGATTCGCAAGCAATGTGGTACATTGCTTTAAAGATAGTTAAACAATTGGTGTCCATTAATTTGTGTTACAAAACAAACAAGTCAATAGTATAAGACTATGTATTTATGTATTCAACCCCAAAAATAGTGTAGATTGTTGAACATCAAAAATTTTAACCTACTGCTCTGATACCAAGTGTAAGATTCCCAACGAGGTGATTGGGACGACTGGATAGTTGGCCTTCCTTTATTCTCAAGTTCCATTGAGGACACCTTACTATAATTCAACGAAGCAAGGATACGAGCAATAGAAGAGAGAAAGTCCTCTATCCATCGCGGGCGTGGGTGTAAGGGTCATACACCATAAATCAAATCGATAAATCAAAGGATATAATGGGAGCTAGTTTCTATATCATAAAAATAAAAATCTCATTGACATACTTAGAATCTATAAACGCCTTTTTCCTCATGTTGAAGAGGGGGCCATCATTTATACAATCGTAAATGTGATATGAAACTTAATTTTAACTAACAAGTAAACTTGTGAAAAGTATCCGATTAATCGGGTCCACCCATCCATAGATATAGTTCCATTTGGATACTAATCTCCCACTTTCCACACTGCACTGACTCATTCCTCATGTTTTTTAATTACTACCACATTGTTTTACAAATAGAAACAAAATTTTTTCATTCATTCCGGACACAAATTCTTTTATACAGCCCTCCGACACACTCAAACAATTCTTTTTTAAACAAGGTTTAACAAAAAGAGTCTTATATTTTAACAAAAAGAATTATCCAATTTTCTTATGAGTTTGCCGCTACTGCCGACTTTCTTTGTCTAACCAACACAGCCTTTAAAGGAATTTACTTATTTGCTAACCACAAAATTCGCAAACTTCACCAATTGCTAACCCTAAGGCATCTTGCTAACCACAAGGACAAACAGAGAGCTAATAGCCTCAGCTTATTTTTCGCTAGCCGCGAGATCATTTCACTAACCGCAAGGTCCATCTGGAAAAAAGATATTCCTTTAACAATTGTTCTCTTTAAGTGATTCTCCAGACATGACTAACTAAATCCTAATATCAATCAACAATAATTCATCAAACAAATCTTTCACTACTCTATGAAATCATACGCTTGTTTCTTGTGATACAATCACATTTCTTCGACAATTTAAAGGAATTTCTAAGCTTGACTTATTAGATCAGTTTGTATAACAACGCAGAACTATAAACTTATCTTACTAGATTAGCGACGTGTTCGACTACCTTCCGTATTGGAGGTTGGACCGTGGATGGCTTCAACTTCTTCCGCAGTTAATACCACAAATTGAGCTACGATTGGAGTAAAGAACACCTTCCTTTGTACCTTCTTCAGAGGTGCAACAGCAGGAGCGTGTTTGGAGCTTCTTGTCACTCGTTTCGGGACCTTCGCGTCAAGATAGAAAAGAGAGAGAGCTTTGCCGTGAAAAAGAGGAGTTATCGCTTCCTTGCTTGCCGAGAAGATGGCAAGAGAGAGAAAGAGAGCTCTATAATCAGAGGGAAAGCACGACGACAGTAGAGATAGAGATGGAGATGGAGATAGAGATAGAGATAGAGACAGGTTGAAAGAGAGAAGAAACCTCCAACGTCAAGGCAAGAGAGCTTCCACTTCTAAGAGCCTCCGGTGTGTTTGAAACTAAAGAAGGCGGGCCTTTCTCGAAGCTCTCAGAAGTAGAAGCTCTCTTGCCTTGACGCTGGAAGTATCTTCTCTCTCTCGACCTCTCTCTATCTCCATCTCCATCTCCATTTCTACCGTCATCGTGCTCTCTCTCGCATTATAGAGCTCTCTTTCTCTCTCTTGTCATCTTCTTGGCAAGCAAGCTTCTTTTTCACAGCGAAGCTCTCTCTCTTCTCTACCTCAACGCAATGGTCCCGAAACGAGTGACAAGAAGCTCCAAAGACGCTCTTGTTGTTCCATCTCCGTAGATGGTACAAAGGAATGTATCCTTTACTCCAATCATAGCTCAATCGGTGGTATCAGCTGCGACAAAATTTGAGCCGTCTGACCTCCAACGCGGATAGTCGAACACGTCGCTAATTCAGTAAGATAAATTTATAGTTCTGCATCGTTATACACGTTGACCTAGTAAGTCAAGCTTAGGAATCCCCTTAAATCATCCAAGAAACGTGATTGTATCACAAGAAACAAGCATATAATTCCATAGAGTAGTAAAATAATTGTTTGATAGATTGTTATTGATTGATATTAGGATTTAGTCGGTCATGTCTAGAGAATCACTTAAAGAGAATAATTGCTGAAGGAATATCTTTTTCTAGATGGAACTCGCCGTTAGCGAGAAAATCCCGTGGCTAGCGGAGAATAAGCTAAGGCTATCAGCTCTCTGTTTGTCCCTGCGGTTAGCAAATCCTTTCCAAAGGCTCTGTTGGCCAAACGGAGAAAGTCCACAGATAGCAGCAAACTCATTAAAAAAGTGAATAATTATTTTTATTAAAATAAAGGACTGTCTTCGTTAGACCTCGTTTTAAAAAAAATTAATTTGATGATGTTTGAAGGGTTGTATGAAAGAAATTGTTACTGGAATTAATAAAAGAACCATGTTTGTACATGTAAAACAATGTGTCAGTAATTAAAAAACACGAGGAATGGGTGAGTGCGGTATAGAAAGTGGAAGACTAATATCCAAACGGAACTAAGTCTACTTGTTAGTTAAGATTAAGTCTCATATCACATTTAAGCGGATGTGCTTCTTCAATGTAGGTAAAAAGCATTCTTTATATCATAGTTACCGGGGAACGCGTCTCCTAGGCCCAAAAACGCCAGAACGTCGTTTCTTCCCCCCCAACAAGGCCGGAACGTTCCGGAACGTTTGCCATTCCCGGTGACCACTTGATATAGGAACGGCCCGGAACGGCCAACTCTCAAAATGGGGAGAAATAGGCAGTTATTTGCAAATTTATAGTGAACATTAGGTATTTTTTAGAGTGTGCAAGGACTCAAAATGCACCCCCTCACACCCATTCCCTTCTCAAGCAAATCTACATGCCCTCAAGGTCTAAGGCTTAAGCCTTAAGCTCTCTCGACTCTCGAGTCTCGAGCTCTCCCCCTCTCACTCTCTCAAGCTCTCTCCCTCTCTTCAGTCTCTCTCTCCCACTCTTAAGCTCTCTCCCTCTCTCTCTCTCTCAAGCTCTCTTCCTCTCCCTCCCTCTCGAGTCTCTCCCTCTCCCTCTCCCTCTCGCATCATCCATGACCTAGGGGTCTTCAAATCGAGTTTTTTGTGAGTATTAGAGTCAAAGAACTCTGATACTACTTGTATTCAAATTTCAAACATGTAGAGCTAAACATTGCATTGGCCAGGAGGCCAATATTCACAGATGTGAGCAGGCTTTGGAGACCTTTTGTTGTGCATCGGGCGCACTCATCAACTAGAGAAAGAAAGTGGCTTTCTCGGTTGGTAGTGCTCATGTGCCAGATTGGATGCCAGGAGAGGGTTTCAAGTGGATCCCCCCGGGGACTACAGTTCGATACTTGGCTTGTCAGGTTGGTTTGGACTTGTCTCCCGAGCAGCAGATTGCTCCTCTTCTTCTGTCCATCAGGAGAAAGCTGTTACATTGGAGCTCAGAACGACTTTCGCTGGCTGGTAGAGTAGTAGTTGCCAACCAAGTGCTGTTGGCGACTATGTGGTACATCACTTCCTGCTGGATCTTCTCGAGTTCTTGTATCAGCCAAGTGGAGAGGCTGATCAGGAACTTTCTTTGGTCAGGACGTGACACTCAGATAGCCCGAGCCAAGGTGGCTTTGTCGGTCATCACGCTTCCTTGTTCTCAGGGAGGGCTTGGGATCATTGATCCAGCACAGCAGAGCAGAGCCCTTCTTGGGAAGTTCATAGTCACAGGCCTTCTTCCAGGTGAGCAGCCCTGGAAGGAGTTCTTGCTGGAGGCTGCGAGCCAGGGTGCCTCAATCAGGAGGCATTTGGCAACCTTCGACCAGATGGATCTTTACAGAGATGCGCCGAGTTGGTTTGAGTAGGAGACTGGAGGACTGCTTCGCTGTGAGTTTGCTTCCTTCTTGGGAGCTCTTACGACGTGTGGCCTGCAGCAAAGACAGCCAACGTGCACGGAGGAGCGCCTACTGCAGCCCCTCGTCTGGAACCCCATGGTTAGCACTCAGAGAGGCCACTTGGTTGGTAACCGGCCTCATGTTTCCTGGGGTCCCATGGCAACAGGTCCAACGCGCTCTCTAGGTGACAGGGTACAGGGCATGAGAGGGGTGCAGAGCATGTGTCAGGACATCTCAAAGTCAGTTCCAGCTGAGTGGCTCACGCCTCTCGAGCCAGTAGCACCCCGGTGGATGGGAGCCTTCACACGACTAGAGGTTCTCATTTCAGTCAGGGCCTGCTCAAAGACAATCCCAGCCCTGTTCGTCAAACTTCAGGGTGGGGGACGATTACAGTGAGTTGCAGTAGAGACCCCGCAGGTAGCAGATTGTTGTTTTCAGAGGATCCGAGTTGTGGGCATCTGTGGGAGGACTTGCGTCATAGACCCTGACCCAGCAGCTCTTGAGACTGGACACTGGAGGCTATGGGCTTGGGAGTGTTGTCCGCTGGCACGAGTATAGTGGGATCCTGGTGAGTGGCTATGGAGGGACCCCTTCTCTTCTGCAGACCACCCAGGAGTCCCCTTCTTTGAGTACACTGTTCGGCTTGGACGTCATATACTTGCAGCACAGAGAGAGACCCGCCCCGCTGCAGCACGTCATTGGCAGGAGGAGGGCCTCATAGTCGAGTTCTTGGCAGCCTTTTGGCAGAGGCTATGGGACTCCAGACAGCCGAGGCGCGTCACTTTGTTTCAGTGGCTGGTTGCAATAGAGCTACAGCAGTAGGAAGCTGGCTTGTGCATAGTGGTCTCTCGGCCGCATGTGCAGCCTGCTACCAGTTGGTGGAGAGTCAGCGCCATTGTCTTTGGGACTGTCTCTCAGCCCAGCAGGTGTGGCTACGAGTTCTTCGGCTGATGCCTACTCTCTCCACGGCTAGACAGTACACTTGGGGGGCAGCGGCTTGGTCCACTCTCACGGGCCCGGCACTTCAGTTTGAGCTATCTTCCACCAGCAGGATGATAGTGATTCAGGGGGGGCGACCTACACTCCAGCCTACTACAGAGCTTACTCCAGAGGAGTGGTGCAGTGAGAGAGAGGAGTGTTGGGAGCTCATCAGTGGCCTGACACTTTGGTTCATCTGGCGGGCCCGCTGTTTCCACATTTTTGAGGCTCGCTCTGTGCCACTGGCAGAGACTGTTCGTGACTTTTGGCTAGAGCTGATCCATACTCTCAGAGGACAGCTTGAGGGACTACAGGGCAGCTCCGACCGCATGCCGGAGCGTCGCGAGGCTTTCCTTCGACTCGCGCCCTGGGCCTTTCTACACCATTGTCCAGGGGGTGCTCAGATGGCACATCCGACCATCTGTGTGGCTCTTCCCTCCTCCCATCTCTTGATTTAGCCTCATTGTATATATATTGTTTTTTCATTGGGAGAGTCTCCCCACCATGTTTGTTGTAGCCCTGTCTTGCAGAGGTGGTTGTAGCCCTACGAGCAGTTTTCATTAACTAATAGAAGGATCTTTTTCTCGGAAAAAAAAATTCATTGCATTATTTTGGTGTTTTTTATGCCTCCCGTTTCGCGTCGTTCCCTTCCGGACCCGTGGCCGTTCCCCCGATCCGCGAGGGTGCCCGTAGTCGTTCCCGTTCCGCGTTCCAGATAACTCTCGCTCAGGTACCAAGATCTCATCTAGTTCCTTAACTTCAGGTTGATCTTCATCTAGTATATCTTCTGGCACATCACCCACAAAGGGTCTTAGAGGACTCACATGAGACGCATTATGAATCTTCGAAGTGTCAAGGCAATTTGAGCCTGTCACGAGGATGTGGCAACTGCTAACCTTAGTTGTTGATTTCTCTCCGATGATTTTCGTTTAATTTTTAAGACCCTCTTTTTCAAATTGCATATGGCCCGACATTGTACAACCCGTGTGAAACAGTAGTTTCACCCGCAGACGGAAAGTTAGTCGGCACTAGAATTCGAGTAGTAAAAGGGTATCTAGGCTCAATTCAAAGTCAACTAGTCCCCTTGCCGCACTTGATAAGTTGGTGGATACTAGGAAACTAACTCGGAGTTACCGGGGAATGCCACCCCATGGGCAAGGAACGCCGAAACGGCGTTCCGAGGGGGGATACATCGTCTGGAATGGCCCCGAACGGCCAGACGTTCTGTAGAGTCTTTTGGTACCGGAACGGCAGTTCCGGAACGGCTGGGAATGGGCAGATTTTCGGATTTTGGTGATTTGTCTTGTCAGCCTTCCCCTTGTTAAATGTCCCTCCTCCACCCCTTACTTTCACAATGCACACAAGCTTTCAAGGGCCAAAGCTAAAGTTCTACCCTCCCGAGTCTCGACTCTCAAGCTCTACTTCCCCTTGTTAAATGTCCCTTCCACCACCCCTTACTTTCAAAATGCACACAAGCTTTCAAGGGCCAATGCTAAAGCTCTACCCTCCCGAGTCTCGACTCTCAAGCTCTAGCCTCTTTCAAGCTTTCAAGTCTAGACTCTAGAGTCTACAAGGGTAAAATCTCTCCTCCTCTCTCTCAAGCTCTCTCCCTCTCTCTCTCAACTTTCAAGCTCTCTCTCCCCCCTTCCCTCTCTCCCCCTCTCAAGCTCTCAAGTCTACACGACACACGTTTGCCATAGTAAGATTGAATGGTCTTTAAATCAAGTGTTTTGTGAGTGTTAAGATTCAAAGGACTCTGGTACTACTATTCAATCACACAGAGCTTGAAATTGCATTATTTGGGTGTTTTTACGCCTCCCATTCTGCGACGTTCCCATTCCGCACCCCTCCCCGTTCCCCCGTTCCGCGGGGGATCATGTCGCCATTCCTGTTCCGCGTTCCAGGTAACTATGATTTATATATCCTAAGCATGTCGATGAGATTTTTATTTTTGTGATATAAGAACTAGCTCCCATTATAACTTCTGATTTATCGACCTTACTTGTGTATGACCCTTACACCCCACGACCGCAATGGGTAGAGGACTTTCTCTCTTCTATCGCTCGTATCCTTGCTTCGTTAAATTGTAGTAAGGTGTCGTCAATGAAACTTGAGAATAAAGTAAGGCCAACTATCAAGTTATTCATAGCTTGACACTGTTATCCTGTTTGTTTTGTAGCACAAATTTATGGACACCGACTGTTGAATTGTCTTTAAATGCAAATCACCAAGATTCGAATTTTTAGCAAAAGTGTTCCTCATTCTTAACAAGCTTTTTGCACCTCATGTAAATTTTGACCCACCAAATACATGGTTATATACAAGTCGTTAGGTTCATAAATCAACCTTTTACATCCGAGCACGTCACATTGAACACTTGGAAATTGAGCTACACCAAATCAAGTTGATTGAAGACTTGAAGCTGCCTCGGCACTTCCAATTTTATGAAGCCACATCGACCATCATCGCCCCTGATGGAGTCACGATTCGTAATCGATGGCTCTATGACAAAGTGACATCAGTAATCCCTACCACTCGAGTTGTTATAGGCAATCTCACTCGACCGACCTTGAAGAAAAAAGTTTTCATTGGCTACCCCGAGCTTGTGTGTATCGTTTTTTATACCCATGGCCCGACCCACCGAAATATTACGATATGCCAGTTGATGTGTATCACAGAAATGATTGAAACCTCTAATATGTTTCCTCAAAAAATCGCTAACTTCTCAAAGAAGAGGCCCCTCTTGGGGCTTCGACTAGATTACCATATAATGGAAAGTCTAGATGAATCCTCGTCTCTACAGCAAATGTGGCTGCAAATGTAGAGTCACTATGCCTTCAAACTCCTACATTAGTTGCCTCGGATTGAAACCTTTTGGCTCCAGATTGATGGCTACCAATTGCGAGAAGATGCAAATGGTGTGGACCCGATGTGCTGCCAAAGATGTGTGCAGATCAATGACAATGCAATGTCTCTTCTAGAAGGATGGAATTCTCCAAGAAAATGGGAGAGATGGTTGTGCAAACAATATCAAGACTTGAAAGCTAATAGGCTGATCTGAATGGCACCTTCCTTTGTCGTCATAGGCCGCTAACAAATACTGATACTTGCAATCAACATCTTCATGTTTCCAATGCATGTCTTCAATGATGCGAATTGTCATGTCGACGAAGTTATGACTGCAAATATCCATGCTAGGATTTCTTTATGTCGACGTGGTAAAGCGCGCACATCAAATCAACTCCCTCTCGCAAGCACACCACAGTTGTAACCCCCGGTATATAGTATTTAGATTTCCTACGCTCAAGGCGCACGGTCATACGTGCAATGACAGGTCATGCAGTTCCCTAACTGAAAGAAGCATCCTCGGGCAACACGCTACGACACACTAAAACACTAGAGAGAAAAAAAAAATCACAGATTAGAGGATTAGTGCAAAATCACAAAACTCTGATACCAATGTCAGGTGCAACGGAATCGAATAGTGACAAGATCTAGACTTTACGCTTCCACAAATCTTTGCTTCTTTTCTTGCTTGAATTTATGCTACTTACGAATTTTATTTCTTTGTAAAGAAATAATGATAGAGGTTAAGATGTGTAGAGAGAGAGAGGAGAGAGAGAGAGAGAGAGAAAGAGAGAGAACACCCAATGGGGTCTCAACTAACCCTCTCAAGGGCCCCTCACACCATTGCCTAAATGTCTAAATGGAACGTACATGTCACAAAGTGATGACGTGGCATGTCCTGAAAATGATAGATTAAATGTTAAAAGTTATTCCAACTTCTTACTTGTGTTAAGTTATTTTTCACTTTCTCCCTCGTATGTGTGGCAGATTCGACCTGGGGTGTCCAAGTCTATTACAGTGGTATCAGAGTCCAGTCGATTTTCCTTCTACAGAGAATCCGATCCTTCTATCGCATGTCACAAGACGGGCACCACGTCCCAATAGAAAAGAACAGACTAAACAGACTTTTAGCACTTCAATAACAACTGAAACTGAAAGAGAGAGCACACGCGACACGGAGTGGCGGAATTCCACCCTAGCGAGTATTGGCCCCAAACCTTGGCACCCCTTTCGGTATTTCTTTATATTACTTGAACTCAGTACAATGCCGGTACTCACGCTCTACACCTTCTCACTGAAGCGTGCCAGAGAATGAGCCCTCTACACATATTTAAAGGCCCTTGGTCTCAAAAGCAGTAAACTCAAAAGGAAATGGCCCAAAAGCATCTTATCCAAAAGCTACCAGCCTATAGAACGCGGAAATCCGTACAGGAGCCACGTGGCACCGCCAATGTAAAACGCGGAATTCCGCATCGCTTGCCACGTCAGCATGTCAACGTGAATTACGAAATTCCGTACATCTGCTTCCACGTCATCAGTTGTGTGTGCGCTGGTACTTCTTTACTTTAATGCCTTTATGTCGCTTGGGCCCCATCGGACGGAGTCCCATAAGTTGGTGGAAACACTTCTTTAAAAATAGGCCACTCAGCAAGACTTTGCAAGTTGGTAAAACTTCTTTTGCTGCTTCCGCTTCTTCAATTAGGTTTTACCTCGGCTGGGATGTGCAAGTCAGCTCCGTTCTTCAGTGGCTTAATACGCCAGCAATTTGTGACATCCCCCCTTCTTGAAAGAAAGTAATCGTCCGCGATTACAACATATCTCCAAAACAACTCAAGTTAGCTCAAAAATTTCTGAGGGACAATCAATTTCTCAATCCAAATCGGAGCTTTTGATTTCTTGGGTCGTTGGCTTCCCAAAAGAATCTCATCCAATAAGGAGTCTCATTCTAGATCGGAACTCTTGATATCCTGGGTCGTTGACTTCCTAAAAGTATCTCATCCAAAAAGGAATATTCAATGGTTGGCACATCACAATGCAACACAAATGCTCACATATGCATGTTACAAGACATAGAAACATTAAGTCACCGATAAACACTCCCCCTGCAAATAACCATCCAGGTCCAAGCCATGAGCTGTTCAATGACTCTCTCATCACTCCTCCCGCAAATAACCTAAAAAGCTCCGGGCCATGAGATATAGAGGCCTTTTACAACCAAACGACCCCAGATCGCAATCTGCGTCGTTTGGAGGTGCTTAGAGTAATGACTGCTCAAACTTCTAAATACTCTCCCCGTAAATAACCATCTAGTTTCGGGCCATGAGTAAAAACAACACTTTTCAATTACTCAATACTCCCCCCGCAAATAACCACAAGGGTCCGGGTTACGAGTATGAACAAGCATTCTTAAACATCATTTCTCACTACTACACTCGGGAGTAAAAATTACCAATCATTGAAACCAGTATTAAAACCAGAGTCAAACAGTTCAAATCGGCACCAAGACAGGTTTAAAACAGATAGGATCCATTTCAACAAATTTCAAACAATATTTTCTCAAACAGTGTTCAAAAGTATCTAACTATAAAACAACTAGAGAGTTCATTCAGAGTTTTGCTCGGACAACCGAACTTTGAGGACGACTGAACGTACGTACTGATCCGTTTCGTACCGTACGGACGTTATGTACGGATCCGTACCGTACAGAACGATCCGTATGCCGTTTTTTTTTTTTTTTTGTGGGGGGGGGAGGGGTGTGGGAAGCCTGTACAGTGCTGATTTAAAATAAAAATCCAAATCTCTTGCAATAGTTACACAGAATATGGTTGTCTTGTAAAACATGTCTTTGAATGTCTCTATAAGTTGTTGGCTTCTCTCTTGTTTTTTATTGGAAATGTCCTAGAAAATTTAGTACTTTGTGGTTTTTTTACAAGAGTACGTATTTTTACGTATGTAAAAATTTTTCCTGTACGGAACATCGTACAGTACGTACATATACGCCACGTACAGTACGTTTGGTACCACCTTGTCCTGAGGAGTGGGGACGGGGGACGAGGAACGGGGCTCAAATAGATTTTGTGTAAAAAAGAGGGCGGGACGACAAGTAGGGACGGGAAGCCCAAAAATGGGCGTCCCTTGTGACTATGCGACACAATTCATTTGTACTCCCAAGGCCTATGCCATAGATATCAGGGACTAGTCCAATAGCCGATTTGGCTCGTTTGGCTGGAGATGGTCATGGGTTTCTGTCCACCGTCGGCGCGTCCGCCCGCTCCACTAGTTTGTCAGTGTGTTGGGACAACCAAAATAGTTATGTCCCAATGCACGAAAGACAAAGAAGCGTATACGCTTTGTGGGTGTTTCCAGTTCATCCTCATCCTCTTCTAATAGTTCCGACAGTTCTTCCTCCTCTGACTCTAGTGATGAGGACAAAAAGAGCAGGAAATGAAGAAAGACTCGAAGACACAGCAAGAACAAGAAGGAGGCTAAGAAGAGCAGACCCCACTGAAGATCTCGGAAGTATTCAAACAGTTCGAAGGAATCATTCTCTTTTGAGAGTTCGAGCAGACGTTTTACTCTAAGAGGAAGCATTTTTACCGAGCCAACTAATATGATTTTCTCGAGAATAAGGGCCAGAAGCCCGAAGATTTCAAGGAGAGTGGACAAGCCCTAAAGTTTGATACTTTTTCGGGTTTTCGAGATACTCATAAGGCCCTCGCTTTCATCCAACAGTTCGCCATAGCTTACTCTAGAGGATGCTATTCAGAGTACTCCAAGGTCAAGAGGGTAGTATCTTATCTGAAGGGAAACGCGCAAACATGGTGGTCCACCCTACTGTTACGAAAGAAAGCACCAACGAAGTGGCTACAATTCAAGCGACTTCTTACCTCTTCTTGGCTCACTCAGGAGTACGAACGTGATGTGATCACCGCTTGGAATCATCTTCGGATGACCAAGGAAGATACTTTAAACATTTACTGCCAAAGATTTTGGGATACTTTTCTACCGGCCTCTTCTTTCAAAAAGATCCCCTTTAAGCAACAAATCGAGCGATCTTGTTGCGCTCTACCTAAAGAGATACGAGATTACTATTTATTGCAAAAGTCCGAGTCCATACAACAACTGATGGGACATGCTAAGCAAGGGTTTGCAATGCATGTGGATACGTATCCCACTGATCAACTCTTGACAACAAGGACCGGACAAAATTCGAGCAACAGTAACAGAAGAAGTGGAAAACTTCATAAAAAGAAAGACTCACACCCTCGGTTGACAACAAAAGAGTGAGTTGAGTATCTCATAGAGGGGAAGCGTTTCGAATATAGAAGTCTTTCGAATATGGAGAACACGGGCATGTGTCAACTCGGTGCCCACACAAGGCACCCAGACGACAACCAGAAGACAAGCCAGAGAGTTCCAGAGCAGCCGAAAAGCGCGCAAGAAAAGGAAAGAAGAAAGAAGAAAGCAGAATTGGTACCAGACTGTGTCGGGATCGATCTGATGGACGAAAGTACCGAACTTTGCAGAGCATGGGGCACAATGCGCAATCAAGAAGCCCTTATTTTCTTTGATGGAGGAGCCAAGGCAAACTTCATTTCAACCGAATTGGCAGCTCGACTTGGAATTACACCCGAGGGAATGGGGCCACCGGCCGAGACAATTCTAGCGGCATCCGGACGAGATGTTGCCATTACACCTGTCATTAGCACACTACGGTTGCATTGTGAAGGGTATTTAGGGCACGAGGACTTTTACATCATGCCTTTGGCAAGGTGTGACATCCTCCTAGGAATCCCTTGGTTCCACAAGAAGAACGTCGTGGTCGATTAGGGCAAGGAAAGCCATCTTGAAGAATGAGAAGAGCAAAGAGATTATACTTGATGTAGAACTAAAGGGCGCATCCGTCCCACTTGTATTGGCTTCAACCGTTTTCAAATTAATAAAATCCAATCTTTTTGTTTATTCGATCTTCTTGAAAGAATTGACGTCACGTGCACATCTAACCCTATGTGCATGTGGACAAGCTACTTCAGGTCTAGGGTTCAGGTCAGCTTAGGAAGTGTTCTGGCACCTTTGTGAGCCAGTGAGCAGGCCGTGCATGTCCAGGCACTTAGAGTAGTTGCATATCCTCTGGTTGCACACAGCATGATCATCAGCATGACATTCAGTACCCATCATGAGCATTTTACAGTGCATAGAACCCATTTTTCCAATTTACTCATTTTTCACTTATTATTTAATAAGTGACTTTGTTGGAAAACTGAGTAGGGCAAATTTGCTACATAAGAAACCTAGCGCTCGCACTTTCTAGCAGAAGAGGCAGAAGAAGTTCCATTAACTTGCAGTGCACCTTCTCAGCAAGACCGGCAAAAGGCCTAGCGTTTTCAGCCAGTAGAACTGACAGCGTTTTTGGGATTCCTTTCCATAGCGTTTTCAGCAGCAGATTCAACATAGCGTTTTTCATCAACGACACATTCCACCTGGTGTTTTTCAATTGCAGACCTAGCCTAGCGTTTTGCAGTTTCCGGTGTCAGATCAGCCCCAGTACATCAACGTTTTCAGCTTTCAGCACCAAGACACCGCAGATTCAACCATTAGCCTCACAAATCTCACCTACCCGCAGTAGAACCTCACCATACCGCCGAGTCAGCCAGTGCTTTCAGATTCAGCCCGTTGTCCGCAGATTTCAGCATCTGCATTTTCAGCGCATCGTCGTCTCCATCGCCGTCCTCGCCGGCACATTGTCAGAGATCAGCAAAAAGTAAGTGTTTTGCATATTTCAGCAGTTCAGCCCTAGCGTCTTTAGATTTCAGCCCATCCTCGTCGTCGTCATCATTGTCGTCGACATTGTCGGCAAGTCCATTGCATCTAGATAGTTGTACCAGATTTGTGCAATCAATAACATAGACCTCTCTCGCCATACAGAGGGGGGCCCTTGGAGGAGCGTTTGAGAACCGTTTGGTGTCGTATTCTTCTCTCTCTCTCTCTCTCTCTCTCTCTCTCTCTCTCTCTCTCTCTCTCTCTCTCTCTCTCTCTCTCTCTCTCTCTGTGTGCGCACATTCGGGTCAACTTTCCTCAACTTATTCAAGGATGTACTACATTTGAGGAGCTTCTCTCAAGAACACATCCCTCTCCAGTAGCACTAGGCATCTATCTTGCCAAAGTGCTAGAACATCACACCACACTCACAAACAAGATCACCACACAATCATGACACGCCCCCTCCTTCACATGGGAAGGGGGGAGTCTCATATCTGAGATTTTGGGTCCCATGGGTCATTCTGGCCCCCCAAGGACGTAAATACATCATCATCATCATCTCTCTCTCTCTCTCTCTCTCTCTCTCTCTCTCTCTCTCTCTCTCTCTCTCTCTCTCTATCTATAACACCTTCATTCACAGTAGCATTCACTTTGTTTGTGATCATTGCACTCTCTCACTAAAGGAACGGAAGGCTCTCCCTTCCGTAAGTAAAAGGAACCATTGAGCATAGTTCGGAACACTCATCTTGAGCAAGATCAACATTCACTTCCGCTGCACCTTACATTGGCATCAGAGCTTTGGCGGTCTTCTGTATCACTCAAGGGAAGAACCACAAGACATTTTTTGCTTGTTGCGGTCCCACGTAACCCCAAGTCCACTTGGGTGTGTCGATTCCTAACCATGTTTTTGAAGAGTAACAGGTAACCCAAGAAAGAAGGGCTTGTCCAGCCTCCCCTTGTTCCTCTTTTCACTCATTGAGAGCGGACCGTGCACTTAGCGGCCGGCCAACCGACGTGAGGTGGAAAAAAGCAACATTGGTGTGAGGGCAAGGCCGCCAAGGGATGCACCCGCAGGGAAGAGTCGAGCTCGGGTAAGAGAAAAGCCTTCTCAAGCACCAATTGCAAGCTACAGAACCTCAAGAACTCAAGAACCTCAAGAACCCAAGTTCCTTGCGAACTTAAGTACCCAAGATCTCAGTGTATGGTCATCACACGTAGCGGAATGGATACTTTGCATGAGGGTGATGAGCATGGAGGTGGTGACGAAGACTTTTCCTCACCAGTAGGATTTTTTTCCAACCCTCCCCCTTTCCCATCTACTCCACAGGTTGCACCAAATCCTATGGAGACTTTGGTGAAGTTGATGATGGACATGATGCTACAACAAAATCCTATGGAGGCTTTGGTCAAAACGATGATGGACAAGATGCTACAGCAAGAGGCGCAAAGCGCCACCTTGGATCGCGAGCGTGATCAAGCGCGCTTGGCAGCCGTGGAAAGAAAGGCAGTCTTGGATCGCGAGCGCGAAGAAAGAAAGGCAAACTTGGATCACAAGCGTGAAGAACGACGGTTAGCCTTGCAGCGTGAGCGCGAGCAAGTGCGCTCGGCGGCCGAAGAAAAAAGGGTATCCTTGGAGCGTGAGTGTGAGCAAGCGCGCTTGACAACAGAAGAAAGAAAGGCAGCTATTGAGCTTGAGCATGAGCAAGCACGCGAAGCCCAACGCATAGAGGCCAAAGACAGACGAGCGACCTTGGAGTTAAGAGCGTGAGGCACAGAGAGACCAACGCTGTCACGTGCACATCTAACCATATGTGCATGTGGAGAAGCTACTTCAGATCCAGGGTTCAGGTCATCTTAGGAAGACCTTTGTGAGTCTGTTCGCAGGCCGTGCATGTCCAGGCACTTAGAGAAGTTGCATATCCTCTGGTTGCACACAACATGATCATCAGCATTACAATCAGTAGCCATCATGAGCATTTTTCAGTGCACAGAACCCATTTTCCCTATTTTAGCCATTTTTCACTTATTATTAATAAGTGGCTTTGTTGGGAAACTGGGTAGGGCAAATTTGCTAAGTTGATATATAAGAAAGCTAGCGCTAGCACTTTCTGGCAGAAGAGGCAACAGGAGTCCACCAACTCACAGTGCACCTTCTCAGCAAGACCGGCAGGAGGCCTAGTGTTTCCAGCCAATAGCAAAACAAGACCAACGTTTCCACAACAAATCAGCCTTGGCGTTTTTGCAGCAAATCCCAAGATCAGCCTAGCGTTTTTGCAATTGCAGATCTCTATAGCCTTTTGCAGATTCCCGGCGACAGAATCAACCCTAGCATCAGTGTTTTCAGTTTTCAGCGGTTAGACTCTGCAGTAGCAGATCTCACCTTCCCGTAGCAGATCCTCGCCGCATGGTCAAATCAGCCAGCATTGTCATCGTCGTCATCATTGTCGTCGACATCGTCGGCAAGTCCATTTCATCTAGACCATTGTACCAGGTTTGTGCAATCAATAACATAGACCTCTCTCGCCATAGAGAGTGCGGCCCTTGGAGGAGGGTTTGACAACATTCTGGTGTCGTATTCTCTTCTTCTGGTGTCGTATTCTCTTCTCTCTCTCTCTCTCTCTCTCTCTCTCTCTCTCTCTCTCTCTCTCTCTCTCTCTCTCTCAGCACCTTCATTCACAGTGTCATTCGCTTTGTTTGTCATCATTTGCACTTTCTCACTAAAGAAACAGAAGGCTCTCTCTTCCGTAAGTAAAAGGAACCCTTGAGAACAGTTCGGAGCACTCATCTTGAGCGAAGTTCAACATTCACTTCCGTTGCACCTTACATTGGTATCAGAGCTTTTGCAGTGTTTCTGTATCACTCAAAGAAAGAACCACAGGAAAAAAAAAAATTGTTTGTTGCGGTCGCACGTAACCCAAGTCCACTTGGGCGTGTCAATTCCTAATCGTGTTTTTGAAGAATGACAGGAAACCCAAGAAGGAAGGGCTTGTCCACTCTCCCCTTGTCCCTCTTTTCACTCATTGAGAGCGGACCGTGCACTTAGCGGCCGGCCAATCGACGTGAGGTGGAAAAGAGCAACCTTGGTGTGAGCGCAAGGCTGCCAAGGGGTGCGCCCGTAGGGAAGAGCAGAGCTCGGGTAAGAGAAAAGCCTTCTCTAACACATATTGCAAGCTAAAGAAAGACCTCTAGAACCTCAAGAACTCAAGGACTCATTCTTAACTCAAGGACTCAAGAACCCAAGTTCCTAGCTCAACTAGGATACATGAAAATTGACTTTTCTATTTCTTATGCTAGTCGACAATTGAACATGGCAGAAAATAATGACACCACCATCAAAAGAGAAGAATTAGGAATGATCTATGCCATTAAAAAGTATAGACATTACCTATTAGCCAACAAGTTTGTGTTCTTTGTGGACCACCAAACTTTGTTGTATTTGGTCAACAAGCGGAATGGATACTTCGCGTGAAGGTGATGAGCATGGAGGTGGCGAAGAAGAATTTTCCCCACCAAGAGGTTTTTCCGACCCTTCCCCCTCCCCATCTACGCCAAGGATTGCACCAAATCCTATGGAGGCTTTGGTCAAGACCATGATGGACATGTTGCTACGACAAGAAGCGCAACCCGCCGCCTTGGATCGCGAGCGCGAAGAAAGGACGGCAGCCTTAGAGCGTGAGCATGAGCAAGCGCGCTTGGCGGCCGAAGAAAGAAAGGCAGAATTGGATCGCAAGCGCAAAGAAAGAAAGTTAGCCTTAAAGCGTGGACGCGAGCAAGTGTGCTTGGCGGCCGAAGACAGAAGGGTATCCTTGGAGCGTGAGCATGCTTGGCGGCCGAAGATAAACGAGCGGCCTTGGAGTTAGAGCGATCAACGCATGCAAGAGTTGGTCCTACAGGTACTTACCTCGAAGCCCGAGCCAGTCAAAGATGTTGGTAGTTCATCAAGTAGCACAAGTAGAGGCTCTGACTCCAACAACCCCGCACAGAGAAGATCACATTCAGTAAGTATGACGGTAAGATGGATGCGAGTATTATTCATTCTTGGTTGCATCAATTTAATGCTTGTTTTGCGACAACTAAGAAGACAGGAAATAGCAAGGTTTTGACGGCAGTCATGTACCCTGTCGGTGATGCCATTAATTGGTACGACGCATGGCAAGAGGCACAGTTGACCGCGCATCTAAAGGAGGCCGAAGAAGACAAGTCCCTTTCCTTCAATTGGCTCAAGGCGCGGTTTATGCCTCCTTTATACCTAGCGCGGTTGAAAGAAGATTGGCGCAATCTCAAGCAAAATGGTATACCCGTTATGTCTTTTTCTTACCGTGTTTTGCAGCTCGGTACCCAATTACGCTAATCGGATGATGAGCGCAAAGAGGCATTCCTTTTTGCGTTGAACGAATATATCAAGCTTGATGTAGAAGTCTTCGACCCCGTGGATCTCAACAAGGCGGTAGCAATTGCTCTCTCCCAAGAGATGAAGCACAACAAGGGAAAGCCTAAGGAGAACAAGTTGCCTCAAAGTACCTCTCAGACTTCTCAGAACCCTTAGAACGGTAAGAACGGTAAGAATGATAAGAACGGTAACATAAAGCTTACACGCTTGCTAAACCTAAGCTCACCCCATATGAAAAAGTTGCACAAGGAATCATAGGAGGATACATCACGTCAGAAGAACAAGTCATTTATTCCAAGGAAGGTCGATGTTATCATTGTCACATCAAGGGTCGTATAAAGAAAACATGTCCTAAGATTGAATCTAACGAATCTAAAGAACCCACAGAACCCACATCCTCTGTTAATGCCATAAATAAGAACACTCGTATGTCCCAAGTTTCTCATGATCCTATCATTGATGAGTCTCTCCTGACGTGATATGGTCATGTGAATGGTCAATACATGGTGGTCTTGTTTGATTCTGGTAGTATGCATGATGTGATTGGTGACTCTCTTCTCGAAAGAGCCCGCTTCGAGATTCGCAAGACATCTCCTTTCGAGGTGTCGAGCTTCGCTCCCGCTATGGACTCTCTCATCATAGGAGAGTGAGTGCCTTGATGTGTCATTCACGGTTCAACAAGTGTCCTTCCGTAGAAAATTTACAGTGTCTCCTCTTTCAGGATGTGATATGCTTCTTGGCATTTGATGGTTTCATGAGCATAACCCTCTCATTGATTGGGCGGACAATACTTTCACTTTCAATGCCAAAAGTGACTCTCCCATTGTCATTCGTGGGGAGAAGGTTGTTCATTCTTCACCTCTCATTTCTAATGTACAGGTGAAGTTTGAAAAGAAACAGGAGACGGAGACTCTCAGTCTTTCTTCTCCAAAGCACGACACACGTGATTTGCATGATAAAGATGTGATTATTCACAAGGATGATGATTTGCATGATAAAGCTGTGAATGATTACAAGGATGATGATTTAGTTGATGCTTTTTCTAGTGAAGCTAACCTCATTGCAGATACAATCAATCACAAAGAACCGATCTTGGCTCTCGAGTCCAGATCTAAGGAACCCACTCACGAAGTAATGTGTGTTCGCATGATTAGTCAGCACACATTGTTCGAGTGTTTTATTCGTGACGGTTTCTTGTATTTTCGTCGCCATCTTTATGTGTTCCCTTTCCAGGCATGCCGTATTGTTTGTACGATGCACATGATTCACTCATGAATGAGCACAGATGTATGCGGATTTCTATCGACAAGAATGTTGGAATTAGGGTTGCAGAGAAACGCACACAGCTTGGAGAAGACGAAGGAAGCTCAAGCCACACAATAGAGAGTGTGTTACTTAGTATGCAATGGATAGATAGATAGCCCTAGAGTGATGGCCGTATATACAATGCTCGGAGGAAAAAACCTCCTAGAGAGGGAAAAAATTCCCCGGCGGTCCTAGTCTGTTCACACACATCACTACCGCATGTATATGGTAACAAATCCCCCCTGGAGTGATGCGGTGAATGAGAGCTCGCACATGAGTAAACCACTTGTGGACACTCGCGTGTCAAAATAACCAGCCCAATCTGAGTCAGAAAAAGCATGTAAGTCTGGCGGCTATGACCCCCCCTTGGGATAAAACAAGCCAAGATGTAAAGTGCCACTAAGGTAGCGGAAAATCCTCTTGACAGCCTGCCAATGCTTAGACCCTGGGCTATGCATAAATCTGCTGACATGTGAGACTGCAAACTGAATATCTAGCCTCATGTTGCATACATAAATGAGGCAGCCAACAGCAGTTTGGTAAAGAGTGACATCAACAGGATCGCCAGCATCATGTAGACTCAACTTCAAACCTGTTTCCATGGGAGTGGAAATAGGTTTGCAATCCTCAAGTCCAAACTTACATAGCAATGTCTCTATGTAACTTTTCTGACACAAGGCAATACCACCATCACACTGCTTAAACTGTATACCCAAGTAATGATGCAATAGCCCCAAATCTTTCATCTTGAAAGTAGCATTCAAATCCGTCTTAAATTCAACAATATGTCTCTCATTTGGTCCAGTGATCAGCAAATCATCGACATAAAGAACCACAATGAGAAGTACATCACCCTTACGCTTTACATACAATGTGCTTTCTGTTGGACTGTTACGAAAGTCCCATTTAACCAAATGAATGTCATCTTTCTCATACCAAGCACGAGAAGATTGCTTCAACCCATACAAAGCCTTCTTACATCTGCACACTTTGTCCTCTTGTCCTTTTATGACAAAACCGCGAGGTTGCGTTCCATAAACTTCCTCAAATATGTCACCATTCAAGAAAGCAGTAACAATGTCTGATTGATGTAAATCCCAACCAAAATGAGCTGCCAATGCACATAAAAAACGCACAGTAGTCATACGACAAGTGGGAGCAAAAGTCTCTTCATAATCTATGCCTTTTTGCTGTGCATAACCCTTTGCAACAAGTTGAGCCTTATGGCGATCGATCTCACCATCCGGCTTGTGTTTCAACTTGTAAACCCACTTCATACCAATGGCCTTTTTGCCGAGAGGCAAATCACATAAAGTGTCACAAAGTGATGACGTGGCTACGGACAGCAGAAACCCTAATTTCTGCCAAAAACTCTAAAATTCTTGCAAACCCTAATTTTTGCCAAAAACCCTTATTTTCCGAAATCGCGGAGGCTATTAAAATATATATTTTTATTTTATTTTATTTTTTTAATGACGAGCGACGCGAATCTTGCTTTTTCTCTACGCCATAAGAGAGAGAGAGAGAGAGAGAGAGAGAGAGAGAGAGAACTTTTTTTTTTTTTTTAAAGAGACTCTCTAAGAGAGAGAGAGAGAGAACTGATGCTTTTTATTTTAAAAGCTTTTGGGGCTCTGCTTTTGGGCATCCCTTGTACCTTTAAAATAGTGGTGAGGGCCTCACTTCTCAGAGCATCTGGAAGCAGAGTCTGAGAGTGAAACCCTAGCCACTCTCTTGTACTTTGAACTAATTAATATAAAAAGAAATACCGAAAGGGGCGCCAGTCTTTGGGGCCAATATCTCTAGGCACGGCTCTGCCGAGCCAGTGTACATCTATTGTGATCTGTGACTTGTTTTGAAGTGGTTATTTGGTGCTATCGCGGTTGATTCTTGACTTGGAGTGTCCAAGTCTGTTACAGTGGTATCGGAGCACGGTCGATTTCTCTTCTACGGGAAATCCGATCCCCGAAATTTTTTTCCAGCGGCACCTATGGCTTTAGGCAATGATCAGCCGACTCCCTCTACATCTGGAGATGCGGGCAGGGATCACAACGAAGATTCCGGCAGAGAGTATGGCCCGCCTTGGCCTACTTAGGCGGAGCGGCGAGAGATGGAGCGTCGCCAGTTGATCGGCGATGCAACAAAGATGATGCTCAATTTTGCCAAGGACCCGAAGATGGCAAAATATATGAACCCGACCTCTTTGGAGAGGTACAGACGGAGTGGTAGAGAACCACAACACCACTCGCGAAACCCGCTCTCAAGAAACCTTCTACCTCCAAGAAATATACGGAGAAGGAACTGGAGAACGTGATTGATGCACGGATTGCTCAGCTTTTCGACGTGCAAAAGAAAGACAAAAAGCACGGCAAAAAGCAAAAGAAAGGCACTGACTTCCTGGGATATTTGGGTCGTCGGTCGACATTCGACAAGGCAAAGAAATAGAAGAAGTGTGTCAAGTTTGAAGGCTTACCAATTCGTCTTCTTCTTCTAACAGTTCTTCTAGCTCTTCAGACTCGAGGGAAGAAGAGAGAAAAAGCAAAAAGCGACGCAAGAAACAAAGCTTCGGAAAGGGCAAGAAAAAGGCAAAGAAGGCTAAATCTCGCCCAGATACCGACAGTTCTACTGAGGACTCGTCTACAGACAACTCAGATTCTGATGATGGAAACTTTTATGCGAACAAGAAGAATTTTTACAAAGCTAACCAGTATGAATTTCTCGAAAATAAAAGCAAGAAAGTCCGAGAGTTTAAGGAAAGTGGCCACTCGATCAAGTTTGATACTTTTTCAGGATACTCAAATGCTTCGAAGGCTTTGTCTTTTATACAGCAGTTTGACATCGCTTTCGCGGGAGGACGCTATTCAGAGCACTCCAAGATTCGGAGAGCTGCCTCTTACTTTAAGAGGAATGCTCGTACTTGGTGGTCCACGCTTCTTTTAAACAAGACTGCGCCAGTTAAATGGCTGAAATTTAAAAAGCTTTTTATTTCTTCTTGGTTGACGCAAGAATATGAACGAGATATACGAGCTGCTTGGAACCATCTTCGGATGACCAAGAAAGATACAACCAATGCTTATTGTGAAAGATTCTGGAGCTCTTTTCTACCCGCCTCTTCATTCAAGAAGATCTCGTTCAGAGAACACATTGAGCGGTTTACCTTGGGTCTACCTACAGAGATCCGAGATCACTGCTTGGAACAGAAGTCAGCTTCTATTCAGGAGTTGATGAGTCATGCGAAGCGGGGCTTTACCATTCACTCTGGCAGTCTGACCTACCCCACAGATGAGGCCATGACACAACGAGCCGAACAGACTTCTGGGAATGAAAGTAGAAAGAAAAAGAGCAACCCAGAGAAAAATGATGCACGACCCAAGCTTACTCCTAAGGAGAGAGCTCGCTTCATCAGAGAGGGGAAGTGCTTTGGATGCGGGGAACGGGGACATATCTCCGCGAAGTGCCCTAATAAGGCACAGAAAGAACAGAATGATAAAGACGACGACAGGTCTGAGTTCGAGAGCAGCTGAGGAATGTGGCAGAAAAGGCAGATAGAAAAGCAGAACTGGTACCACATGGCGTGGGACCTGCACCGAATCTCATGAATGAAAGTACAAACTTTGCCGCTTTTGGGGCAAAGTGAAAGATCAGGAAGCTCTTTTGAAGGAGCCAAGGCCAACTTCTTTTCACTTGGAATTGGCGGCTCGATTTGGAATTACGCCCGACAGACTGACGCCACAGGCGGAGGTAGTTCGACTGGCACCCGGATGGGATGTTGCCATTACACCGAGCATTGGCAAACTTCGTTTGCAATGACAGGGGTGTTCAAGGCACGCGAGTGACGTTCTACTCAGGATTCCTTGGTACCACAAGAACTACGCCGTGGTTGACTACCAGGCCGAGAAAGCGACTTTGATAAATGAAGGGCTTAGAGATTGTACTTGATGAACTTCAGTTTCTTACTCATTCTTTTGGGAGAGAACTGAACGATGGATAAAGGTTGAATATGTTTTGACCTGATCAAAAGAACGCCAAGATTTTTCTCCACACTCATGCCGATTGCTTTTCAGAGGGCCTGAAGATCAAACCATTGATCTGATACCTGTAAGCACGTCAGCGAATCGGCCACCTTACCGTGTGAGCCGAGTACACAATGAAAAGATTATGAACCCAGTGAAAGACCTCTTGGAAAAAGGTCTTGTCCAGCCTAGTACTTCAACGTATTGCTCTCTAGTGTTGTTGGTTTTGAAGAAAGACGGATCTTGGAGAATGTGTATCGATTATAGCACTCTCAACGAAATCACCATCAAGAACAGATTTTCGATTCCTAGGATCGATGATATACTCGACAGGTTACAAGGATCCTCGTGCTTTAGCGGGATTCACTTGAAGAGTGGATATCATCAGATCAAGATAGCGTATCATCAGATCAGGATAGCGCCAGGAGATGTCTACAAGACAGCTTTTCGGATTTGTTGGCACTTTCTTTGACGACATCATTGTTTTCTCCAAGAATGAGGCAAAACACAGAGATCATCTGCTTCAAGTCTTTCAGGCATTACGAGATCACACGTTAGTGATTAATGCAAAGAAAAGTGAATTTTTCCTACCAGAGATACACTTTTTGGGACACATTGTGTCAGCAGCAGGAGTGCAAATGGACCCGGCCAAGATAGAGACTATCCGTGATTGGCCCGATTTGAGGAATGTCCATGAAGTTAGAAGCTTCTTGGGACTGTGTTCGTACTGCAGGCGGTTCATACGAAATTTTGCAGAGGTTGCTTCCCCTTTGCATACCTTGACACAGAAAGGAGTACCTTTCTCGTGGGGACCCACAGAGGTGACTGCCTTTCAGACACTGAAAGAGAAATTGACTACGGGACCTATTTTGACTTTGCCGGACTTGCAGAAGTCATTTGAAGTATATTGTGATGCTTGTGGTTGTAGTCTGGGTGCGGTCTTGATGCAAGAAGGCCATGTCATAGCTTACGAGAGCCGTTTGTTCTCTAGGCGGAGATGACAGCACAGATTTATGAGAAGAGCTTTTGGTGGTTATCCATGCTCTTACTCAGTGGCGGCATTACCTACTCGGAGCGGATTTCACTGTCTTTACAGACCATCAGAGTTGGCGCTACGTCTTGTCACAGAAGCAGCTTTCGAAAAAGCAGATGCGGTGGGCGAACATCTTGTCACAGTTTCACTTCCAGATTGTCCATGTACAGGGACAGAAGAATGTGGTGGCAGATGCTTTGTCTCGGAAGCCGTTGGTTCTGGCTATTTCCGCGATACATCATTGGAGCTTCGAGGATATGGTCAATCAGTATGCCACAGATATAGATTTTACAGATATTTTTCACACGGATACGGGATGGGGAGACAGTAGCTCGATACTCCCTTCGTGAAGGCTACTTGATGAGAAAGACTATGTTGTGCGTTACACAACCGTTGAGGGAAAAGGTTATAATTGAATGCCACTGTCCACCTTTTATGGGTCACCGCGGCATTGCTACCACCATGAAGGGGGTAGAGAGATACTTCTTTTGGCCGAGACTCAAAAAGGATGTGGAAGAGTTGTGCACAGTATGCTAGAAGGTCACGTTTGACAGGCATAAGGCACAGGGATTGTTACAACCTTTACCCATACCCAACCGTCCCTGGGAAAATATTGAAATGGATTTCATTTTTTATCTCCCGAGAACACAGAATGATCACGATGATTTTCCGATTACATGGCACGTCTGAGACGATTCTCTCCGACAGAGATCCCAGATTTCTGAGTTTGTTTTGGAAGGCAATTTGGGAGAACATTGGCACGCAGTTGCAGTTCTCGTCATCGTTCCACTTGCAGACTAACGCGCAATCTAAGATTGCCAGTTCAGTGGTTTTAGATTTATTGAAGTCTTGTATCTCGGATCAGAAGACTCAATGGGAAAAGAACTCACCTTTGGTGGAATTTGCCTACAATAACACGATACACTCTTCGACGGGGAAGACGCCATGTGAGATTGTTGAAAGTGCTGCGAAGGTTCCATCCTTCCTGAGCACGAAAGATTAGATATTTGAAGCGGACGAATATTCGCGAGATTTGGATACGGCTTTTGCCAAGGTTCGCGAGACTTTGCAGGAGTCTCAAGAACGACATAAAAAGGCAACGGATTGCCATCGTCGCGATTTGAAATTGAAGGAGGATGATTGGGTGCTCTTACCTTTTGAGAAGGCACGCCTATGAAAGAAAAAGGTAAAGGGGAGGCTTTTTCCAAAGCTTAGTATGCGATACTACGGACCTTTCCAGATCACTGACAAGATAAATGATGTCTCCTTCCGATTGAAACTGCCAGATACTTGGAGGATTCATAATGCATTGCATGTGAGTCTCTTGAACCCTGTTAAGGGTGATGTGCTTGCTGATGGGGAGCATGATCAGCAACCCGAAGTGGAAGAAAATGAGGAGATCCTTGTTCTTGAATAGATTTTGGCACATAACGATACGAAGAAAGGTAAAGTCCGAAGGCGGTTCTTGGTTTAGTTCAAGAACATTCCTACATTTGATGCGAAGTGGATGGAGGAGGAGGACCTAGCAGATACTCCTCAGATTGTGAAACTTTACCTCGATGTTTTGGTTTAGCATAGTCTACTCCAAACGCAGCTTGGCCGGAGATCTGGTGCAGTGGGATGCACAAGAGGGGAGTCACTCCACTCCGTTGTCAACAGATGCCTCGATTTTGATACTAAAGTCATTGATGTCTCTTTGAGCTTCAGGGATACTGATAGCTGACAGTATTCTGCTAGATGACTTTATGAAATGGAATTCCTGATAATGATACTGATTTGTTCTTGACTTCTATTGAGTGCAGGAACTGATAGCCGAAATGACTGCAGCATTTTGGTCTGATTGATCTCGAATAGACATGGTTGCAATAGGGGTTAGTCAATCGGACATCGATGAGGTCCCGATTGGACCTAGATGTGATTGCTAGCTACATTGCCGATAAATCATGGTCTAAGATCCGAATGAATGTTGAATGTCTGGTGATGTCCTGTGATGTCGTGTGATGTGACTGTCGATTTTGTACATGTGCTAGATGTGTGTTCCTAGTACGTAGGTACTAAAAGTCAGTGTCTGCTACGACGGTTTATGGCTTTTGTCGGTTTTGCAGGCGTAATCGCGGTCGATTACAATGCTTTCAAGAGGGGGGTATGTCACAAAGTGATGACGTACGTGCCTACGGACAACAGAAACCCTAATTTCTGCCAGAAACCCTAAAATTCATGCAAACCCTAATTTTTGCCAAAAACCCTAATTTCTGAAAATCGCGGAGGCTATTAAATATTTTTTTTATTTTTTTTATTTTTTTTTGATGACGAGCGACCGAATCTTGCTTTTTCTCTACGCCATAAGAGAGAGAGAGAGAGAGAGAGAGAGAGAGAACTTGCTTTTTTTATAAAAAAAAGAGACTCTCTAAGAGAGAGAGAGAGAGAACTGATGCTTTTTATTTTAAAAGCTTTTGGGGCTTTGCTTTTGGGCATCCCTTGTACCTTTAAATTAGTGGTGAGGGCCTCACTTCTCAGAGCATCTGGACACAGAGTCCGAGAGTGAAACCCTAGCCACTCTCTTGTACTTTGAACTGATTAGTCTGAGAGTGAAACCCTAGCCACTCTCTTGTACTTTGAATTGATTAATATAAAAAGAAATTCCGAAAGGGGCGCCAGTCTTTGGGGCCAATATCTCTAGGCACGGAACTCCGCCGAGCCAGTGTACATCTATTGTGATCTGTGACTTGTTTTGAAGTGGTTATTTGGTGCTGTCGCGGTTGATTCTTAACTTGGAGTGTCCAAGTCTGTTACATAAAGTCCATGTGTCATTTTCTATAAGTGCATCATATTCTGATTGCATGGCAGCCATCCAATTTTCTGAATTCTGTGCTTCATCAAAAGACAGAGGCTCCTCAACATCATGTAAGCTAGCCACAGCCAAAGCATAACAATCTGATGCATTAGATGCATCGCGAGAGCCTGAATGAGTACGACTAGACAAAGGTGCATCCAATTTACTGTCACGCAAAGTGTGCATCGGCCATTTTGGCATACCTCTAACCTGCTCATTTTTAGCCCTTTCCTCATCAAGTACATCATGTACATCTGCATAAGTAATAGGTTGATCTGTAACATTTTCAGAAACCCCCATAGGCCTCATTGGAACTTACATTCGTATTTCCACCACTGGAAACAGGCAACAAAGTATCATAAATGTCCTGTGAGCTTACATTACTGTCTCTAGTACATGACAACAAGGGCGGAACAGAATCTTCCACAAACACTACATCCCATGAAACCAGAATACGCTTTGTCTTCGGATGATATAACCTGTAATCTTTGCTTTTAGCACTATAACCAACAAAAATACATTTGACAGCCTTATCATCCAATTTTCTGCGCTGTGTTTGTGGCACCAATATGCCAAACAGCCAAAGACACGCATGTGCTCAATAGAAGGCTTGTTATCATGCCATGCTTCATATGGAGTAATAGCTGCAATGCTTTCATAGGACACCTGTTAAGTACATAAGTGGCACACATGATGGCCTCAAGCCAAAAAGAATGCGGCAAGGCTTGACTTTTGACCATACATCGTGCCATTTCCGTAAGTGACCTGTTTTTCCTCTCAGCAACAACATTTTGCTGAGGTGTATAAGGATCTGTACATTGGTGTTTTATCGCACGACTAGCCAGAAATGCATTAAATTCATGAGACATATACTCCCCCCCTCGATCGGCACGGAGGGTGTCCATAGTACATTTCGAGACATTTTCAGCCATAGCCAAAAATTGTTTGAAGCACATAAAAACTTCAGACTTTGCTTTAAGCGGAAATACCCATGCATGCCTGGAGTAATCATCAATGAAAGTCACGAAGTAAAGGTAATTGCCCAAGGACCGAGTTTGCATGGGCCCCACAAACATCACTATGCACAAGCTGCAACCTGCATGTGGCCCGAACTGAACCATCCTTGGGAACTTAGAACGCTCCCAAAATACAGTCTTCACAAACATGTTTGACAGGTGCTTCAAGAGGCGACAAAGAAGCAACCATATCAGATTTCTGGAAACGCAGCAAACTGGCAAAGTTCAGATGACCAAAACGTGCATGTCAAAGTTTTGCATCTGAAATAGCCCTTGAATCTGCAACAGCATTTGCGAAATTTTGTCCACACTTGTCATACAAACTGAGCTTATACAGCCCACGGCACAAAAGCCTAGATGCAACAATTTCATCACCAAAACTGAGATCATGAACTGTACATCTGTCATCCACAAATTTGACTACAAGTCCAATTCTAGCAAGTGTGGATAGAGACAAGAGATTCTTCTTGATCCCAGGTACATAAAGTGCATCAACAAGTGTGAAGAAACTGCCATTTGAAGCAATAAGCACAATCTTTCCAACTCCCTGAACCGGATAAAAGGCATTGTTGGCACAAGTGACTGAATTCCCATGAGGGACAAACTCCAGAGAGGTGAACAATTCACGATGTGAGGTAATGTGCTTTGTAGCACCACTGTCGAAATACCACACATGTGAACCTGCAGCAACTGACAAGCATGCATCATGGATAGCAGGATTGTAAGTGCACTCTGCGCTAAAAGCCCATTCTACATCAACATCAGCATTACAGTCTCCTTTCACAGAAGACTCAACAATGGCTGCATTTGTAGTGGAACCAGCCTTTGCAATGGAACCACCCTCTTTCTTCTTAGCCTCTTTGGCCTTCAGCTTGAGACACGACTTGATCAAGTGATCATTAGCTTTACAATAATGGCAGCGCATCTTATTTTTTCCCTTATCACCAAAATTTCCAGACGAATTGCTGCGAACAGAAGCATTAGGAACAGAAGTTTTGCCACTCGCAGCAGAACCATAAGAAGTGGCCGCATTGTTGTTACCACCCTTTCTTTAAGAAGCAATAAAAGCCTGTTCAACTGCACGCTGCCTAGTCTTGTTTTTTCTGGAAAGTGACTCTTGCAACAGCAATGTGCATAATGCATCAAACTTGAAAACTTCAGGATTTCCTTGGGTCATCAATCTCCAAGTACTAGCCAATGTCTGGTAGGAATCTGGTAAGGCATCAAGAACAGTCTGCACAAGGGAACTGTCTGAAATGACTTCACCTACAGAAATAAGTTGCTCATTGATATCCTTGACACCAGCAACGAAAGTGTCTATATCATCTTCCTCATGCATAATCTTCGACTCCAGCTCTTTATGTCACCAGCGTGACTACTATTTATCCTTTTTGTTGATTTCTTTCTTATTATTTATTTACTTTCACTATTTGGAAACACCCCTCGGGAAATCTAACTGCCCTACATTGCATAGCTAGTGTGGAACTATTCAGAGGGAGTCCAGGCCTGAGGGCAAGAGAGCACTAAGGTTGGACAAGGACTATGGTTAGCCAAAGTGGGGTCATTGACTAGCCAAAGTGGAATCCTTTGCTACAGAGGCTACATTTCAGTTCTTGGTGTGGCTGCAGTGTACAAAGAGGGTCAGATGACCTAGAAAGATATAATGGCAGCATCTCCTAAAATTTAGGGAACTACTATTTTGGGACCTGAAAATGTGTTCGCATCATTACCTCCGGGTTGACAAGGGAAACATTTTATAACTCTGCCGCAAAGTCAACTGACGCGTCGGTTGAGATATTTTTAAGCGGCGAACCCGAAACAAGAAAATGCTTGTAAAAGCGCCAAGTGGCAGTTTTTCATGAACCTGCCTCATGCAGAAAAATGGGCACTGATTTGCAGTTTTTCATGAACCTGCCTCATGCAGAAAAATGGGAGAGGCCTTCATTTGCAATTTGTCACAAGTTGAGAGCTATGGAGTGCTTCCTTTCCCTCTTATGTACAGTGCGGTGCCAGGAGTGATGCCCTGCACGCTACGCACTGCCCTCTCTCTCCCCTATGGCAGTATGTTATGCCCCTCTAGTGGGCTTTTCAATTGACCAATGTACAGCTGTGTGGGTTCATGCGCGATTGTCGAGGCAAGAGCCTCTTGCACAGGTACTAGATTAGCTAGCGGCTAATCCCCCGCAGGTACAGGTAATTCGGAGAGGTTTCACATGCAAAATCTCGTCCGATTCAAAGGGCAAGTATCCCTACAGGTGCGGGAGCTAGAAGACTTGCTACGGATGCGACCGGCACGCAAAACGGAGCCCGAAACAGTGCATTACAGCCTGCTGTGTATTTTTGCAGGTTTAGGGTTTTGGTTCTAAACGGACCCTAATACCCCCAAGAGGTTCGGGGACACGAGGGGACCGTTGTACAGGTGATCTCGCGCATTTTCGGGGCAGAAAATAGAGAATTCAGCGTGCTGCAGATTCTCGCCAGGTTTTGCAAAGTGCCCGTATGCGTCGGGAAAGTTATCCAATGCGTGGGAATACTGACTGAGAAGGGTCCTAGTACAGTTATGCTGCCAAAATCGGGCCAAAACAGTTGAAATTCAGCCAAGGTTGTGCGGGGCAGCTTGTAGGGAACCACAGCTTTTATTCCCTCTTTCAAAGAATAAAGAAGTACCGAAAGGGGCGCCTATTTAGGGGCCAATCTGGTGTTGATCTTCTCATACAGGTGCAGTCTAGCAACCTGTATCCCTTTTCCTTTTGTTGTGTCTTGAAAGTACAAGTAAAGTGGGCGACAAATTAAATGGGTGAAAGCAAATAAGGTTTAAGTCTAAGGTGTACTGCCCTTTTTGGATTAAACAAGCCGGTTTCATGGTTCCATCGCCGGGATTGAATCACTTTTTCCCATAGAAGTGAGCCTTGGTCAGTTTGGGCTAGAAGACACACGGGATCATACACCACACACACGGAATTGCAATTATGGCTGACAGACCAGATGATGTGACTGAAGAGGTTTCCTCCTCACAGGGTCAACAGACAAATGAAGTGGGTGAGTCTTCAAGACCACCACAAATGGATGATGATATATTCAGGACCCAGTTGGCTACTGCTGTGGCTATGTTCACACAAGTAATGCAGAACCCGAGGTTTTTAGCCTTTCTGCAACCTCCTCTTCCGTCTCAGCAAGTTGGGTCACTGGATCATATTCAAAAGCCTGTTAAGGCTCAAGCACAGGTGATTCATACTGCAGAGTCAATGGAAACACCTGTACACTTGACGGAGAATATGCAATCTCCACAACCTGTGCCTAAGGTGCAAGAACAGGTGGCTGAAATGCCAATCTTTCAAGCTGTACAGTTCAGCCAACCACCTTTCAGCAGCCTATAGCTGGTTCTAATGGGCAAGGAAGCAACCTACAGGCTATGCAACAAGTCTTCCCACCACCTTCAGTACACCTTGGCTATTTTGGAGGTGGATCGGTATTCCAGAGCATGGCTAGTCATGCACCTGGAAATCAGTTTTACACGCCAAGAATAGTGTTCGGGGGTGCTCAAACAATGATGCCTAACCCCATGTATGGTGTCACGGGCATGCTACCAGGGTTTCAAAGCATTCAAGGCCAATTTGGGATGCCACAGGCAAATTTTGGTATGGCTAGAATTACAAATCAACAGCCAAATATGGCATTTCCAGGTCAACTTAATAGCCGTCAAGGAACACAGATGAACCCTAACAGTGTTCCCATGTTTCAGTCACTTCCATATGACAACTTAACGCCGCTGGAGAGGCCAACTCCGTACAAAGAAGGTGGCAAAGGTGTGTCATTCACGACCTTTACAGGGTTTGATGACAGGAAGAAGGCTCTCTCATTCCTCCAGCAGTTTGACAAGGCCTATGCAGGGGGAAACTTTACAGAGGCTTCAAAGGTCCGCAAGGCAGCCACTTTCTTGACAGGGAATGCGGAACAATGGTGGACAACTTTAGCTTCAAGGGCAAGCTCCGTCCACATGGATTTACTTCAAGCAGATTTTTGCAGCAGCATGGTTATCTGATGACTTTGAAGCAGATATCATGACAGAATGGCACCAGCTTAATGCTGCCACATGCAAGAATCTGGATGACTACAATCGGAGGTTTTGGAAAGCTCTACTTCCAGTAAAGTCATTTGCGGTCCAGTGTGACGCCTGTGGTAGTAGCATTGCTGCAGTGCTAATGCAAGATGGCAGGGTAGTAGCCTATGAGAGTAGAATCTTGCAAGGGCCAGAAAAGACTATGCAAGTCTATGAAAAAGAACTGCAGGCCGTCATTCATGCGCTCTTAACTTGGAAACACTACCTGCTAGGTGCAGATTTCGTTGTCCAAACGGATCATCAGACCTTGCAATACTTCTTAACACAGGCAAAGTTATCTGAGAAGCATATGCAATGGACAAATATCTTGTCCATGTTCCATTTTCAGATTGTGCATGTGGAAGGCAAGAAGAACGTTGTGGCTGATGCCTTGTCAAGAAAGCCACAAATTTCAGCTGTGTCAATTCCTTATCATCATGAACTTGATGATATGAGGGAACAGTATGCAAATGATGAAGATTTTGCAAGGATCTTCGAGCAGCTAATGGATGGACAACGTCATGAACACTATCTTCTCAAAGATGGGTTCATGATGATGCAAGGCAGATTGCGTGTCACAAAGCCATTGCGACGCAAAGTTATGGAAGAGAGTCATGTCCCACCGTATGCAGGGCATCCTGGTATTGATGCTACAGTTAAAGCGGTTGAGACATTCTTCTACTGACCTACATTGAGAAGAGATGTGGATGCCTTTGTGCGAGAATGCCTAATATGCCAGAAGGTCAGTTTGACAGGCAAAAGGCACCAGGGTTATTGCAACCACTACCTATTCCAGATAAACCATAGGAAAGTATTGCTATGGATTTTATCTTTGATCTTCCGAGAACACAGACAGGAAACGATGGTATTTGGACCATCATTTGCAGATTCAGCAAGCAGGCTCATTTTATTCCTGTCAGGAAGAAGATAAAGCCAGATCAGATGGCACGCTTGTTTATGAGCAATATTTTCAAGTATCATGGCATGCCACAGTCGATTGTTAGCGACCGTGATCCACGCATGACAAGTTTGTTATGGAGAGGCTTGTTTGAGAATATGGCCACAACGCTCAAATTCTCTTCGTCATTTCATCCCCAAACAGATGGGCAGTCAGAAGAGGCAAATTCTACTGTCCTAGATCTACTGAAGTGCTATGTGTCAGAGCATAAAGGAAAGTGGGAGCAGTATTTGCCATTGGTGGAGTATGCTTACAATAATACAGTGCATTCATCAACAGGCAAGGCACCTTTTGAGATAGTTGAAGGTGGCAAGAAAGTTTCTCCCATACTGCATACAAAGGACAAGATATTTGAAGCAGATAAGTATGTTCAGGACATGGATGAAATGTACAAGAAGGTCAAAGTGGCCTTGGAAAAGACTCAGGCAAAGCAAAAGAAAGCAGCTGATCGTCACCGTCGTGAAGTGGTATTTTCACTTGGTGATTGGGTGCTTCTACACTTTGAAAAGGCAAGGTTAAAGAAGATGAAGGGCAAGGAAAGACTGTTTCCAAAGCTCAGCATGCGTTACTATGGGCCTTTTCAAGTACGCGACATTATTAGTGATGTTGCATATAGGCTGAAATTGCCTGATAGTTGGAAGATTCACAATGCGTTTCATGTGAGTCTTCTCAGACCCTATGTGGGTGATGTGCCAGAAGATATGTCAGCTGAAGATCAGCCGAAAGTCGAGGAACTTGACGAGATCTTGTCCCGGAACAGATTTTGGCACATAAAGAAAGAAAAGTGAAAGGCAAGGTTGCTAGGCGTTACTTGGTGAAGTTCAGAAACAATCCACCAATGGATGCTAAGTGGATGAAAGAAGGTAAACTTGCAGAGTCACCAACTGTGTTATCACTTTACCTTGAAGCCTTTGATTTGCAACCTACCTTGACCCCTTGAGTTTCAAAGCTACATGGATTGTCAGTGTGACAATGGCTTCTGAAAGAAATGGTGTACATGGTATTTAAAGTGAGCTCAAATCAAGTACATCTTACATGAATGTTAGAGCTGTACAGATTGTCAGTTTGGCAATTGCTCTTACGGAATGTCCAAAACTGTGGTTAGTGCTATAGAAGTGAGTATTTCTTGTCAGTTTGTCAGGGATACAGTAATTGCTTCTATTAAAGGTTTCATGTGTAATTGCATTCTTAAACTGTCGGTTTGGGTATGCTCGAAAGTGTTATTGGATCCAACGTGTAATAAAAGACAGTGGCAAAATGTGAAGCTACCATTTTGTCATTGGAAAGTTAATGACTCAAAGCAATGGCAGAGTGCGAAGCTACCACTATGTCATTGGGACAGGGTTCACACGAAGGCAATACATGTGTCAACGAGGTGCTGAATACACCAAGGCTGACAATGAGCATGTATGTGTCGTGCATGTGTCGACAGGTGTGCGCACACCTGAGTGTTGACTGTGAGCATGTACGACATAGATGCAAACGAGGACGTTTGAGATTTCAAGAGGGGGGTATGTCACCAGCGTGTGACTACTATCTATCCTTTTTGTTGATTTCTTTCTTATTATTTATTTACTTTCACTTTTTGGAAACACCCCTCGAGAAATCTAACTGCCTTACATTGCATAGCTAGTGTGGAACTGTTCAGAGGGAGGCCAGGCCTGAGGGCAAGAGAGCACTAAGGTTGGACAAGGACTATGGTTAGCCAAAGTGGGGTCATTGACTAGCCAAAGTGGAATCCTTTGCTACAGAGGCTACATTTCAGTTCTTGGTGTGGCTGCAGTGTACAAAGAGAGTTAGATGACCTAGAAAGATACAATGGCAGCATCTCCTAAAATTTAGGGAACTGCTATTTTGGGACCTGAAAATGTGTTCGCGTCATTACCTCCGGAATGACAAGGGGAACATTTTATAACTCTGCCGCGAAGTCAACTTACGCGTCGGTTGAGATATTTTTAAGCGGCGAACCCGAAACGGGAAAATGCTTGTAAAAGCGCCAAGTGGCAGTTTTTCATGAACCTGCCTCATGCAGAAAAATGGGCACTGACTTTTAAGCTGGGAGAGGCCTTCATTTGCAATTTGTCACAAGTTGAGAGCTATGGAGTGCTATGTTTCCCTCTTATGTACAGTGCGGTGCCAAGAGTGATGCCCTACACGCTACGCACTGCCCTCTCTCTCCCCTATGGCAGTATGTTATGCCCCTCTAGTGGGCTTTTCAATTGACCAATGTACAGTTGTGTGGGTTCATGAGCGATTGTCGAGGCAAGAGCCTCTTGCACAGGTACTGGATTAGCTAGCGGCTAATCCCCTGTAGGTACAGGTAATTCAGAGAGGTTTCACGTGCGAAATCTCGTCCGATTCAAAGGGCAAGTAGCCCTACAGGTGCAGGAGCTCGAGGACTTGCTACGGATGCAATCGGCACGCAAAACAGAGCCCGAAACAGTGAATTACAGCCTGCTGTGTATTCAGCCAAGGTTGTGCGGGGCAGCTTGTAGGGAACCACAAGTTTTATTCCCTCTTTTAAAGAATAAAGAATACCGAAAGGGGCGCCTATTTAGGGGCCAATCTGGTGTCGGTCTTCTCATACAGGTGCAATCTAGCAACATGTGTCCCTTTCCCCTTTGTTGTGTCTTGAAAGTACACGTAAAGTGGGTGACAAATTAAATGGGTGAAAGCAAATAAGGTTTAAGTCTAAGGTCTACTGCCCTTTTTGGATTAAACAGGCCGGTTTCACTTTACCCAGCAAAGCAATTTTAGCCTCATTGCTCCAAGCAAAAGACTTCCTTCCCTGGCGTTTTTGCATCAGATACTCATCGCCATCCACAGCCTCAACCTAGCGTTTTCAGCAAGAAGATCATCACCAGAAAAAGCTTCAGCAAACCTAGCGTTTTTCCCAACCTAGCGTTTCTAGATTTGCACAATGAACCATGGCGATTTTCAGCCCTAAGACCTGCAGAATTTCAGCGACAAAGATCAACAGAATCGGCCCCAAAACCAACGTTTTTGGATTTGTAGCAGATTTCAGCCCTTAGCGTCTTGGACAGCAGATAAAAGATTGCAGATTTCAGCCCTTAGGTCGGTGTCGCCATCCAGGTCGTCATCGTCGACATAGCCTAGATTTGCATCAGTCACATGCATTCACTTTGTACCAGATTGTGCAATCATAAGTAGACCACTCTCGCCAACGAGAGTGGGGCCTTCGGAGGAGGGTTTTACAACGTCTTTGGTGTCGTATCTCTCTTCTCTCTCTACCTCTCAGTCTCATACACTTGCACGCACATTGTCCATTCGCTTTGTTTGTGATCATAGCACTCTCTCATTAAGAACGGAAGGCTCTCCCTTCCATAAGAACAAAAGGAACCTTGAGCACAGTTCGGAGCACTCATCTTGAGCAAAGTTCAAACATTCATTCCGCTGCACCTTACATTGGTATCAGAGCTTTGGCAGTGTTCTGTATCACTCAAGGAAAGAATCACAAGAAATTTTTTTGCTTGTTGCGGTCGCACGAACCCAAGTTCGCTTGGGCGTGTCGATTCCTAATCGTGTTTTTGAAGAGTGACAGGAATCCCAAGAAAGAAGGGCTTGTCCAACCTCCCCTTGTGCCTCTTTTCACTCATTGAGAGCGGACCGTGCACTTAGCGGCCGGCCAATCGACGTGAGGTGGGAAAAAGAAACCTTGGTGTGAGCGCAAGGCCGCCAAGGGGTGCGCCCGCGGAAAAGAGCAGAACTCGGGTGAAGAGAAGATCCTTCTCGAGCACAGATTGCAAGCAAAAGAAAACCCTCAAGAACCTCAAGACCTCGAGACCCTCAAGACCCCCAAGAACCCAAGACCCGCAAGAACCCAAGTTCCTCGTGAACTTAAGAACCAAAGATCATAGTGCATGGTCATCAGCCGAAGCGGAATGGATACTTCGCATACAGGTGATGAGCATGAGAGAGGCAAAGAAGAATTTTCCCCACCAGGAGGTTTTTCCGACCCTCCCCCTTCCCCAGCTACGTCAAGGATTGCACTAACTCTTATGGAGGCTTTCGACAAGATGGTGATGGACATGAAGTTAGACCGCGAAGCACGAAAAGCAGAAAGAGAAGCAGACAGAAAGGCCTACAAAGAAGAAATGGCAGCCATAGAGAATAAGTACGACTTGGAAGAAAAAGAAAGTCAAGCCAAATTGGATCGCGAGAACAAAGAAAGAGAAGCACAATTTGATCGCGAGAACAACGAAAGACAAGCAGAATATGACCGCGAGAACAAAGCAAGACAAAAGAAGAGCGACCAACACATGAAAGAGTTCTTGCGACTCTTTTCTCAAGTGCAGGCGCAGTTTTCACAGAATAAGAAAAAGGAGACTCTCTCAGTCTCTTCTTCTTCCAAGCATGACACACAAGATTTGCATGATTATGAGAAGCATGATGATTTGAGTGACAATGATTTGCATGATGATTTGAATGCTAATGATGAGCATGATGATTTGGATGACAATGACAAGCATGATGATTTGCATGAGCAAGATGTGATTTCTCACAAGCATGATGAGTTGCATGAAGAAGATGTGATTGTTCATAAGGATGATGTGTTAGTTGATACTTTCTCTACTGAAGCTAACCTCATTGCAGAGACGATCAATCACGAAGACACGATCTTGGCTCTCGAGCCTAGGTCCAAAGAACCCTCACAGGAATTATTATGTGTTCGCATGATTCATACACACGCATTGTTCGAGTGTTTCATTCGTGATCCGTTCCTGTATTTTCGTCAGCGTCTTTATGTGATCCCTTTTCCTAGGCATGGCATATTGTACGTTGAGCACGTTTCTCTCATGAATGAGCACGAATGTATGCGGATGGTTCATGAAAAGATGAAAAGTATGCATTCAAGGACGTCACATTCCATGTCTCTTCCTTGGTATGACACATTTGTAGAAAGAACACATGAAAGTATAAGCACCAAGCATAGGCATTTCGATTGTAAATTGCCACAGTTGATTTAGATCATAAGAGAAAGATTCGATCTCATTGTTTGCCTGAACGGTTTGGCACTCCGTCTCTTTGTTCATCTACATTGCATGCACAGTCTTTGAGGAAGACAAGATTTTTTCCAGTCACTTTACATGGAATAGGTATGTTCATGTTTTTGTGTTGAAAGTGGTTTCGGGAATTTCCAGCCTCGGAGATTCTTGAAGAAGAAAGAAGCATGACTCTAGACAAAGTTGAAGCATTCAATGAGCCTCAAAAGACTTTGTGTCGCTTTCGGCGCGGAACAAAGAAGCAAGCGTTACAGACCTTTATAAAGTTCAAGTACCTCACGACCCACACATCAGAGTGAGCCGGCGAAGAGTCCTTTCGAGGATTCCGGATGTTGTTGGCGATCTCCCTCGACGCCATACAGTTCGGTACCAATACCTCACTTTGAAAAGGAGGGGATGTCACGTGACACATCCAACCCTTTGTGTCCGTGGACAAGCTACAACACGACAAGGGTTCAGTCAGTCCAGTCAGTCTAGATTTAGAAGTGATCTAGCACTTTTGTGAGTCTATTCGTAGACCGTGCATGCCCAGTCACTTAGTGTAGATACATATCCTCTGGTTGCACACAGCATGATCATAAGCATTCCCATCAAAATCCTTCAGGGGAATTTTCCAGTGCATTTAGCCTATTTTCCCTATTTTTGACATTTTTCACTTATTATTTTTAAGTGACTTTTGTTGGAAAGTAGGTAGGGCAAATTGAGTAAGTTTGTATATAAGCAAACCTAGACTAGCACTAATTGGCAAAAGAGGCAGCAGGAGCACCAGTGCTCAACAGGCAACTTCTCAGCAAGACCTTGGTGGCGGTTACTCCTCCAAGCAAAAGACTTCCTTCCCTAGCGTTTTCAACAAGAAGAACATTGCCAACAAAAGCTTTAGCAAACCTAGCGTTTCCAGATTTGCACAATGAACCATGGCGATTTTCAGCCCTAAGACCTGCAGAATTTCAGCGACAAAGATCAACAGAATCGGCCCCAAAACCAACGTTTTTGGATTTGTAGCAGATTTCAGCCCTTAGCGTCTTGGACAGCAGATAAAAGATTGCAGATTTCAGCCCTTAGGTCGGCGTCGCCATCCAAGTCGTCATCGTCGACATAGCCTAGATTTGCATCAGTCACATGCATTCACTTTGTACCAGATTGTGCAATCATAAGTAGACCACTCTCGCCAACGAGAGTGGGGCCTTCGGAGGAGGGTTTTACAACGTCTTTGGTGTCGTATCTCTCTTCTCTCTCTACCTCTCAGTCTCATACACTTGCACGCACATTGTCCATTCGCTTTGTTTGTGATCATAGCACTCTCTCATTAAGAACGGAAGGCTCTCCCTTCCATAAGAACAAAAGGAACCTTGAGCACAGTTCGAAGCACTCATCTTGAGCAAAGTTCAAACATTCATTCCGCTGCACCTTACACCTAAGCTTGACTCTAATGAATCTAAAGAATCCACAGAACCCACTTCCTCTGTCAATGCAATCAATGACAACACGAGTGTGCCCCAAGTTTCTCCTAACCCTCCCATTGATGAGTCTCTCATTAAATGTTATGGTCATATGACACGGCAACGTTTTGTCATATTGTTTGACCCACGCAGTATGCATGATGTGATCAGTCCCTCTCTTGTTGAGAGAGCCCGCCTAAAGGTTAGTCAGAAATCTCCTCTCGAGGTCTCTGGCTTTGCTCCCGGTATGGACTCTCTCATTACGCAAGAGTGCCTTGATGTGCTCTTTACAGTTCAGCAAGCTGCTTTTCATAGAAAATTTTTTGTCTCTCTTCTCTCAAGATGTGATATGATTTTCGGCATTCGATGGTTTCATGAGCGTAACCTGTTGAGTTAAAGGCCTAAATAACCCCTTTTTGTACATTTTTATACTTTGTCCAGGTTCATATTGAACCTGGACACATTTTTTAAAGGTCACTTATAATAAAAGTGGGAAAACCTAAAACTCACTTATTGAGTTTTTCCCAAAAACGTGAGCTCTCTCTCTCTCCCACTTCGTTCTGCTAGCGCTTCCTCTCCTGCTGGCTTTCTCTCTGCCAGATGGATGCACAGGGTTATACAACCATTTTTGTTGGGGGTTCATGGAAGTTGCTTAAGGGATCAATGCTCATTGTCGAGGGATGCAAGAGTGGCACATTGTACTATTTACATGGCAAAGCTTTGCCTGGCAAGTTTCTTGCAGTGGCCGAAGTTGCTTCTCATTTGGAGTTGTGGCACAAAAGACTTGGCCATATGAGCCAGAAGGGACTTGATGTGCTCTCCTCTTTGAAGAGGGTTGATGTAAAGGGCACCAAGTTAGATTTTTGTAATGACTATTTGTATGGTAAACAAAAGAAGTCTTCTTATTATTCTGGTGTCTCGCGCAAAGCTAATGCTCTTGATTTAATTCACTCTGATGTATGTTCAATGCCTGTTAAGTCTTTTGGTGGTGCATCATACTTTGTTACATTCATTGATGATTGCACTAGGAAAGGCTGGGCATATTTGTTAAAGAATAAGAGAGACATTTAATGCATTTAAGAGGTTTCATGCTTTTGTGACCACGCAAAAGGGTAGTAAGCTTAAATGTCTGAGATCTGACAATGGGGGGGAGTACACGTCTGCTGAATTTCAGTGTTATTGCGAAGAATATGGGATTAAAAGGGAGTTGACAGCCCCTTATAATCCATCTTCTAATGGTGTGGCTGAGAGGTATAACCGTACTTTATGTGAGAGAGTGCATTGCATGTTGTCCACGGCTAATCTCCCTCATGGGTTTTGGGGAGAGGCTTTGAAAACTGCAGTTCATGTATGCAATCGCTCTCCTAACAGTACACTGAAAAATGACATTCCAGAGGAGGTTTGGTTTGGCAAACCTGCCTCTTATGATCATTTGAGAGTGTTTGGCTGCGAGGCTTTTTTCCATGTTTGTAATGACTTGAGGACAAAGCTAGATGCCAAGTCCATCCAAGGACTCTTCCTAGATTATGGGGAAGAGGGTGAAATGGGCTACAGGATATGGTTGCCTCAGTTTAAGAGGGTAGTACGCAGCCGAGATGTAGTGTTCAATGCGGCTAAATTGCTGAAAAATGCTACATCTTCTGAAATTGACAAGAAATCGGTCAAATTTCAGCCTCTCTTGCCACCTATTGATGTTGAAAAAGAGCCTTAGGATGCATTACCGCAAGCTGAAATTGATAATCAGCAGGTTAACCTTGAGCCAGAAGAGGTAGGACATGATTTAGATGCTCCAAATGAGGATGGACAGCCACCTGTCATGGCTGAAAATGATTTTCAGCAACATGAGCATGCTGAAAATGAGTTGCCTCTTGATGTAGAACCTGTGCCTGAGAATGTAGATCATTGGGTACGCAGGTCTACTAGTGTCAAAAGGTTGATACAGCACTTTGACCCCTCTATGCATCATGTTATGTTGACAGATGAGGGAGAGCCTCTTACATATAAAGAGACAAAATCATGTGAGTTAAGCACTAAGTGGGAGCTTGCGATGCAAGAGGAAATCAAATCTTTGCATGCAAACAATACTTGGGATCTTGTGCCATTGCTCTTCCTAACAAATGGGTTTACAAGGTCAAATGTGTTGATGGAAAGCCCAGGTATAAAGCAAGGTTAGTTGCCAAAGGGTATGCACAGAAAGAGGGGATTGACTTTCAAGAGATCTTTTCTCCTGTTGTAAAGCTTACGACATTGCGTGTCCTTTTTGCTCTCGCTGCAGTGCTTGACTTAGAATTGAATCAAATGGATGTAAAAACAACTTTTCTTCATGGTGACATTGATGAAGATATCTACATGAAGCAACCTGAGGGTTTTGTAGTTCCTGATAGAAAGGAACTTGTATGCAAACTAAGAAGGGCACTGTATGGTTTGAGGCAGTCATCACGTCAGTGGTACAAAAAGTTTGATACTTTTATGCTGTCTCAAGGCTTTAAACGCAGCCATTCAGACCATTGTTTGTATACAAAGAAGGATAATGATGGGAGTCCTATAATCCTTGTGCTATATGTAGATGATATGTTGATTGCTGGGAAGCATAAGTCTACCATTGATGCTCTTAAACATCAGCTGAATTCAGCTTTTGCAATGAAGGATTTAGGTGATGCTGAGCACATCTTGGGCATGAGAATCAAGAGAGATAGAAAGCTGAAATTGCTCTTCTTATCTCAAGAAAAGTACATTGCTAAAGTACTTGACAGTTTTAACATGGCTGAAGCTAAGTCACTTGGAGTACCTTTACCTCCATACACAAAACTTAGCAAAGCCGATTGCTGATGCTATGAAGGGAATCCCTTATGCATCAGCTTGTGGTTCTCTTATGTATGCTATGGTTGCCACTCGTCCTGACATTGCCCATGCGGTGGGAGTTGTTAGTAGATACATGTCCAATCCCGGCAAAGCACATTGGGAAGCTGTGAAATGCATTCTGAGATACTTGTCAGGTACACAATCTAGGTGTATATGCTATGGCAAAAGTGACCTGAAGTTGCAGGGCTATTGTGATGCAGATATGGCAGGTGACTTGGATACCAGGAAGTCCACTAGTGGCTATGTGTTTGCTATTGCTGGTGGTGTTGTCTCTTGGTATTCACGACTACAGAAAATTGTGGCATTGAGTACTACTGAGGCTGAATATATTTCAGCCACTGAGGCTTCTAAAGAGGCCATATGGTTGGGCAGACTTGTCAAAGAGCTTGGTATGCCTGCTAGTACTCCTGTCTTGGGATGTGATAGCCAAAGTGCTGTCTATTTGGCCAAGAATGCCATGTTTCATGCACGGACAAAGCACATTGATGTGCGGTACCACTTCATACGAGAGGTATTGGAGGATGGTCTAGTCACCTTGACTAAGATTCACACACAGGATAACCCTGCAGATGTTCTCACCAAGAGTCTTGCTAAGGCTCAACATGAGCATTGCATACAGCTGGTGGGAGTTGGTTAACTTAAAGGCGTCATTTATGCCTTTAAGTGGGAGGTTGTTGGGTTAAAGGCCTAAATAACCCCTTTTGTACATTTTTATACTTTGTCCAGGTTCATATTGAACCTGGACACATTTTTTAAAGGTCACTTATAATAAAAGTGGGAAAACCCAAAACTCACTTATTGAGTTTTCCCCAAAAACGTGAGCTCTCTCTCTCTCCCTCTTCGTTATGCTAGCGCTTCCTCTCCTGCTGGCTTTCGCCACCCCTCTCTGCACACACACTGCACATCTTCGCGTGCTATATCACTTGCACACACCGCCGCGCGCTCAACATAACCCTCTCATTGATTGGGCGGAAAATACATTCACTTTCCATGCCAAAAGTGACTCCCATTGTCAGCAAGTTGTTCATTCTCCATCTCTCATTGCTAATGTGCAGCGAAGATTGAACGGATTCAGGAAAAGGAGACGCTCTCGGTCTCTTCTTCTCCAAAGCATGACACATAGGATTTGCATGATGATTTGAATGATAATGACAAGCATGATGATTTGCATGATCAAGATGTGATTTCTCACAAGCATGATGATTTGCGTGAAGATGTGATTGTTCACAAGAAGGATGAGTTAGTGGATACTTTTTCTAGTGCAGCTAACCTCATTGCAGAGACAATCAATCACGAAGCATCGATCTTGACTCTCGAGCCTAGGTCCAAAGAAACCCCACGGGAAGATTAGACCAATCAGGAAGAACCGATCTTGGCTCTCGAGCCTAGGTCCAAAGAACCCTTACAAGAAGTACTATGTGTTTGAATGATTTGTCAGCACGCATTGTACGAGTGTTTCATTCGTGATCATTTCTTGTATTTTCGTCAGCGTCTTTATGTGATCCCTTTTCCTAGGCATGACATATTGTACGTTGAGCACGTTTCACTCATGAAATGGCACGAATGTATGCGGATTGTTCATGAAAAGCTGAAAAGTATGCATTCAAGGAAGTCACATTTCATGTCTCTTCCTTGGCACCACACAGTTGTAGAAAGAGCACATGAAAGTATGAGCACCAAGCATGGGCATTTCCGTTGTGAATTGCCACAATTGATTGCTTTAGATTAGAAGAGAAAGATTCGATCTCATTGTTTGCGTGTGTATGGTGAACGGTTTGGCACTCCGTCTCTTTGTTCATCTACATTGCATGCATAGTCTTTGAGGAAGACAAGATTTTTTCCAGTCACTTTACATGGAATAGATATGTTCATGGTTTTGTTTTGGAAATGGTTTCAGGAATTTTCAGCCATGGAGATTCTTGAAGGAGAAAGAAGCATGACTCTAGACGAAGTTGAAGCATCGAAGGAGCCTCAGAAGACTTTGTGTCGCTTTCGGCGCGGCCCAAAGAAGCAAGCATTGCAAACCTTTATGAAGGTCAAGTACCGCACGACCCACACATCAGAGTGGGCCGGCGAAGAGTCCCTTCCAGGATTCCGGCTGCTATTGGTGATCTTCCTCGACGCCATACAGTTCGGCACCAGTATCCCACTTGAAAAGGAGGGGATATCACGTGACACATCCAACCCTATGTGTCCGTGGACAAGCTACTTCATAACAAGGGTTCCGTCAGTCCAGTCAGTCTAGATTAGCAAGTGTTCTGGCACTTTTTGTGAGTCTGTTCGCAAACCGTGCATGCCCAGGCACTTAGTGTGGATGCATATCCTCTGGTTGCACACAGCATGATCATAAGCATTCCCATCAGAATCCATCAGGGGAATTTTCCAGTGCATTTAACCTATTTTCCCTATTTTTGACATTTTTCACTTATTAATTTAAGTGACTTTTGTTGGGAACTGAGTAGGGCAAATTGGGTAAGATAATATATAAGCAAACCAAGGCTAGCACTAATTGGTAGAAGAGCAAGGAGAACATAGGCCAAAGGCAGCAGGTTCCCCCTCTCTCTCTCAAGCAAGACCCTTTCTCTCTTGGTGGCGTTTTTCCTCCAAGCAAGACCACCATCTTCCTGGCGTTTTTCAACAAAGCTTCATTGCCACGGATCCAACACCCTAGCGTTTTCAGCACTCCGTAGCATCGCCATACCCCACAGCATGGACCAGCGTTTTTGACAAGCAAAGCCAGCGTTTTTTCAACAACAGCAACCAGCATTTTTGGGCTGCCTAAAACAGCGTTTTCAGCCAGCAGATCTTAGCCTAAACCAGCATTTTTGGCTTCATCAAATTTCAGCCTTCTGGCGTTTTTGGATAACAAAGCAAGTACGCAGTTTTTCAGCCATAGAGTCGGTCTCGTCATCCCCGTCGTCGACATTGACATAGCCTAGACTTACATCAATTCTCGTTCATCCACTTTGTACCAGTTTGTGCAATCAATAGTAGACCACTCTGGAATGTCTGGTGTCGTATTCTCTTCTCTCTCTATCTTTAGTCTCATGCACTTTCACGCACAGTGTCCATTCACTTTGTTTGTGTTCATTGCACTCTCTCATTAAGAACGGAAGGCTCTCCCTTCCATAAGAACAAAAGGAACCTTGAGCACAATTCGGAGCACTCATCTTGAGCAAAGTTCAAACATTCACTTCCGCTGCACCTTACAAAAAATGATAGATTAAATGTTATAAGTTGGACATATGTTGTTCCAACTTATACGGGTCCCGTCCGATGGGACCCAAGGGACACATAGGAGCTAAAATAAAGCAAGGACAGTGCGTAGAAATTGCGACGTGGCAGTGTTGTACGGCAACCCCGCAAATTTCGTCAACTGTTGAAGTGGCAGAGCGTATTGTAAGGTGCAGCGGGAGTGAATGTTGAACTTTGCTCAAGATGAGTGCTCCGAACTGTGCTCAAGGGTTCCTTTTACTTACGAAAGGGAGAGCCTTCCGTTCTTTTAGTGAGAGTGCAATGGACACAAACAAAGCGGTGAACACTGTGAATGAAGGTGCTTAGACTGAGAGATAGAGAGAGAAGAATACGACACCAGAAAGTTGTCAAACCCTCCTCCGAAGGACCCACTCTATGGCGAGAGCGGTCTACTTATGATTGCACAAATCTCTACAATGCTTGGACTTGCCGACGATGTCGACGACGATGAGGACGACCACGAGACGGGCTGAAATCTGAAAATGCTAATGGCTGAAATCTGCAAATCTTTATCTGCTGAATTCTGACTCTATGTCGGTGACAATGTCGATGACGACGGTACGACCACGACGCGCTAAAAACGCAGATGCTGAAATCTGCGTTTTTCGGGCTGAATATGCAAACTTCGCGGGATCTGACCGTGCGGCAAGCATCTGCTACGGGAAGGTGAGATCTGCGAGGTTCAGGACTTCTTCTGCGATGTCTGACTGCTACAAACTGAAAACGCTGGTTCCTCTTGTGGTTCTGTCGCGAAGATCTGCAAAAACGCTAGGTCTCTGGCTGATGCAAAAACGCTAGGGCTGAAAATTGGTCTTGCAGGGAAAATCTACTAACGCTAGGGCTGATCTGCTGTGTCTTGTGGTCGTCGGGGCTGCTCTGTTACCATATACATGTGGTAGTGATGTGTGTGAACACACTAGGATAGCCGGGGCATTTTTTCCCTCTTTAGGAGGTTTCTCCCCGAGCATTGTATATACGCCCATCACTCTAGGGCTATCTATCTTTCCATTGCACACTAAGTAACACACTCTCTATTGTGTGCCTTGAGCTTCCTTCGTCTTCTCGAAGCTGTGTGTTTCTCTGCAACCCTAATTCCAACAATTGGTATCAGAGCAGGTTACGTCCTCCCGGGCTTAATCATCAGCTGCTCCAGCACACACCTACTCACTTTCTCCGATTACAATGAGGTTTGGCGAGCATTCGCTCAGATTTTTGATTCGGGCTCATTTCGGCCTCCGTTTCCACTACAGGCAGGTCTGCACACGCAATTTCGTCATTTTGTGCAGAATTTCTGTTAGTCGTTTTCTGCATGACAGGTGCCTTACAGTCTTCTACGGTTTGTGCTATATAGCACGTGTTGTTCCCGCTCCATTTCTCCTATTTTCGGGCAGTTTTCACATCAGGTGCAGCATTTACCATGGCTAACAACAACACAGATGTGTTCAAGATGTTTGCTGCTGAGGACAGGTTGGATGGGGACAATTACCCTATGTGGGCTTACATGATGCAGAATGTTCTTGTGTCAAAGGGCGAATATTGTGCAGGGCATTGATGTACGTCCTGGTTCTGAGGATGCAAGCGATGTTGAGGATGTTGCACGCCTTGTTGCAAGGATTGCTGCTATTAGAGATGTTTTGCCTACGGTAGAACAATCTCGTTGGGATGTGAAGGATGCGCAGGCTCATGCATTGATTGCGTTGTCTGTGAAGCGCACCATTGTTCCTCACATTCGTTCAACAAAATCTACAAAACAGGCTTGGGATATATTCGCCGGTCTTTATGCAAGTCGCAATGAGACTAAAATTGCTTTGCTGCGTAAAGAGCTGGAGTCGAAGATTATACGTGAGGAAGATGATATGGACACTTTTCTTGCTGGCGTCAAGGATATCAATGAGCAACTTATTTCTGCAGGTGAAGTCATTTCAGACAGTTTTCTTGTGCAAACTGTTCTTGATGCCTTACCAGATTCTTACCAGACTTTTGCTAGTACTTGGAGACTTATGACCCAAGGAAATCCTGAAGTTGTCAAGTTTGATGCATTATGCACATTGCTGGAAAGATTGTGCTTACTACTGCTAATGGGAATTCTTTCACACTTGTTGATGCACTTTATGTACCTGGGAACAAGAAGAATCTTTTGTCTGTATTCGCACTTGCTAGACTTAGACTTGTAGTCAAATTTGTGGATGGCAAATGTACACTTCATGATCTCAGTTTTGGTGATGAAATCGTTGCATCTGGGCTTTTGGGCCGTGGGCTGTATAAACTCACTTTGTATGACAAGTGTGGACAAAATTTTGCAAATGCAGTTGCAGATTCAAGGGCTATTTCAGATCCAAAACTTTGGCATGCACGTTTTGGTCATTTGAATTTTACCAGTTTGCTGCGTTTGCAAAAATCTGATATGGTTGCTTCTTTGCCACCTCTTGAAGCACCTGCAAACATGTTTGTGAAGACTATATTTTGGGTAAGATGCAGCGTTCTAAGTTTCCAAAAGATGGTTCAGTTCGGACCACATGCAGGTTGCAGCTTGTGCATAGTGATGTTTGTGGGCCCATGCAAACTCGGTCCTTGGGCAATTACCTTTACTTCGTGACTTTTATTGATGATTACTCCAAGCATGCATGGGTATTTCCGCTTAAGGCGAAGTCCGAAGTTTTTATGTGCTTCAAACAATTTCTGGCTATGGCTGAAAATGTCTCGATATGTACTATGGGAATCCTCCGTGCCAATCGAGGGGGGGAGTATATGTCTCATGAATTCAATGCATTTCTGGCTAGTCGTGGGATAAAACACCAATGTACAGTGCCTTATACACCTCAGGAAAATGGTGTTGCTGAGAGGAAAAACAGGTCACTTACGGAAATGGCACGATGTATGGTCAAAAGTCAAGCTTCGCCGCATTCTTTTTGGCTTAAGGCCATCATGTGTGCCACTTATGTACTAAACAGGTGTCCTATGAAAGCTTTGCAGTTTATTACTCCATATGAAGCATGGCATGATAGAAAGCCTTCTATTGAGCACATGCGTGTTTTTGGCTGTTTGGCATATGCTTTGGTGCCACAAACACAACGCAGAAAATTGGATGATAAGGCTGTCAAATGTATTTTTGTTGGTTATAGTGCTCAAAGAAAAGGTTACAGGTTGTATCATCCACAAACAAAACGTATTCTGGTTTCACGGGATGTAGTGTTTGTGGAAGATTCTGTTCAGCCCTTGCTGTCATGTACAAGAGACAATAATGTAAGCTCACAGGACATTTATGACACTTTGTTGCCTCTTTTCAGTGCTACAAATACGAATGTAAGTTCCAATGAGGCAAATGTACAGCCTATGGGGGTTTTTGAAAATGTTACAGATAGGCCTATTGCTCGGCCTATTACTGATGCAGATGTACATGATGTACTTGATGAGGAAGGGGCACAAAATGAGCAGGCTAGAGGTATGCCAAAATGGCTGGTGTACAGTTTGCGTGATATTAAATTGGATGCACCTTTGTCTAGTCGTACTCGTTCAGGCTGTCACCATGCATCTTATGCATCAGATTGTTATGCTTTGGCTGTGTCTAGCTTACATGATGTTGAGGAGCCTCTGTCTTTTGATGAAGCACAGAATTCAGAAAATTGGATGGCTGCCATGCAATCAGAATATGATGCACTTATAGAAAATGACACATGGACTTTATGTGATTTGCCTCCTGGCAAAAAGGTCATTGGTACGAAGTGGGTTTACAAGTTGAAGTGCAAGCCGGATGGTGAGATCAATCGCCATAAGGCTCGACTTGTTGCAAAGGGTTATGCACAGCAAAAAGGCATAGATTATGAAGAGACTTTTGCTCCCACTTGTCGTATGACTACTGTGAGTTTCCTATGTGCATTGGCAGCTCATTTTGGTTGGGATGTACATCAATCAGACATTGTTACTGCTTTCTTGAATGGTGACATATCTGAGGAAGTTTATGTAATGCAGCCTCGCGGTTTTGTCATAAAAGGACGAGAGGACAAAGTGTGCAGATGTAAGAAGGCTTTGCATGGGTTGAAGCAATCTCCTCGTGCTTGGTATTTAGTCAAACGAGGCTTTCGTAACAGTCCAACAGAAAGCACATTGTATGTAAAGCGTGAGAGTGATGTACTTCTCATTGTGGTTCTTTATGTCGATGATTTGCTCATCACTGGACCAAAAGAGAGACATATTGCTGAATTTAAGGCTGATTTGAATGCTACTTTCAAGACGAAAGATTTGGGGCTGTTGCATCATTACTTGGGTATACAGTTTAAGCAGTGTGATGGTGCTATTGCCTTGTGTCAGAAAAGTTACATAGAGACATTGCTATGTAAGTTTGGACTTGAGGATTGCAAACCTATTGCCACTCCCATGGAAACAGGTTTGAAGTTGAGTCTACATGATGCTGGCGATCCTGCTGATGTCACTCTTTACCAAACTGTTGATGGCTGCCTCATTTATGTATGCAACACGAGGCCAGATATTCAGTTTGCAGTCTCACAGGTCAACAGATTTATGCATAGCATAGTAACAGGGAATGGCCGTTTTCAGGTCTCCGTTCCCCGTTCCCATTCCAAGTTCCCGTTCCGAATCCCCGTTCCGTGTTTCAAACGTGAGTACCCGTAACAGGGAATGGCATTTTGTTCGGCGTTTCCGTTCCGTGTTCTCGTTCCGGTTTCCCGTTCCTGGTAACTATGATGCATAGCCCAGGGTCTAAGCATTGGCAAGCTGTCAAGAGGATTTTCCGCTACCTTAGTGGCACTTTACATCTTGGCTTGTTTTATCCCAAGGGGGGATCATTGCCGCCAGACTTACTTGCTTTTTTGGACTCAAATTGGGCTGGTTGTTTTGACACTCGAGTGTCCACAAGTGGTTTTCGTTTCATGCTTGGCAGTTCATGTATATCATGGTTGAGCAAGAAGCAACCTACTGTGGCCACTTCGAGTTGTGAGGCTGAGTACAGGGCAGTCTTCACAGCCACGGTTGAGTGTGTATGGCTCAGACGCCTTATGGCTGATTTGGGTGTTGGACAGGACACTGCCAACACTATCTACACTGACAGACAGAGAGCACTGGCAGTTGCGAGGAACCCAGTTTTTCATACTCGCACAAAGCACATTGAGGTGCATTACCACTATGTCAGGGAGAGGCTCTCAGCAGGAGAGATCACCTTGGCTTATGTGCCAACACAGGACAACCCTGCAGATCTTTTCACAAAGGCATTGTCTCGTGAGAAACTCGAAGCTTTCCGTAAAGCTTTGGGTTTACTCCACTGATCATGTCCTCGGGGCATGGCACTTCCCTTTACTCATGTGCCAGCTCTCGTTCACTGCATCACTCCAGGGGTGTGGTAGTGATATGTGTGAACACACTAGGACCGCCGGGGCATTTTTTCCCTCTTTAGGAGGTTTTTTCTCCCGAGCATTGTATATACGCCCATCACTCTAGGGCTATCTATCTTTCCATTGCACACTAAGTAACACACTCTCTATTGTGTGCCTTGAACTTCCTTCGTCTTCTCCAAGCTATGTGCATTTCTCTGCAACCCTAATTTCAACATGCTCTGCAATGTTGGAACGCCAAGGCTGATCTGGGAATGAAAACGCTAGGCTCTGCTGTTGGGCAAAAACGCTAGGTTGGTCTTGGGGGGTCCTGCTGAGAAGGTGCCTGTTGAACCGAAGCTCCTGCTGCATCTTCTGCCAGAAAGTGCTAGCGCTAGGTTTCCTTATATACTGGCTTAGTGAATTTGCCCTACCCAGTTCCCAACAAAAGTCACTTTAAAAATAATAAGTAAAAATTGTCAAAAATAGGGAAAATAGGTCTATGCACTGTAAAAATGCTTCTGATGGGTTCTGATGGAAATATGATGGTCATGCTGTGTGCAACCAGAGGATATGCATCTAATCTAAGTGTCTAGACATGCACGGTCTACGAACCTACTCACAAAAGTGCCAAATCACTTCCTATTCTAGACTGACGATTGAATTGAACCCTGGTCATGTTGTAGCTTGTCCACGGACATATAGGGTTGGATGTGTCACGTGACATCCCCTCCTTTTCAAAGTGAGGTACTGGTACCGAACTGTATGGCGTCGAGGGAGATCGCCAATAACATCCGGAATCCTGGAAAGGACTCTTCGTCGGCCCACTCTAATGTGTGGGTCGTGCGATACTTGAACTTCATAAAGGTCTGCAATGCTTGCTTCTTTGGGCCGCGCCGAAAGCGACACAAAGTCTTTTGTAGCTCCTTCAATGCTTCAACTTCGTCGATAGGCATGTGTCTACCTTCTTCAAGAATCTCCGAGGCTGAAAATTCCTAAAACCACTTCCAACACAAAAACATGAACAATACCCATTCCATGTAAAGTGACTGGAAAATTTATATTCCTTCGAAAAGACTGTGCATGCATTGAAGATGAACAAATAGACGGAGTGCCAACCCGTTCACCACACACACGCAAACAATGAGATCGGATCTTGTGTTTCTAATTTAAATCAATCAACTGTGGCAAAACACAATGGAAATGCCTATGCTTGATGCTCAATCCTTCTTGTGCTCTTTCTACAATTGTGTCACGCCCAGGAAGAGACATGGAATGTGACTTCCTTGAATGCATACTTTTCAGCTTTTCATGAAAAATCCACATACATCCGTGCTCATTCATAAGTAAATCGTGCTCAACGTACAATATGGCATGCCTATGAAAAGGGATCACACAAAGACACTGACTAAAATACAAGAAACGATCACGAATGAAACATTCGAACAATGCGTGCTGACTAATCATTCGAACACATAATACTTCATGTGAGGGTTCCTTGGACCTAGGGTCGAGAGCCAAGATTGGTTCTTCGTGAGGGATCGAAACTTCCTGAGGGGGTTCTTTGGACCTTGACTCGAGAGCCAAGATCTGTTCTTCGTGATTGGTCGAATCTACAATGAGATTAGCTTTACTAGAAAAAATGTCAACTAACATTCTTGTGAACAATCACATCATGGTCATACAAATCATCATGCTCGTGAGTAATCACATCTTGATCATGCAAACCATCATGCTTGTCATCATCATGCAAATCTTGTGTGTCTTGCTTTGGAGAAGACGAGACTGAGAGAGTCTCCTTCTCCTGTTCCTTTCCAAACTGCACCTGCACAATAGAAAAAAGTCACAACAACTCTTTCATGTGTTGGGCGCTCCGTGCTTCATACGCTAACCGTCTTTCTTCGCACTTGCGATCCAATTCGGCTAGGCTTTCTTTGTACTTTCTATCTGCTTGCTCGCGCTCACGCACTATGGCTGCCATTCTTTCTTCGTATTTACGTTCTATGGCTGCCATACTGTCGTCGCTTTCTAGCTCCTTGTCCATCATCATCTTGTCAGAAGCCTGCATAGGATCTGGTGCAATCTTTGACGTAGACGGGGAAGGGTCGGAAAAACCTCCCGGTGAGGAAAACTCTCCTTCGCCACTCCCATGCGAAGTATCCATTCCGCTTCGGGTGATGACCATCCACTGAAGTCGTGGGTTCTTGTGGTCTTGGGTTCTTGTCACAAAGTGATGACGTGGCTGCCAGAGAAACCCTAATTTCTGCCAAAGAAACCCTAATTTTTACCAGAAACCTAATCTACAAAAACCCTAATTCTACTGAAAACCTAAATCTACCAGAAAACCCTAACTCTAGCATGACATGTGGCAGCAGTACAGACGGCCGGATTTTGCGGCGGATTTTGCACTGGCTGTACGGCAGCTTTTGGACAGCGCTTTTTCCACGCAAATTGAAAGCGAGAGAAGAGAAAGATCTTTTGCTTTAAATTTTAGGGCAAGAACGAGAGAGAACTTGAGAGAGAAAAGAAAAGCACAGCTTTTGAGCTTTTGATTTTAAGCTTTTGGGGCTCTGCTTTTGGCATCCCTTGTAACTCTTTATAAGTGAAGTTGGTCTCTCACTTCTCAGAGCATCTAGACGCAGAGTGTGAGAGTGAGACCCAACCACTCTATTGTACTTTGGCAACAGATTAATACAAAAAGAAATACCGAAAGGGGCGCCAGTCTTTGGGGCCAATATCTCTAGGCACAGAACTCCGCCGCCAGTGTGAATCAATTGTGAACTGTGAACTGTTTTGAAGTGGTTATTTGGTGCTATTGCGTAGATTCTTGACTTGGAGTGTCCAAGTCTGTTACAGTGTTAACAGAGCACGGCCGATTTCTCTTTTGAGGGAAATCCGATCCCAAAAAAAAATTCTGCGGCACCTATGGCTTCACGCAAGGATCAGTCGACTCCCTCTGCATCCGGACATGCGGCAAGGGATCACAACGAAGATTCCGGCAGGAAGTATGGCCCGCCTCGGCCTACTCAGGCGGAGCGACGAGAGATGGAGAGTCGTCAATTGATCGGCGATGCAACAAAGATGATGCTCAATTTTGTGAAGGACCCCAAAATTTGCAAAATATATAAGCGAGACTTCTTTTTAGGAGTGCATGCGCATTGGCAGGAAACCACAACACCACTCCCAAAACCAACTCTCAAGAAACCTTCTGCTCACAAGAAATATTCAGAGAAGGATTTAGAAGAGGTGGTTGATGCACGGATTGCTCAGCTTTTTGACGCGCAAAACAAAGCTAAAAAGCACGGCAAAAAGCAGAAGAAAGGCACTGACTTCCCGGGTTATTTGGGTCGTCAGTCAACATTTGAAAAGGCAAAGAAACAAAAGAAGCTTGTTTGATTTGAAGAAGTACCCAGTTCTTCTTCTTCTTCTTCTTCTTCTTCTTCTTCTTCTTCTTCTTCTGACAGTCTGCTAGCTCATCTAACTCGAGCAAAGAAGACTACAAAGCCAAAAAGAGAAGCAAGAAACAACGCTTCGGAAAGGGCAAGAAAAAGGCAAAGAAGTCTAAATCTCGCCCAGTGAGTGACAGTTCTACAGAGGACTCGACTACAGACAGTTCAAACTCAGACGACAGCAACTTTTATGCAAAGAAGAAGAATTTTTATAAAGCCAACCAATATGACTTTCTCGAAGATAAAAGCAAGAAGGTCCGAAAGTTTAAGGAAGGTGGACAGTCAATTAAATTTGACACATTTTCGGGATATAGAGATGCTTCGAAGGCTTTCTCTTTTGTACAGCAGTTTGACATCGCTTTCGCGGGAGGACGCTACTCAGAGCACTCTAAGATTTGGAGAGCTGCCTCTTATTTTAAGGGGAATGCTCGAACTTGGTGGTCCACGCTTCTTTTAAACAAGACTGCACCAGTTAAATGGCTGAAATTTGAGAAGCTTTTTATCTCTTCTTGGCTGACTCAAGAGTATGAACGCGATATACGAGCTGCTTGAAACCATCTTCGAATGACCAAGAAAGATACAGTGGACACTTATTGCAAGAGATTCTAGAGCTCTTTTCTACCCGCCTCTTCATTCAAGAAGATATCTTTCAGAGAACAGATTGAGCGGTTTACCTTTGGTCTACCTACAGAGATCCGAGATCACTGCTTGGAACAGAAGTCAGCTTCTATTCAGGAGTTGATGAGTCACGCGAAACGGGGTCTTGCCATTCATTCTGGCAGTCTGACCTATCCCACCGATGAGGTCATGACACAACGAGCTGAACAGACTTTAGCAAATGAAAGTAGAAAGAGAAAGAGCAACCCAAAAAAGAAAGATGCACAACCCAAGCTTACTCCTCAGGAGAGAGCTCGCTTCATCGGGGAGGGGAAGTGCTTTGGATGCGGGGAACATGGACATATCTCCGCGAAGTGCCCTAAAAAGGCACAGAAAGAACAGAATGACAAGGACGACGAAAGGCCTGAGAGTTCAAGGGCAGCTGAGGAAGATGAAGCGAGAGGGGAAGTGCTTTGGATGCGGGGAACATGGACATATCTCCGCGAAGTGCCCTAAAAAGGCACAGAAAGAACAGAATGACAAGGACGACGAAAGGCCTGAGAGTTCAAGGGCAGCTGAGGAACGTGGAAGAAAAGGCAAGATGAAAACAAGACCGGTTCCAGATTGTGTGGGTACCGATCCCAACACCGTGGACGAGAGTACAGAACTTTGTCGAGCTTGGGGCAAAGTGAGAGACCAAGAGGCCCTGATCTTCTTTGATGGAGGAGCCAAGGCCAACTTCATTTCACTGGAATTGGCGGCGCGGCTCAAGATCACTCCCGATCGGATGGGACCACTTGCGGAGGCAGTTCTAGCGGCACCCAGCAGGGACGTAGCCATTACACCTGTCATTGGCCAACTTCGGTTGCATAGTCAAGGGTATTTGGGGCATGAGGACTTTTACATAATGAGTTTGGAAGGTTGTGATATTCTCTTGGGAATTCCCTAGTACCACAAGAACAACGCCGTGGTCGATTATCGGGCGAGGAAAGCGACATTGACTACATAGTACAGAGAAGGGCAAAACCATTGTACTTCACATTAAACTGAAGGGCAAGTCTGTCCCTATTGTATCGGCTTCGGCCATTTCTAAAATAATGAAATCCAATCTGTTTGTTTACTTGATCTTTATGAAAGAGTTGAGTGATGAGGATAGGACAAATATGTCTAAACTTGATAAAGAACGCCAAGATTTTCTCCACTCACGCCAATTGCGAGTTACCACCTGCTCGTCCTGAAGATCGCACCATTGATCTGATACCTGGAAGCACACCACCGAACCGGCCACCTTACCGTGTGAGCCGAGCACAGAACGAAGAGATTATGAACCCAGTGAAAGACCTCTTGGAAAAGGGTCTTGTCCAGCCTAGTACTTCACCGTATTGCTCTCCAGTGTTGTTGGTTTTGAAGAAAGACAAATCTTGGAGAATGTGCATGGATTGTAGAGCTCTCAACAAAATCACCATCAAGAACAGATTTCCGATTCCTAGGATCGATGATATACTCAACAGATTATAGGAATCCTCGTGCTTTAGCAGGATTGATTTGAAGACTGGATATCGTCAGATCAGAATCGTGCCGGGAGACGTCTACAAGACAGCTTTTAGGACGACTTTTGGGTTATTTGAGTTTTTGGTGATGCCTTTTGGCTTAACCAATGCCCCTGCGACATTTAACCGGATGATGGACAGGATTTTTCGAGAGTACACGCTATTTGTTGGCACTTTCTTTGACGATATCATTGGAATGAGGCAGAACATAGAGACCATTTGCTTCAGGTCTTTCAGGCATTACGAGATCACAAGTTAGTTGATTAATGCGAAGAAAAGTGAATTTTTCCTACCAGAGATACACTTTTTGGGACACATTGTGTCAGCAACAGGAGTGCAAATGGATCCGGCCAAGATAGAAACTATCCGTGATTGGTCCGATTTGAAGAATGTCCATGAAGTTAGAAACTTCTTGGGACTGTATTCGTACTACAACCGGTTCATTCAAAAGTTTGCAGAGGTTGCTTCCCCTCTGCATATCTTGACACAAAAAAGAGTCCCTTTCTCGTGGGGACCCACAGAGGTGACTGCCTTTCAAAAATTGAAAGAGAAATTGCAGACATTGAAAGAGAAATTGACTACAGGACCAGTTTTGACTTTGCCGGACTTGCAGAAGTCATTTGAAGTATATTGTGATGCTTGTGGTTGTAGTCTCGGTGCGGTCTTGATGCAAGAAGGCCATGTCATTGCTTACGAGAGCCGATTGTTCTCAAGGCCGGAAATGACAGCACAGATTTATGAGAAAGAGCTTTTGGCGGTTATCATGCTCTTACTCAGTGGCGGCATTACCTACTCGGAGCGGATTTTACTGTCTTTACAGACCATCGGAGTTTGCGCTACTTATTGTCACAGAAGCAGCTATCGGAAAAGCAGATGCGTGGATGAACATCTTGTCACAGTTTCACTTCCAAAATTGTCCATGTTCAAGGACAGAAGAATGTGGTAGCAGATGCTTTGTCTCAGAAGCTGTTAGTTCTGACTATTTCCGCGATACATCATAGGAGCTTCAAGGATATGGTCGACCAATATGCCACAGATTCGAATTTTGAAGACGTTTTCACACGGATACGGGATGGGGAGACAGTAGCGGGATATTCCATTTGGGATGGCTACTTGATGAGAAAAACTATGTTGTGCGTTACACAGCCATTGAGGGAAAAGGTTATGACTGAATGCCACTGTCCACCATTTACGGGTCACCGCGGCATCGCTACCACCATGAAAGGGGTAGAGAGATACTTCTTTTGGCCGAGACTCAAGAAGGATGTGGAAGAGTTTGTGCCCAGTTGCTTGGTATGCCAGAAGGTCAAGTTTGACAGGCATAAAGCACAGGGATTGTTACAGCCTTTGCCCATACCCACCCGCCCCTGGGAAAGTATTGCAATGGATTTCATTTTTGATCTCCCGAGAACATAGAGTGGTCACGATGGTATCTGGACTGTTATTGACAGATTTAGCAAGCAGGCTCATTTCATTCCAGTGAAGAAAACAGTCAAGCCGGATCACTTAGCGAGACTGTTTGCGGCCCAGATCTTCAGATTACATGGCATGCCTGAGACGATTGTCTCCGACAGGGACCCTAGATTTACGAGTTTGTTTTGGAAGGCAATGTGGGAGAACATTGGCACGCGGTTGCAGTTCTCGTCATTGTTCCACCCGCAGACTGAAGGGCAATCTGAGATTGCCAATTCAATGGTTCTAGATTTATTGAAGTCTTATATCTTGGATCAGAAGACTCAATGGGAAAAGTATCTACCTTCGGTGGAATTTGCCTACAATAACACGATACACTCTTCGACGGGGAAGGCGCCATTTGAGATTTTTGAAGGTGTTGCGAAGGTTCCACCCTTCCTAAGCACGAAAGATAAGATTTTTGAAGCGAATGAGTATACGCGCGACTTAGACACGGCTTTTGCCAAGGTCCGCGAGGCTTTGCAGAAATCTCAAGAACGACAAAAAAAAGGCAGCGGATTGCCATCGTCGCGATTTGAAATTGAAGGAGATGATTGGGTGCTCTTACGTTTTGAGAAGGCACGCCTGAGAAAGAAGGGAAAGGAGATGCTTTTTCCAAAGCTTAGTATGCGATACTACGGACCTTTCCAGATCTCTGAAAAGATCAATGATGTCTCCTTTCGACTGAAACTGCCTGACACTTGGAGGATTCACAATGCATTCCATGTGAGTCTCTTGAAGCCTTTTAAAGGTGATGTGTCTGATGATGGGGAGCCTGATGAGCAACCCGAAGTGGAAGAAAACGAGGAGATCCTTGTTCCTGAACAGATTTTGGCACATAAGGAAACAAAGAATAAAGATGAAGTCCGAAGGCGGTTCTTGGTTAAGTTCAAGAACTATCCTACATTGGATGCGAAGTGGATGGAGGAGGAGGACCTAGCAGATACTCCTCAGATTGTGAAACTTTACCTCGAAGCTTTTGGTTTAGCATAGTCTACTCCAAATGGAACCAAGAATTCAGCTTGGCCAGAGATCTGGTGCAGTGGGATGCACAAGAGGGGAGTTACTCCTCTCCTTTGTCAACAGATGCCTCGATTTTGATACTAGAGTCACTGATATCTCTTTGAGCTTCAGGGATACTGAGAGCTGACAGTATTCTACTGTATAACTTTATGAAATGGAATTCCTGAATATGAAATTGATTTGTTCTTGACTTGTTTTTAAGTGCAGGAACTGATAGACGAAATGACTGCAGCATTTTGGTCTAATTGATCTCGAATAGACATGGTTGCAATAGGGGTTAGTCAATCGGGCATCGATGAGGTCCCGACTGGATCTAGATGCGATTGCTAGCTACATTGCCAATAAATCATGATCTAAGATCCGAATGAATGTTGAATGTCATGTGATGTCTTGTGATGTCTAGTGATGTCCTGTGATGTCGTGTGATGTGACTGTTGATTGGTACATGTGCTAGATGTGTGTTCCTAGTACGTAGGTACCAACAGTCACTCTCTGCTAAGACAATTTATGGCCTCTGTCTATTTTGCAACTGTAATCGAGGGCGATTACAATGCTTTCAAGAGGGGGGTATGTCACAAAGTGATGACATCTAATTTCTGCCAGAGAAACCCTAATCTGCAAAAACCCTAATTTTGGAAACCCTAATTTTGCTAAAACCTAAATCTGCCAGAAAACCCTAACCCTAGCATGACACATGGCAGCAGTACGGACGACCGGATTTTGCGGCGGATTTTGCACTAGCTGTACGACAGCTTTTGGACAGTGCTTTTTCCACGCAAATTGAAAGAGAGAAGAGAAAGATCTTTTGCTTTAAATTTTAGGGCAAGAAAGAGAGAGAACTTGAGAGAGAAAAGAAAAGCACAGCTTTTGAGCTTTTGATTTTAAGCTTTTGGGGCTCTGCTTTTGGCATCCCTTGTAACTCTTTATAAGTGAAGATGGTCTCTCACTTCTCAAAGCATCTGGACGCAAAGTCTGAGAGTGAGACCCAACCACTCTATTATACTTTGGCAACAGAAAAATACAAAAAGAAATACCGAAAGGGGCGCCAGTCTTTGGGGCAAATATCTCTAGGCACCGAACTCCGTCGGGCCAGTGTGAATCAATTGTGAACTGTGAAGTGTTTTGAAGTGGTTATTTGGTGTTGTCGCGGTAGATTCTTGACTGTCCAAGTCTGTTACAGTTCTCAAGTTCACAAGGAACTTGGGTTCTTGGGTTCTTGAGTTCTTGAGGGTCTTGGGGTTCTTGAGGTTCTTGCGGTTCTTCTTTTGCTTGCAATTTGTGTTAGAGAAGAATCTTCTCTTCAACCGAGCTCCTCTCTTTTCCGTGGGCGCACCCCTTGGCGGCCTTGCTCTCACACCAAGGTTGCTTTTTCCCACCTCACGTCGATTGGCCGGCCGCTAAGCGCACGGTCCGCTCTCAATGAGTGAAAAAAGGCACAAGGGAAGGCTAGACAAGTCCTTCTTTCTTGGGATTCCTGTCACTCTTCAAAAACACAATTAGGAATCGACACGTCCAAGAAGTCTTGAGTTACGTGAGACCGCAACAAGCAAAAAAAAAATCTTGTGATTCTTGTCGTTCTTTTTTTGAGCGATACAGAACATTGCCAAAGCTCTGATACCAATGTAAGGTGCAGTGGAAGTGAATGTTGAACTTTGCTCAAGATGAGTGCTCCGAACTGTGCTCAAGGGTTCCTTTTACTTACGGAAGGGAGAGCCTTCCGTTCCTTTAGTGAGAGTGCAATGGACACAAACAAAGTGGTGAACACTGTGAATGAAGGTGCTGAGACTGAGAGATAGAGAGAGAAGAATACAACACCAGAAAGTTGTCAAACCCTCCTCCGCAGGCCCCACTCTCTATGGCGAGAGCGGTCTACTTATGATTGCACAAATCTCTACAATGCTTGGACTTGCCGACGATGAGGACGACCACGAGACGGGCTGAAATCTGAAAATGCTAATGGCTGAAATCTGCAAATCTTTATCTGCTGAATTCTGACTCTATGTCGGTGATGATGTCAATGACGGTACGATGACGACGCGCTGAAAACGCAGATGCTGAAATCTGCGTTTTCCGGGCTGAATCTGCAAACTTTGCGGGATCTGACCGTGCGGCAGGATCTGCTACTACAAGAAGGTGAGATCTGCGAGGTTCGGGACTTCTTCTACGATGTCTGCCTGCTACAAACTGAAAACGCTGGTTCCTCGTGTGTAAAAACGCTAGGTCTCTGGCTGATGCAAAAACGCTAGGGCTGAAAACTGATCTTGCCGGGAAAATCTGCTAATGCTAGGGCTGATATTCTGTGTCTTGTGGTCGTCGGGGCTGCTCTGCAATCCAAAAACGCCAAGGCTGATCTAGGAACGAAAACGCTAGGCTCTGTTGTTGGGCAAAAACCCTAGGTTTGTCTTGGGGGGTCCTGCTAAGAAGGTGTCTCTTGAACCGAAGCTCCTATTGCCTCTTCTGCCAAAAAGTGCTAGCGCTAGGTTTTCTTATATACTGGCTTAGTAAATTTTCCCTACCCAGTTCCCAACAAAAGTCACTTTAAAAATAATAAGTGAAAATTGTCAAAAATAGGGAAAATAGGTCTATGCACTGTAAAAATGCTCCTGATGGGTTCTGATAAGAAATCTGATGGTCATGCTGTGTGCAACCAGAGGATATGCATCTAATCTAAGTGTTTGGACATGCACGGTCTGCGAACACACTCACAAAAGTGCCAGATCATTTCCTATTCTAGACTGACTTGACTGAACTGAACCCTGGTCATGTTGTAGCTTGTCCACGGACACGAGTTGGATGTGTCACGTGACACGTATGGACTTCCGCGTTTTGCACGGGCGCTGGCTCTGAATGATCAAAAACGTTGGGCTCATGCTCCTTCTTGAAGCGGAACGACTCGTTGGATTCCTCTAACCTAAAACTACGTGTCATGTCACATGCCCACCAGAGCGTAACTTCTGTCAAAACGTTTTTACAAACCACAAGGGTTCCAAAATTGGAAAACCTAATCTAATGGACTCGTCCGAACATGCACGTCCTATGAACAGGCCCACAAAATTGCATATAGTATTCCTCCTAGGTTTCTAGAAACTCCTATCTATAGATATATACAGAATTGGCTTTGGAAGTCGATAAAGCATGTCCACGTGGCACACAGAGCCATGTACACATGACATCCGCCGAACTCCATGCAGGCCATAAGATGATCTCGAATGAATGGCTTTCTAGATGATGTCCTCCACGGCTACTTTTAAGAGAGGCTCCCTCGGGTGATGCAGAAATGTCCAGAAGACATGGATGGTGATCATACATCTACTCGCAACCAATGGACTCCCTCCTCAATCAACGATTCCCCTGTTGGTTACCGACGGCCAGCCTTCGCTGCCCCAACTCAGATGGTGTGAACCAAACTGCAAACCGGGTAGAGCAAATGGTTGGGTATGCACACGCTGATGCCCACGAAGATTGCCAGCCAGCCTATATTGCACCTACGTAGGAAGATTGGCGAGGGAAACGCTGAATGGGAAATGAAGATGGATATGTCCTTCGGAATGCCCACGAACCATGCCAAGTCCTCTATATGATGTCTCATAAAACCATCAAATAACTCCTCAAAGATAGAGGCTCCTCTTGGGGCTTTGACTAGATTGCCATATGATAGAAGCTCTAGATGAATCCTCGTCCCTGCAGAGCAGATGTGGCTACCAATGTACACTCACTATGTCTGCAAACTCCCGCAGTGGTTGCCTCGGATTGAAACCTTTTGACTCCACATCGATGGCTACCAATTGTTAAGAAGATGCAGATGGTGTGCACCCAATGTGTTGCCAAAGATGTGTACAGATTAATGACGATGCAATGCCTATCCTAAAAGGATGGAATTCTCTAAGCAAATGGAAGAGATGGTTGTGCAAACAATGCCAAGACTCCAAAGCTAACAGGCTGATCTGGATGGCGCCTTCCTTTGTCGTCATAGGCCGCTAACAAATATTGATACTCGCAATCAACATCTTCATGTTTCCAATGCATGTCTTCAATGATGTGATATGTCATGTCGACGAAGTTATGACTGCAAATATCCATGCTAGGATTTCTTTATGTCGACGTGGTAAAGCACACACACCAAATCAACTACCCTCTCGCAAGCGTATCACAACTGTAACCCCCGGTACATAGTGTTTGCATTTCCTACGCTCAAGGCGCACGGTCCTACGAGCAATGATAGGTCCTGCAGTTCCCTAAGTGAGAGAAGTATCCTTAGGCAAAACTCTACGACACGCGCTTAAATACTAGAGAGAAAAAAAGATGTCAAAGATTAGCGGATTAGTACAAATTTCAAAATCACAAAACTCTGATACCGATGTTAGGTGCAGGCCGAATTAAAATGGTGACAAGATCTAGACTTTACACTTCCACAAATCTTTGCTTCTTTCCTTGCTTGAATGTGTGCTACTTAGCACAAATGATGCTTCCTTTTATTTCTTTCTAGAGAGAGAATGAGAGAGGTAGAGATGTAGAGAGAAAGAGAGAACACCCAATGGGGTCCCAACTAACCCTCTCAAAGGCCCCCCGCACCCTTGCCTAAATGTGTAAATGGAATGTACACACGTGCAATACCTGAATGCAACTCTATTGCGTCGAATGGGGAATGTCGCCGCCATAACTCTTCAAAATGAAGAGTTATGCACCTTTGGATCCGTCTCGATGAGGGGCTTGCCAATGGCCACCAAGGGGAAGATCTAGGGCTGATTTGCGCTCCCGATGTGAGAGGAATGAAGGGTTGAAAACGCAGATGATGATGAAGTCGATAATGGACAGCAATGGGAGCACTTGATGCGGCGAGGGAATGGCCAAGAAGAGGCTCAATGGACAACCGAAGTGCCGGGCTGTAGCGGCAGGGAGGATAGCGTTAGCCTATCCAAGCAATCTTCGGAGATGGAAAGGCTAAAAACTGAAAATGATGGCTGCTAGGGCTGATCCGACATGGATGGGAAAGCAACAACGCAAAGGGCTGATCTGCAAAAACGATGGGTTAGTCTCTGCCAAAACACAGAGCTGATCTCTGGTGCTAGCTCTGAATCATCCAAAATGCTGGCCCATGCCCCTTATAGGGTTGGTATCCTACTTAAGAACCTCTTAAGACTTAGGTAGGGAAAATTTGAAAGACAGTTCAAAAAAATCATTTGAAATGATTTATCAATAAACTTGACTTCGGCAAAGTTTCAGGGTGAAATTGTCGCACATTTGCCAACCTAGGAATCCCATTGACGTGGGAAATGGCGCATTAAATTCATGTAACCTAAAACTACATGCACGACATGTCAGATGCCCACCATAGTGTGACAACATCTGTCAAAACGCTTATACAAACCATTTATGCAAGAGGGTTCCAAAAATGGAAAACCTAATCTAATGGACTTGTCTAGAAATGCAACCCCTATGAACAAGCTCACAAAATTGCCACTACTAATCCTCTTAAGATTCTAGACACTCGTATCTTCATATATGTACAAAATTGGCTCTGGAAGTCGATGAAGCAAGTCCATGTGGCACACATTGCCATGTGCACGTGACACATAGCTATAAAACAGCCCTCACTCCCTAATCTGCTCCTTAGAGATACGAGAACCACCATCAAATCGACAATACAACTGTAACAAAACTCGGTTCGAAACAGTTACATTATTGCCCCAGAATTCTTGAGGAAAGATTAATCAAGGTTGTTTCTTTCTTTGACCTTGGTTACAGTACTCTAAGTTGAGAAAAAAGATAGTTACCCAGCAACAAATGAGTTCTATGAAAGGCACTTCAACATGGTTCTTTGAAAGCACTTCACTATGGCTTGCACACAAACTCACAAATCAAGAACACATCAAATAAGTTAGCAATAGTCAGAGAAGCAAGGGAAAATGGCTAGTGGATGGTGGAAAAGCTATCATACACATAAAAGAAGCAAAGAAGCAACAAGGACACCATGGAAAAGCTATCACAAGGGAATTCATACTCCATCACCAAGAGGGAACCGTTCTCTCATCAATAAAGCTCTCTCTCTCTCTCTCTCTCTCTCTCTCTCTCAAAGAGAGAGAGATTGGTTACCCAGCTCCCTTTGGAGTACGATTGTAAAATCTCTCTTCTCTTCACCTTCTCTTCTCTCCTTGATCCATATACCAAAATCCAAAATCTGTGTGTGTGTGTGTGTGTGTGTGTGTGTGTGTGTGTGTGTGTGTGTTTGTTGAGAGAGAGAGAGAGAGAGAGAGAGAGAGAGAGAGAGAGACATCATACTCGGAACCCCACAAGCTCCCTTCGCAGAGTATCTGAACATGCACAATCTGTGCTCACATGAGGGGCGATGACCGTGCTGCGCGAGGATCAATCGTTTGTAACAGTTTCTGCCCCGGCACTTCAGCACTTCGATAGCACAAATAAAGGAGGACGTCCAAGCTGGCTTCAAGCTTTTGTGGAGCTCTGTGTCGTCCTGTGTTCAATTCTGGCCGCAGAATCACATTACATGGGAGAGTAACGCAAGTTCATAATGTCAAGTGGAACCCCAATGCATTGATAGAAGACGACTTTGTTGCAAACACACACCTTAAAAAAACTTGACCAGAAAGGAAGAAAATCTCATACCGCGAGTGTTCGCGAAAAGTGGTTATTAGGTAAGCATTGAAAGTTGATCCCATTAAGACAGTTGTCAAGGGTAGTTAGCCTAGTGGTAAAGGTGAGGGGCTCTAAGCACACCCATTATGGTTCAACCCCTGAGACATGTGGGTGTGGGTGAGTGCGTGCAATCCTATAAAACTAGTCGAAGTCAGCTTCGAACGTTTATTAAAAAAAAAAATCAAGACAGTCAGTTGAGAGCGAAAAAGCAAAAATTCCGTTTGACTTTTGCAAGAAAATAGTGTAAATACAGTGAAAAGTACAATCTAATTTGCAAGAAAATAGTGTAAAGACAGTGAAAAGTACAATATAATTTGCAAGATTTTCACTTAAGAACTGGCGTAAAGGGATTTGTGTATGTTTGGATAAAGTTTTTTTCCCGAACATTGCTTCTCACTCGGCAAGGTGAGGATGCATGTCAAGATCTTTAAAAACAAAACGATTACTCATAACAAGATGGCCAAACTACTTGGGATGAGGAAATTGTGGATAAATTTGATCAACAAGCTCCACATACTTGTTATATTCAACATGTTTATACAAGGATGGTGGGAGAAGTGAGCTTTAACTCTTACAACAATACACAAGCTTTTATGGCTTTGGCACATGTTGAAAGAAAGCACATTATGACATAATGGCATATATAAAGGAATCCCTCTCACAACATGAAGAAAGAAAGAGCCTCATCATTATGCCGACCACTCATGTTGAATGAACACTTTCGTGTTGAGACAAAAACAAGGTTTGTTTTTTTGTTTAGGCCAAATGTGTCATAAAAGCAACTCTCCAAGGTCAAATCCTCCTCCTACCATGTTAAGTGCTTTGTGACTTAGTACAAAGCTCCGGGGTGCACCTTTAAGAAACTATTCATATCATGTGCATTCAAATGGTATTAAAAATTTCCATTTACTTCATGTTTAAGGTAACAAAATGACCCCTTCTTCTTCAAAAACTTATGAGTTTTTGTTTAAAATCAATTAAAAAACCCCTTCTATTAATAATCTTGTTTAAATTTTAAAACTTTGGCAAATAAAAAACCCATTCATTTGAACTCACGTGGCAACCTACACATCTAAGAGGTGAATCCCCTGAGGTACGAAGACCCTAGACTATTATGATCCCGATTAGTCCATGGATAATGTCATAAAACTAGTACACAATATTTTGCATTATATGGCCAAGTCCCTATGCTCCAATGCTTTAGTAAAATCCCACTAGACAATTTCACTTACCTTTCATATATTTTCTATAAACGGATAACATTTGTAGTAATGTAACTGCATAGTTGATACCAACACAAGCATCAACAAAACCGTCTCGTTTGATTTGTTTGCACAAAGTCATTTAGGGAGAAAAGTTGTTTTTTATATTTCAAACACATGGCAGGTCTAATGGACTCAAGAGCATGAAACCCAAACGTTTTGTGGGGAAGGAAGAAATTCTAATAAGGATGTAGTCAATGAAAGTGGAGAGACATGTATTGAGTGCATCACACGCCTGATTTTGTCATTTCCATAAGGCTAGTCTTATCATTGAGGAAAACACCTATAATCGATGGATGAGTCTCAAGCAGGCCCAACCCAATGCAAGGGATTAAATTAGGGATTGTTCCATGGATCAGTTCTAATCAAAGAAAGAGAAGGATCAGAATGTGAATTGGGAACAATGTAACATGGATTTTCTTATGTTAAAAATAGCACGTCTCAAAACATCGAGAGATATTCTCAAATTTATTGATTAAACAACCTATAAAAACATGTTTGTGCTTTATTATGGCTTGGACAAAGAAGACAAGGCCAACTGTTATCCTATGGATTTGTAGATGGAGCCTTGCTCCTGGAATTCCAGTTAAGGATCGGCCTTGTCGCATAACGGAATCTTACAAGTCGCAGGTCCTGACTGGCTTGCCGGGGTGTCTAAGCAACCTTGCCTATACGTAGTAGCTATGATTGAGGAATTGAAATAAAAGAAACTAAAAATTTACCTCATCCTGAATTCCAAGCTCGTAGCGTGACCTTGTCGACTTGCGCCCGAACATTGGTCATTAATTTTGCTCACCATGTATGTTGAGCGATTGGCAGTCCCTAACCCCAATAGATTCTGCTTGATTTAGGGAAGCTCAATTTGCCATGCCCTTGCATGATATAGCTCAAGAGTCCAATGTTGGATGTTTGGCTACCCACAAAAACTTGTCGAACAGAGGTACCATGTGCTTGTTGTGTGATTATTATGGTAATGTATGTTGCAACACTTAGGAACTCAAGAAATTTCCTTCCTGAGGACCCAATCCTCATCAAACTGCCTATAACGGTCATTGTAACGACCCTTGCTGTATCAATCGGATGCCATGAACATGCTCTACGAAATGTTCAATAGTAAGCCATGCAAGCCTTGCTCAAGGGATACGACTTTGGCAATATTTTTTGTGTTAGCCCCTTCGGGCATTGAACACTACTCTGCAATTGCATTGCCCTGTGCGGCACTTAACCATGCAACCATGGACCCCCCTTATGAAGGCCTTTGCATGAGCATGTAACTGTGCATGATTGCATGTACTGGTCTTCACGAACCCCTCCAAGCCCAAGGCCCACGTGGGACCTGCTCCTTGCAATGGAAAAGGCCAACAGAGGGCGTCCAAAATAAAAAAGAAGGAAAACTAGTCTAAAACCTGCATTACCAGCCCTGCGGGTCTGCGCAAGGGAGAAAATCCCTTTGAGAAGCGTTTATGATGCTCGCCTAGCATGCTCCATGTGACGAGAACGTCTCTACAAGCTGTGGCAAACACAACAAGCTAAGAACAAGCTCAACTCGGCCTAATTTCATGCTGGTCAAGGCCGCCTCCCTTCCTAACCTAAGCGGTTCTGCACACGATCGTCGGCTTCGACCTCCTATGTAGAACCCTTGACCACGTGCTTGGTCATGCAAACTTGAGCCCGCCATGGAAGGGGCTGCTCTTGCAGCCCTGCGGCCCTTCTTCCAAGGGATCCTGCCCATGCCATGGCAGCCTAGCTCGAAGCACGCACAGAGAGAGAGAGAGAGAGAGAGAGAGAGAGAGAGAGAGAGAGAGAGAGAGAGAGAGAGAGAGAGAGAGAGAGAGAGAGAGAGAGATGCACAAAGCCATGCAAGTCACATCTTTTACCCCTTCCTCCATAGCTCTCCTCTCCCTGGCTCTGATACCAGTGAAAGGCTCCTAGTGGAACTGCCTAAGAATGAACCTCCCAACCTCCCATTAAATAGCCCCTTGGGCCCCATTCCCTATCCACACTTGGAACCGGGCCCTTAGGCCCGGTCCTTGACCATGGGGCATTGCCCTTGGCAAGACAACACTAGCTTTAAAATTCCTATAAGCACACCATTGCCTTCAATGAGACTATGTAGCATGCAAAAGAAAAGTGGCAAATTATAATATTCAAGGAGTCAAAAAACATGATTTATATAGCTTTGCTATGCTAAAGGTTTTAATTTGAAAGGGACTGAAAGTGCACACATGTGTTCTTCATATGGGAGTCTCTTCCTCTTTTAGCAACTTGAGTACATGATCTTGTTTTTACCACCTAATATCATCCTCCACTCCTTTTTTCATAAATAGAGATTGAGCCCTCTTTTCTAGTGCTCCTTTATTTTGCGTGGAGGTAGCTTAAGCTGATTCCCAACCTTAGTGCTCGGTCATGGTGTGTTTTCTTTGTTTCGTGTAATTCCTATATTGTTGGTTGAGATTGCAAGGCTTGAAAATCATAAGTATGTCTTTACTTTTAAAATTGTGAGTCGATCTTGATAAAGTATGCCAAGATCCTTAAAACAATTCCCACACTTGAATGAAGATCCCTAATTCTTTACAATACTTTCTAGTTCATTTTCCACCTTTTTTCCTAGGTGCTTCTTCAATGGTAGAAATGTCATTTTAAGGTCATCTTTTGGGCATTTTAGTTCTACAAAATTCTATTGGAATGCCCAAACTAATTCTCATTAACTTGTGATTGGTCCAAACCCCTTCAAATATCTTGCACTCATGCAATACTATTTATCAGGTTATATGACCCATTTAAGGTTACTACATACATTGTCTCTCCTTAGCTTAAAGATAGAAATTTACTTGACAAGCCTTGTTGGTGGGTACACCGTAAGATGAAGAAATATAGCTATCTCTCAAACCAACATAAGAATGTAATCCATGGAGTTAGCAACTTGAATAAGGGCATGGACGAAACACTAGGGCTATTGACTATTACAAGGAAGTGCTATAAAGAATCCACAACTCACATGCAATGCACATCATAGGCAAAAAATTCACAAATTGATAAACCTTATCCACTTGCTAAAATGTGACAAAACACTGATTAAAAAATTAATAATTTCAATAAATGTACTTTAATTTGCTAGAGCCAACAACTTTGAATCTACAAATGTTTCTCAATTTGGAGAAGTAAAACTCTACTTACAAACTTCCAAAGACAGACAAAAAGGGGGTTAATCTCATACAGTAACCATGATGAAGTAAACCTCTACTTACAAACTTCCAAAGGCAGATGGAAACTGAGTTAATCTCATACACTAACCATGACAAATTGAGCATAGACATAGTACCAATTGATAAGAGAAGCTTTGCATTACTAATGACATTTTTACAATGAGTGGAGGAGCTCCAATGGCGATACACTTTTTTGTTTTAGCACTCTAATAGCTCAAAAATCAAGAAATAAGAAGATACTTATCTACTTTTTAAACTTGGTATTTATACCTAACGGTAATTAGATCGAACTAACGTAGACTCAAAAATAACTACCTCATAATTACATTGTTGCATTACATTTGACGATTTTGAAATGAGGAAACGTTAAAATGTTACAAAAAATAAGTTTTTTCCTTTTTAAAATAAATCGTGCTAAATTTTACCAAAATGTGATGTAGCTACTTTGTGGCTTCACATTGGCAACTACCAACACTCCCTTCTTAGTTCATGTCATCCTTGACATGGCCTTTTTGGTACTCTATACTTGGGAGGAGCACGGACATTGTTGCTTGCCGTAAGCCACTTTAGCTCCTTTGTCCATACTTGCATGTGTTGTACCATTGACATTGAGATCATAATTTCCTTGAGTGGTGTAGTTTTTTCTAGTACAGTGTATACTATAAAAATAGCCCCAAGTTCTTTGTTACTAGTATTTGCTTCATGTTCAAAGAACCTAGTGTAGCATGCTTCTTTGAATGTGACATAAAAATGAGGTGGTGAGAAGGTTATGCTTGATTTGCACTCAAAGAGTCCATAGAGAACCTACTTTGGTGGTGCCATTGAGAGGTCCAAGCATAAGCCATTGCTGTCTTCTAAAAAATACAAGCACAACACTTGTGTCTGCTCTGCATTTTTGAAAGTATTGATGCACAGGTGTATCATTTCCATTATGTTTTTTGACATTGTACATGCTATATTTGGTACATCTTTGATTACTATAATCTTTTAAAAGTGCAACCGTTGGGGATGATCCACTCTAATATTTTACAACCAAGTCTCCCATAACCTCCTTTTGAATTGGTTGAAAAATGTCTCCAATTTCCTCCTCTTGACAATGGGAAAAAGATTGCCTTCTTTCTAAAGATCTTTACTAAGGCTTCGCTCTTGATTTCCATTGTTTGTTCCATCTGAGTCTTTTTTGAATTAGCCTTCAACTTGTCGGTAGATTCATCAAAGGTGAAAGGAAGCATAGTTAATAGGTCTTCCAAAATTTATTTTACCCTTTCTTTGTAGGATGAAAGCTCCTCATTAGCTAGTTTAAGATCTACCTTTTTCCAATCAATGTGTTAGTAGCCTTTGGAAACACATTGTAAACTTTCATTAGAACTATAGCGAGTAGGTTACCTTGTCTTTTAGAGGTTTCTCTAGGCTGAAAAGAGTTTCTTGTGCCACATCTGTTTATACCTCATGCCTCCTATTCAAAATCTTACTTTGTTCTAATACAAACTTGAATGTGGCCACCTCCTCTTTGTTGTGTTCAAATCCATAAGAGCTTTCTTGTTGACATCTTTGGATTTTTCTATCTTTGCACGCAACAACTCATTGTGTGAGGCCAAGGGCCAGTGGGAAACCAGCATGGGGGCTTTGTTAAAGTGTGTGTGTGTGGATGCGTTCGTGCGAGAAGGGGAGAGGGAGAGAGTAGACATGTGGGTGGAGTAGAGCTCAAATGAGCTACTCCTTATTGTTGTATATATGTACAACCAATAAGGTGGTCTGTGGGCGGGGGGGCATAGCCTAGGTGATCGGGCAAGGCACATATGCCTTCATCCCAACAATCTCCCACTTAAAGGCAAATGTGCCGATAGGTGGGTCCTACTTGAAAAACTACTAGTATGTATAAGAAAACAGGTGAGAGACTCTCTCAACCTATGCCCACTGACTCGCTCAGTCGATATGCATGCAGTCGTATCAGCTCTAGGGATAGATGAGCATGCATACCCCTGTTAGAGCCTGCATGTATCTGCAAACAACTCTGTAGGGTCTACAAAACTCCACTATGCATCATGCTAGTGTCAATCACCGTATGACTGACAATCCCTACTGTAAATACTCCCATTGCAACTGCTAGGTTGGCGGGCCTCGACACTAGTAGGTTGTACATGAGACGCCCAAACGCTGACAAAATCTAAGCAAACTTGCCTATACTTACCTCCCCTACGCTATTTACAATCATTGCATCATTAGAACTACCTACCCATCACGTATGGATGTGTGAATGTCGACATTGGGATGACTATGTCCGTCTCAACCATAGGTGGAATTGTGCAACCTGGCACCAACTCATTAGCCTCTAGCATGAGCATATCAAAGAGCTCCATATTTGTCATCTATGTATGTGTCTCTACGGAGAAAACCCGCTCTATCTCTGCCTACATAGACTCTAACAACACCTGCTGTGTCTCACTAGAGCACTTTCTCTCTACCTTTGTCTCTACAAAGTCTATTGGCACGTCTTGCACAGCTAAATGCTCTGCCTCGTGAGCATGGTGGAGCTCACCACTAAGAAGACACGTCTCGTCTCTCACTCAAAGCATGCGAGCAACAAAACCGAGACCATGCCATCTCGTACCTCAGACACATGCATAGGATATATCAAGCCACCGTGGGCTCCTCTGAAAATCACTAATGAACCGCAATGCATCTAGAAAGATTGCTCTCTAAGTAGTGTCTGACACCCAAAATTTGCTAATTGTCTCACTGAGATCAATCTTTGTCTCAGTTGAGGAACATAGCGCACATGTTGTAGCGTATATGATGCACCACTAGGCAATGACAAACAAACATCTCCTTCACCTGCAATGTCAAACACAAAACCATCAGCCAAGTGCACACAATCAAAGCTCCCACTAGGGAAGGTGCTGAACCAGTCACGATGTGGTGTGACATGGAAAACTACATCCGCATCTAACAACCAACGGGGAGAAGTGTCACCTCTAAAAGGCATGTAAGCAGGAGGAATACTAAAGGCAAATGTGACATCATTGTCACACTAGCATATGAATCCACCACTCTAGCATGTGTCAAAACCTCATTTGCACCATGCATAGGTCTCCGCTTCTGCCTCATATGTCTAAAACAACGATGCCTAATGTGTCATGTGTGACTACAATGCCAACATTGCATGTATTGGCAACTACAAGACCGCTGTCTCTCATAGTCATCTCTGTAGACTCTAAATTGTCACACATATATGTCTGAAACAACGATGCCTAATGTGCCCTGTGTGACCACAATGCCAACATCGCATGTATCGGCAACCACGAGACCGCCGTCTCTCATGAGTCATCATTGTAGACTCTAAACTGTCACACATACCTGCAACCATAAGTGAATGTCAAGAAACTATGGGGAGAAAACCTGGGAGAAATCTGGCAAAGTCTCCCCTATAAACTGAGCAAAATCTCAAGTACAATCTCTACCATAAACCATGCCAAACTTGCAACAGAGTGGGAGAGAACTCGACCACTACACAATCATGAAAAAAGCACGATCAAACACATCAAAATTGATGCTCACATATACACAAAATCAGCTCCACTATTTGCTATATTTGCAAGCATACAATCTGGGACAAACAGCTCAACTGGGCATAAAGAGCTTAACATGTACGCAAGTAGTGAGCAAACTAGCTCAAAATGCATCCCACAAGAGAAACTGTTGCAAAAGTTTGCAAAATACCTGTGAAACTTGTGAGGGACTGGCAAAGTCTATAGCCACACGAGCATATGCAATCCTCATTCTTGTAAGAGTAGGTACAAGAACACTAAACTATGTCCAACCTGACAAAACCTATCAAAGTGGGAGTCAGACTCAACCACTAAACCATCTGAGAGTAAAACTGTAGATACACATAGAACATGATGAGAATCTCGAAAAAATCCAACAAAGTTTCTGCTTAAAAATGAGTAAAAATTTAAAAAATCCCACCAATACCGCATAAAGCATAGACAGACACTGAGTGTCTCAGTAAATAGATCCACAAATGGTATACATGAAAGGTCAAAACCCTGGTAAACATGCTCATTCCTGAACAAGTGGCTCTATAGACATGTACACGTCCAAAAAAGCTGTAAACCTATGGATTTGCACCCTGCGAGCTGCACCTAGCTCAAGCTGTATCCGTAAATGCATACATAGCAAGAGATTTCACAAAACCGTGCTAAAAAAATATCTCTATACTGCCCCACACAATCATACATAATCAGCACTGTAAGAAAGTGTGAATTGTGAGCAAAATGGTCAGAAATCTGGCACACTACCTCATCAATCGAAAAACACGTCGGTTGGAAACCAAACACAAAGCACAATCAACCATCTGCATGTGGTTGAAATCACCGTTCGAGAGTCGCGCTCATGGGAAAAACTGCTCCAAAATGGTCAATCGGAGCCGCTATGCGTCGGTGTGTGCCGCCAAAGCTGGAAAATGGGAGTAGTCAAAGCCATAATGCTAGATTGAGACTGGAATAGCGGGGGATGTCCATCGAAGCAAATCTACTCCGAGATGGGTGCGTGGGAGGGGAGTCGCTGGCGAAGCTACACCGGAGGAGAGCCCAACTACTCTCTCTCGCTCTCGCTATGTCGAAGCCAAGAAAAGAAGGTCAATGTCGCCTTTCGCCGTCGGACAAAAGCGCTTGCCAAGGTCGTAGTAGCTGTCGAAGCCGAGTCGTCGATGCCGAAAAGAATGCCAAAGCCAAAAAATCCCCCAAATCAGTGTCAAAACCGATGCAGATTCAAAATCTGAGAGCCAATGTCATAGCCACCTTAAATCACTGAGAAGAAGTCATCCGAGAGAAGATCTCTCAACTGGGATTTCATAGCTCTCCGATGCTTAGAGCTAACGGGAGATTGCCGAGAACAAGGTGTCGCCAAAAACCATAGCCGTCGGTGTTGTGTTGTGGCCACCGGAGAGGAGCCTATAGTACTCTCTCCCTCTCTCTCATTGCTCTCGTGCCAATGATGAGCTACCAAAGATCTACAATCTGTACTCTCTCTCTCTCTCTCTCTCTCTCTCTCTCTCTCTCTCTCTCTCTCTCTCTCTCTCGTTGCTCTCGTGCCAATATTGTCTATTCTCTCAAAGAATCACTCTTGAAAGGAGAGGCTGTGCACGCGACGAGTGCAGGGAGAGCCGAGCACCACGGATCTCGGGCCAATCCTTGTCGGATCTCCACAAAAACACTCTGATCTAACGTCGTCGAGCCGGATCTACTGCCGCCAAGCTCGTGCCTCCATAGCCAAGCTCCACGCTTTCTGCATCTTGTCGAGAAGCCATCACACGCATCAATTGCCGTTGTAGCTTTGATACCAATTAAAGAGTGTGTGTGTGTGTGTGTGTGTGTGTGTGTGTGTGTGTGTGTGTGTGTGTGTGTGTGTGTGTAGATGCATGCATGTGCGATGCGAATGTGGTGCAGTGTGTGCGTGTGAGAAGGGGAGAAGGAGAGAGTAGATGTTGTGTGGAGTCTTACAAGATGACGAACAAGTTTTTCCCAGCAACAAAAGAAGTGAGCGAGTCCTTCAATAAAGTTAGTTGTGAACTAGAGAGATTTCAGGGGAAAAAAGATGTTCGGAGAGTATGACAAAAATTTAAAGATGGTCTCTACGTAGAGATGTTCCTCTATCCACGTGTATGTGGCTACCATTCCCCTCATCCACACATGGAGCCACCTCGGACACTATGTGAAAAGACACAAGCTCCAAAGTAGCTTCTTTACTACTAGTTGTCTCTAAATCTTTAGTCACAGAACCGAACCCTAAGGTCTATACTCTCACTCTAATCAACAATGAACATGGTTATCCGAATCATCAAAATCTTTGATGACAGACACTGAACTGACTTGATCATGGTAGAGAGGATCATGAGTCAACAAAGCCCTCCCCCATCTTTGGGAACCACGACCAATTACTGAACTACATAATTAAATGCCCTCATTGTTTGAGTAGTTAATTTTTATGTGAGATATACACTTTGAATTGGCCACTAATGTGAAGTCACGATACTCTCATAAACACTAAAACACATCTAGACTTTTCTTCACTGAAACTACAACAATTTTTTTAAAGAATGTATTAAACTTGAACATAGCTATATGAAAAAAAAAGAAAATTTACCAAAATACCCTTGAAATTTGTGAAAATTCTCAAAATACCCCTCAAATTTTAGAAATTCCCAATATACCCTTGCATCGTTTACGGATGTATTTGCCCCAATTTTAACATAGTCTAATATTTATGACAATGGAGATCTATTTATAGTGTCTTGATCAAATTTATTCACCAATAAGCTCACAAATAGAGGCATTCGCCTTCAAAAATGATGAACAATTTCATCTGAAGAGGCCTCAATACCATCTTAAATCTTAAATCTATCATCTTTTATTGAGGAGAATCAGTCATCCTATAAAGAGTTGCAAAAAAAGAGATTTTAGAGATGTTTGAAAGGTTAATTAGGGATATATTGGAATTTTGGGAACTTTTGGCCAAATGTGAGGGATTGGACAACTACTAGAATTGGTTTGTGGTGCCGTGGACCCATTTTGTCCCGCATCTACAACATGAATGAGAGTCTTTTTTTAAATATATAACTGTGATCAAGCAAGTTGGAACAAAAGCGCCTGGCCCCACTGCACCAGAGCTCGGATTTGCCATCATTGGCAATGGCGACTACACATGCTGGACCTGGTCCGCTCCATCATGGATTGGTTTGAATTATGATCATGAAGGTCATATGAACTCCTGCTAAAATTGATATTATTTAAATAAAAAAAACCTTCATAGTAGGTAGCTTTAAAAAGCTATGATTAATTGGGAACCTGCTGAAACCAGTCCGCGCCGACGCGAACTGGTTTTGATAGGTTTCACAAGAGAGAGTGGTCAGCCTCAGCGGTGTCGACAAAACATGCCCGAGAATGCTCTCTAGCCTTGTCTTGACAGTGGGCAACTTCTGCACCTTCTAAAATCTCTGCGTATCACTATTCATAAACCCTGACAGAATTCAAAAACTAAGCTTTGTAGCTATGTCCACCACTAGTTAAGTAAATCTTATGGAGGCCGATTTGAAAATTGAGAGAGAGAGAGAGAGAGAGAGAGAGAGAGAGAGAGAGAGAGAGAGAGAGAGAGAGAGAGAGAGAGAGAGAGATGGCAAAAGAGGATGTAGGTGAAGACCTTGCAAGTCGGCATAGGCTTAAGCCGCATCAGATATCTTACATCTTCATAAATTGGAATATGAATACAAAATGATTGCAAAAATTAGAAACTGTTATCAAGAAAAGAGAGAGAGAGAGAGAGAGAGAGAGAGAGAGAGAGAGAGAGAGAGAGAGAGAGAGAGAGAGAGAGAGAGCTTTTTTCTAGATTCTATCTAGCGAGATAATTTTCTCTCATTTTCTCCCACCGGTGATGGCGGTGTCTACATCAACTTTGGTGGCTTCTTCACTCGAATGCCTCAATGTGTCCACGGCCAACTGTAGGACACCATCAGGGCCGCCATACATGCCTATTGCCTTCACTAAGAAACTCACTTTTGACCGGCCGGTGAGGCCCTTCTTTGACTCCTGCTACATACTAAACTAAGGAGTACAAGAGAACACTCTTCTTGAGGGAGTTCCATCGATGAATTTCCACTTTACAGAGACGAAGCCAACCAAATACCTCTCCTAGAGGTCGGGGATTTCTGACAAGCATATCTGCATAAGCTTCACTCCAACCAAAGGCTCTTCTGTCACTTCTATCCTTGGCAACATCCACCAACAAGGCGTTCAGTTGACCTTTGACGTTGCCGATGACAGAGTGGGATTCACTATGTTAGGTTGAAATGAGATGGCAACAACTATGAGACATGATTGTTGATCCACCGCGACTAGCACCTGGAACTTGGGTAGTGGTAGAGGGCACTAAACTATAGCCATCTAAAACTGAAATGTTGCGGCACAATTTGTTTGTTCTTAAAGACATTGATGTTATGGCATAGATTGCAACCGCAATGTCAGAGCTGGTGAATCCACTACAACACGGCGTGCAGAAATTGGTGCAAATACCGACGAAATAAAGTTAGTTTTAAAGCTAAAAAGTGCTAAAATAGGCCTCAAAAGAGACGCCGATATCGTAACGTTGGTATAAGTACCGGTATTATAAGCGTCAGAATACGCAATGAAATAAACGCCGGTAATACTATTGCATAGTATGACGCAGCTACCAAGGTCTATACCGATGCCTATACCGTACTCTGTACCGATGACCAAACGTGCAAATTTTTTTGGGCAGAGAGGGCTAGGAACCTATACTACATGTACTACAGCAAAAGAAAACAGCCCTCTCTGCCCAAAGGAAGAGTGCACAAGCAACCACACTCCACCTGCAAAAGCTGACGCTAAAGAGTGAGTGTATGGCAATTAGCCAAATTGTAAGAAAAACATAACGACAAAATCAAAAGCTTGATCATGGCATAATGGCATAAAGATTTTATAACCATAATTAAAACATGAGTCAAAAACTGCAAAACCATAAACATAACCTGCTTGCCATACCATAACCATTACCATAACTTGCTTGTCATACCATAACCATAACAGCCATACTGTCATTGCATAACCATAACCATAACCATAACCATCACCATCACATGATTGCCATATCATCATAGCAAAACCATAACCTTAACTTGACTGCCAAATCTTAACCATAACTCTATGCCATACCATAAACACAACCATAAACCATAAACATAAGCACTACAAAATTGTACATATGTAAACAATCACTGAGTGAGAAGGCCCTCATGGTAATGCCGCCCAGTCGATGTCCTCTCCCTCCTCCTGTAGCTGGGTCAAAAGGGCCACAAGTCCATGCTTGTACCCATACTTCTCCTCTCAGCGTGTCGAAAGACGCTTCACGGTAACTCCTTGCAAAATTATGGTTTAATCATTAGATAAATCTTCAAATAACATATATATTTTCCATAATTTAAAGCATACGTATAATACTTACAAACTCATGTCGAAGCGTATCGTAGCCTCCACTCCCAAGATATGACGCTCCAGTAGACTCCAAACGTGCTCTGGCTGCATCTCTCTATTGTTGAAATCTCTAAGGATTGTCTTGTGTATCTCGTGCAATCCCCGCCCACTCCTCTGCGTCCAACCATGCCGGCTTGGGACTCCCGTCATTGTACCTATCTCTCGCCTCTGACCGACGGTGTGACATTGTGACTTAGCCACGCTCAAAATGTAGGGGTTCAAGACTGGATTGTACCCCTCTGCCGGCCTGTACTCTCTGTGAATGGCCTTGATGATGTAATTCTTTCTTTCAACATCAAGGTTATCCCAAACCTCCATCACAGAGTGACCAAACTGAATCATACAGAGCTGTCGAATCCTCTGTCGCATGGCCTTTTCGACCCTATCCGCCACAACAGCCCCATCCCTGCTCTTGTACACCTTGCTAGGATCATGCTCGTGTGATCCCCAAGTTGTACGTGGTGTGCCAATCGGTGAACTATCTACTGAAGAGAGTGGTGGACGCTCTGCCGGTGGTGTGGACGGATCGGTAGAATCACTACCACAACAACCACCGCCTCCAGAATGACACCTACCTCGTCTCGAGGATGAACCACCCGTCGGTGTAGGGGGCACACGAGTCCTAGGCGTAGGGGGCACACTAGACTGAGGTGTGGGGCCGCTCGATGTAGGGACCACACTAGTCCCGTGCGTAGGGTTGACTGTAGTAGGTCTAGAGGGACTTGTTGCCCAAAGGTGTTGTGCCATCGTGATCTGCTCTGGTGTGAACTGAAACAAAAACTAGCCCATATGCTCGGGTGACATGCCGGTCAGAGTGATAGGAAAACTAAAACTAGGAGAGTATGGCTCATCGTCATCATGGCTAATCATACACAAACAACACCCACAAAATACGTTAGTTTATAGAAGAAATTCTTAATCAATACAAAAACAAATCAACAAAGCTGCTACACAAATGAATGAATTTAAAGTGTATTGTAGACTAATAAAAAGAGTTTTACAAAAGAGTTCCTAGCAAAAATCATTAGTTAATCTCTCATTCTCTATGAGATCTGATGCACCAAAGATGTCTATCTCAATCTGTACTTCTACATCTTCGTCATCGAACTCTACTTCTTCGTCGCTCTCCACATCAGCTTCAGTATTTGACACCTCATCTCTAGGTTCAGACAATTGCTCATTGCTGACATCCACCTCAAAATCTAAACTTAAAGTTTCTGTCGGTCCTGCGCTTTGTTCAGAATCACCTCTTCGACCTCAACGTCCAATCCTTCACACACTTGCTTGCTATGTGGAGCAACTTGAACGACATAGAGCTAGCAGGGTTTAAACAGATCATTCTCATCATTTTCTGTCCATAGTGGATTTGTATGAACACAACTTGTTCACAATGCTGCAAAAGTACTAATGTATCCCGTGCATCTATCCACACCCACCTAGAGTTCACTTGAATCAATCCACTCTTGTCTTTACGCACACTTGCATTAAGGCCGCTGGTAATAACTTTGAACCACTTGACATCAAAGATAAACATATCAAACTTTCTAAAGCTAATCTTCAAGATGTCTTAGATGTAGCCAAAGTATTTAAGCTGGCTAGTCTCTGTATTCTCATCCCTGGCACTACTCCTACTTTCTTGGATGAAGCTTGTCCTAACACCACTGTCGAAAGTGACCCTTTGTTCATCGATCCATTGCACTCTGAAGTGTTTCCCATGCGACCACAAAAGCTCCATATTTGTGATACTGCAGCCACAAAATTGAAACAGACTAAAAGTTATTAAAGCAATGCGATTATGTGGAGCTTGAAAAGGAAGTTGTGAAATATTCATGCCAATCGCAACCCTTGACATCTCCTCTTCCTCTTCAGTAATCAACACTCCATTCCTCTTTGCCTCTGAGATTGTCGCATCTAACCACCGCCCAGTTGGAAAGTTAGATAATTTTTGAAGATGATCTGGAAAAGGAAGGTTTCTAGTGGCACGGTTGCGCTTGAATTGAAGGCGATCTGTCAAGCGTTGTTGCTTTTCCCCTTCGTACCTCTCTAGCCACTTTTGCATGATGTCTGAGTTGAGAAGGAAAAATCTCATAACCTTTTCTCGCATTGTGATGTCCATCTTCCTAATGATGCCTTGTCCCTACGGCTCGTCCCCTGTCACCTTGACGTTGAGCTCAGTAGTCCACATTTGGGGCATCTCTGGATCAATTGAGACCAAAAATTCACTGATGAGGACAAGAGACTCTTGTACAAGCCATCCTTCAGCCATGCTACCCTCCTTGGGGTGAGCCCTTTTATAAACAAACCCTTTAAAGTCTTCATAAATCTCTCCAAGAAGAACATCCACCTGCTATGGACCACCCCAACAACTGCAACTTCAAGTACATGCATTTGGATGGTAAGAATGTTTGTTGGAAAGTACTTCTCCACCATGCACACTGCTTCAATAGCATTTAAGCGTGCTGCATCGATGCTATCTTCTCTTATCTCTTTTGAACTGATCCAGCATACCAACTCACTGATTTTGTAGATTGTTCTTCTAATGTCATCTGTCAAACAACCCTTTATGGCAATTGGTAAGATGAACTGTAAAAATTTGTACCAATCGTGGGACTTAAGACCACTGAGATTGTCATCTCTTGTAAAAGTTGTTTTCAAACTTCGCATGCACCCTGTGGGAGTCTTGAATGAATATATAGTCTTCTTCACTTATTGCTCTTCTGCACGACTCAGAACCCATGGACCTTTTGGTATAGCAAACTTTCCACTGGGTTTAAGTCGAGGCCACATCTTTGGCATTCGACCCACAGCCTGCAGGTCATCTCTTTGGTCCTTGCACTCCCTTTTTCCAGTGATGGTTTTCCATATGATCTCCCCCACATTCTTGAAGATGTGCATTGGCTCGAGCAAATGATTAATTAGCAGGTCACTCCAGTATGGGAGTTCATGAAAAATAGAAAGTCTTTTCATTCCAGGTGGCATCCAATCTCTCCTCTCCAGCCACATGTTTTTCCAATCGCTCATTTTTAGTGGATGCATGTCATGTTTGCATATGTTTGGTCCACGTAGCTCATGTCCTTTAGGCAAAAATCTACCATGCTCCTCGTAAATTGTCTTGCTCAAATGCTCAGAGCGGCGGAAGCCAAGTCGAGGATCACATTTTGGACATGCATGATTGCCCGAGTAACTCAAGCTTGAAACATCACAAAATTAAAATATAAAAGCGTTGGCATAGCCAGAAATCACATGTGTGTGAGGGTCTTAAAGGCACTTATTTGAGCACTCACCGAAGCCTGGCCAATCGTGCATGGTCCACATGAGAATGCCTTGCACATGTACATTCCGTCGTCGGATTGGTTGGGATTTATCAACCACATCGATTCCTGTCCACACGATTTGAAGCTCTTCTATAAGTGGTGCCAGATAGACGTCCATGTTCTCTGCTTTGTACTTTCCTGGGACGATCAATGACAACAACATATGGCCCTTCTTGATAGCGAGCCATGGTGGAAGATTATAATTAACCAAATTAATAGGCCACGTGCTCCATGACGAACTCCGTAATCCGAATGGGTTTACTCCGTCCATTGCCAGACCAAAGCGGATACATCGAGGCTCGTTCTTAAATGTAGGCCAACTTTGCTCTATGTGCTTCCATGCACGAGAGTCAGCAGGTACCCGCATCACATCATTTTTCGATCTAGTATTTGAGTGCCATGTCATCAAAGTGGCTATGGACTTGCACCTCAACATGCTCTTTATTCTTGGAATGATAGGAAAGTGTGGAAGGACCTTTGCAGGGATACATTTTCCTTGTGTGTCCTCCCTGTAGCAGTTTGATCCACAATTGGGACATTGTTCCAAGTTTGCATACTCATTGCAAAAATGTATACAATCATTAGGACATGCATGTATTTTGTGATAATCCAAGCCCAAATTAGTAAGAATTTTTTAGCGGCTGGACGGGTAGGGGGCATGTGATTCCCTTCTGGCAAGATTTGCTCATTGAGCAACCTGTCGTTACATGAACAAGTGAGCCCTTTGATCACTTTATATAGCTGTAATTTTCACTTTATCATGCTTAAAATACAATGTATTTACCTGAAAAGCTCTGTGTGACTGAGGCGTCAGACCTACCGTAGACAGACTGCAAATTAAGCATTGCCAATGTGGTACAAAGAACCGAGATTTTTGCACCAGTGTAGAGCGGCATGCGTGCAAGAATTTGCATCATCTCGCCCTCTTTATCGTTGCTATCATGCCATCGATATGAACGGGATGGCTGAGGTTGGGGGTCCACAGTACTGCGTTCAATGTTGTCGCCTTCTATGTTGGAATCCATGTCAAAGAACGCGTCTAACATCTGCTCCATCTCTACTTCTTGAAATGCCGCATCATGTATTAGTTTGGAGGACTCAGTCGATGGCTGCTCGTTTGAAAATCGTCTTCTCTGGGATGAAGTTGGAGCAATATCTACTTGCAGATTTTGACCTTCAGTCTTTAGACCATGAGATCGATAACGCAGGTCTTGTAGGTGCTCTATCAGATAGAGACCGTGATTGCGTGTGTGTTGGTCACATATTTTTTGTTTTCAAAAGATCTTATGCTTGCAATGCGCACAAGGACACGCCATACTATCGTCCATACTTTATCTACAAATGATGCAATAAATAAATAAAACACTGTAGTTGTTACACACTACTAAGTACATGACAATTACTGACAACCTCACATTCTCTAGCCAGGCCCGATCCCCACACACCTCGGTCTAGAGGTGCAGGTAGAATAGAACCAAAGGGTAATAATCTTTTCTTTATTGGTCAATGACTATATATTAAGGTTCTTGAAGTCTGTGTGCACTTTTGAAGTCCGATTGCATTTTTTCAACTATTTGCTGCTAGCTCTAACAACCTCACATTCTCTAGCCAGGCCCGATCCCCGCATACCTCGGTCTAGAGGTGCACGAAGATTAGGATTACATGGTAATAATCTCGTCTTTATTGGTTAATGACTATATATTAAGGTTCTTGAAGTCTGTGTGTACTTTTGAAGTCCGATTGCATTTTTTCTACTATTTGCTGCTAGCTCTAACAACGTCACATTCTCTAGCCAGGCCCGATCCCCGCACACCTCGGTCTAAAGGTGCACGAAGATTAGGACCACAGGGTAATAATCTCGTCATTATTTGTCAATGACTATATATTAAGGTTCTTGAAGTCTGTGTGCATTTTTGAAGTCTGATTGCGTTTGTTCTACTATTAATTTGTCGCTAGCTCTAACCTAACCTATAACCTAAACCTAACCTAACTTAATGTAACCTAACTTATAACCTAAACCTAACGTATAACCTAACCTAACAAAAGTTCGTTTGTGTTTTTAGAAATACACAAGTCATCTTCGAAGTACGTTTGTGTTTTTTCTACTATTAATTTGTCGCTAGCTCTAACCTAACCTATAACCTAAAGCTAACCTGACCTAACCTAACATAAAAACAACACAATGGTGAGACGTTTGGCAAAACTAAAAGCCATACAACTTGCCCACAATGCATATGCGACGTCGGAAAGCTCTATGGCTTGCCAATTAGGGTTGGGAAGCGATTTTTGGGCCTGAAAACCGCTCGCAGATATATAGACAACACAATGGAGAGTCTTTGGCAATATGGCAAGCTGTAGAGCTTGCCCATTAGGGTTGGGAAGCGATTTTTGGGCCTGAAAACCGCTCGCAGACATAAAAACAACACAATGGTGAGACGTTTGGCAAAACTAAAAGCCATACAACTTGCCCACAATGCATATGCGACGTCGGAAAGCTCTATGGCTTGCCAATTAGGGTTGGGAAGCGATTTTTGGGCCTGAAAACCGCTCACAAATATATAGACAACACAATGGAGAGTCTTTGGCAATATGGCAAGCCGTAGAGCTTGCCTAAAATGCATATGCCTTGTGGGCAAGATTTATAGCTTGGCGTATTGCCAAACAGATCGCCATTGTGTTGTTTTTAGGGACATGAGTCAATTTTAGTGCTTGAAAATCGCTCGCAAACATATAAACAACACAATGGCCAGCCGTTGGCAATACGGCAAGCCATAGAGCTTGCCCACAATGCATATGCATTGTGGGCAAGCTCTATGGATTTTTGTTTTGCCAAACGGATCTCCATTGTGTTGTTTTTAGGGCCGCGAGGGAATTTTAAAGCTTGAAAATTGCTCGCGGACATATAGACAACACAATGACTGTAAGAGGGTAAACCATAGAGCTTACACACAATGCATATGCATTGTGGGAAAACTCTATGGTTTGTCATATTGCCAAACAGCTTGCCATTGTGTTGTTTTTAGGGTTGCTTAGCTATTTTAGGGCTTGAAAATTGCTTGTGGACATAAAAACAATACAATGGCAAGTTGTTGGCAATATGGCAATCCATAGAGATTGCCCTCAATGCATATGCCTTGTGGACAAGCTTTATGGCTTTCCGTATTGACAAACGGATCGCCATTGTGTTGTTTTTAGGGACACGAGGCAATTTTAGCGCTTGAAAATCGCTCGCAAACATATAAACAACACAATGAAGAGCCGTTTGGCAATACGACAAGCCATAAAGTTTGCCCACAATGCATATGCATTGTAAGCAAGATCTATGGCTTGCCGTATTGCCAAAATGCTTGCCATTGTGTTGTTTTTAGGGCCACTTAGCTATTTTAGGATTTGAAAAGCGCTTGCAGACATATAGAAAACACAATGGCGAGCCGTTTGGCAATACGTCAAGCCATAGAGCTTGCCCACAACACATATGCATTGTGGGCAAGCTCTATGGCTTGCCGTATTGACAAACGGATCGCCATTGTGTTGTTTTTAATATGCGCTGTGGGTAAGCTCTATGACTTGTCGTATTGTCGAACGTAGCTTAAACTAACCTAACTTAACGTAGCTTAACCTAGCCTAACCTAATGTAGCTTAACTTAACGTAGCTTCTAACCTAACGTGTAAGATAACCTAGCCTAATCTAACCTAACGTATAACCTAACCTTACGTAACTCAACTTAACCTAACATAACGTATAAGATAACCTAACCTAAACTTAACCTAAAACATAAACGAAATTTCTTTAAAATAAGATTTTTTCAGAAACCAAAACAAATTTTTTTCATAATTCAAAATAAAATTTCACATCACAAACCGTAATTTCTTTTAATTCATTCAAAGTTTAAAGCATAAAATTTTCTTTTATTAATATACAAATTAATTTAAATAAATTTAATATGCATTTAGAGGTTCGAGCACTCACATTCGTCCTATTTGAGAAATAAAAGAAGTTGTAAATGTCCTGGAACCTGCAAAAATGCACACACAAACACAAAGTTAAACCCTAAACCCTAAATCTACAAGTAAACATGAAAACAATCTCACCTTAGTGTTATGGGCTAACCCACAAGCAAGATTAGCACTTCCGACAGCTTATTTCGCACCAGATCTGTTAGAGGTGAGGAAGGAGAGAGCTTGAGAAACGGTGCAAGAAGAAGAAATGCGTAGAGAAAGCCGACGGTTTTGTTTTTTGTAGGTACCGCCGGTACAAAAATCAGTATAGGCGTCGAAAACCGCACCGGAGACAGCGTCGGAAAGTGCATGTGCGCTGACGTCAGAATAGGCACTGGAACATGCATTGAAAATTTGAAAATCAAAATTTTTAAAAACTTTGTCTCCCTCCATACATATCTACACATATACTGGCGCCCGCCAGTGGTAAAGCGCTGGAATTTAAGTGACCTCTTGTAGTGATCTGTAATTAATGCATTTTGCCCCAAGTTCAAGGATGGTAAGGACGTTAGATGGAGATAAAAAATAACAAGAGATTTTCAAAACAAAATTGCACAGGGAATATGTGTGCATGCCACATTGGTGCAAATAATAGATCACTTTTTTGGGGCATGCATGCAAAGGTGGAGAAGAAAGATGAAAAAGGAAAGCTATATCAACATAGTGTGACCGTGGGTATCATCTCTAAGACACACATGCGCGTGTTTGTGGCCCGGATTTAATTGGTGTGTGAGCAAGCTTGTTGGGTGTCCAAGGAGAAGAGCACCACAATTCGCCTTTCTAGCGGCCCATGCCTAGCAAGGCATGCATCACCAACATTTATCTCTCTCTCTCTCTCTCTCTCTCTCTCTCTCTTGTTTGCGCATTGATCCGTCATGTCATAGTTGTGAAGCTCTTGATTTCATATGCAAGGCCAACTTAATTTGGCCTTAAGTGATCAAGAGAGTGTGTTCCTACTCTATAGAATAGTCCCTCTCTCAAATATTGAAGCCCTCAAGGTTGGTATTGAAGCCTTCACAGCTTCAAATTTTGGAATTGTAGCCCAGCTTCACAAGTCAACAAAGCTTTGTGAGCGTGACAGTTTCTTCAAATCTTGACACACATTTGTTTTTTGGCAAGCAAAATTGAAGGAGTTTCCATGCATGCTGCATAAATCGGTCCCACAATTTGGCCATCCCGCCAAGTAAGTTTTAGAACATCCAAGCTAGCACGACTTCAAGTTTGTCTTCGATAAGCCAACTAGGAGGAACATCTGATATTGGAATCTACATTGAAATCAAATTTGGCACTGTATTTTAGTATTAGGATTTGATTTTGCATAGCCAATCAACTTTCATAGCTTGTTTTGTGCTCACTTGCATTTATACATCCGTATAACAAAATTGTACGTATAATTTGATATTATATGATGTATACCCGTATTATACGCTTATGTTCGAATAAAACATATTTTGATGGAAACATATTTTGATTGAAATATATTTCGATCAAATTTTTTTGCTTTATCAAAAAAGGCGCCGCGACAGGAACAAACTTTCACGACAGTGACATCCAGGATAGAGACAAAGAGAGAGAGCAAGTAGTCAAGCAATCAATTCTGATTCTTTTTCATGTTTTTTTCTTTGATGTTATATTTGCTAGTGTTGTTGGTTTGGATCTTTGCTTGCACCTCAATGTAGTTTGCAGGTTAGTGCACTCTCTTTGACTTTGTTGGCCCCCGTGTCACGTTGCAAAGAGAGAGAGAGAGAGAGAGAGAGAGAGAGAGAGAGAGAGAGAGAGAGAGAGAGAGAGAGAGAGAGAGAAAGAGAGAGAGTTTAGAAACTTATCATTGGCTGTGTTGATCCTCGTGACACATTGCAAGGAGGTTTTAGACTTTAGACGCTTCGTCCTTGACTCCTGTTGACCTCCGTGTTGCACTACAAGGAGTAGCTTAGGATGTGCAATTAGATTTCCCATCTCTGGTTGTTGCCGACCACTGAGTCGTACTATAGGGAGGGATTATATTATATATATCTTACATCCTTTCTTCCTGGTTGTTGCTGACCACTGCATTGCACTACAGAGGAAGATTGGATTTAATCGATTCTTCATCTCTGGTGGTTGTTGACCATTGCGCCGCACTATAAGGAGGGGTTTAGGGTTTTTAAATCCTTCGTTCTTGAATGTTGCTGACCATCATATCGCACCGCAACAAGATTGGATTTAATAAACTCCTTGTCTCTGGTTGTTGTTGACCATAGTGTTGCACTGCAGGGAGGGGTTTAGGGTTTTTAAATTCTTCGTTCTTGGCTTTTGTTGACTGTCACATCGCACTTCAAGAAGATTGGATTTAATAGATTCTCCATCTCTGGTTGTTGCTGGCCACCACATTGCACTGCAGGGAGGGGTTAGGTATCTTACATCCTTCGCTCCTGGCTATTGTTGACCATCGCATCACATTTTAGGTTGAATAGATTTAATAAGTTTCTCATCTCTGCCTGTTGTTGACCACCGTGTCGCACTACAGAGAGGGGCTAGGTGTTTTAAATCCTTCATCCCTAACTACTCCTGACTACCACGTCGCACTGCAGGGAGATTGGTTTTAATAGATTTTTTGTCTCTGGCTGTTGTTGACCACCGCGTCGCACTACATGGAGAAGTTGTATATTTTTAGATCTTTCGTTGCTGGTTGTTATTATTGTTCATGAAATATTTTTATTTTTTTCTATTTACAATCATATATGTCAAAAGTTATGTTTATTCTAGATCTACCTTAATTTTATTTGCTTCATGTATTTTCAGGCTTCAGTCATGGTAGAGACAAAGTTAACACGTCAGCATCGCAAAATCATTTGTGATGCTCTAGTTTTATCTCTCTATGAAACTCCATACAATCATTTGCATTGGGCATTTGATCCACTGCAAGCAAAGTTTGATAACTTTGTGATTGAACTTGTGGAGCAATGCTGGCTGAAACTGTGCAGTGCATTCCCTGTTTCATTTGACCCAGCTCTACGCACTAATGAAGTCATGCATAACACAATAAAGCAATTATTGGGTCAAGTCACTAGAAGCTTTGAGAGTATGGTTCATCCAGAAATCAAAGCCAAACCTGGAATCAAAGAGCGAATGCAGCTTGTGGCACAACTACATTGAGAATTGAAATAAACTTCACCAAGTGGTTTGCATCTAGAAGAGTTTTCTTAATAGAAGCACAATAGAAGGAACTTTGCCAAAGTCCTTTAAGAGCAGATTCAAAGTGTGGGAAGCACATGGAGACCATGTAATCTTTGGATACTTTGCTTCAATTGCTTTTCAAGATGCTTTGTAGCTAGATGTATTATCTGTGACAATGGCCGTCACATTTTTAGGTTCCCCTGCTCTTCTGATCAAACGCTCATATACACCAGCAAGATATCCACTAGTTTTCTCTTTTAGGGATGTGTTTATCGCTTTAAGAAAGATGGATCCTCTTGGACAAATCAACATCACATTAATCAATGGTTTCTTCTTACAATTTATCCAACCATCTAGAGCAATTTTGCATCCATAGTGTGGTACATAATCAAGAGTTGTGCGCTTTAAAATATTCTCTGATGTAGCTTTTACTTTATCCATAACAAAAATAGAATCTCCTAGTAGACCTCTGTATTGGCGCATGGGCCTTGTGGGCAGTGTGATGTTTTTTTAGGGAGCAAATGCCGACACCTTATGTAGAGAGGTAATTTATCCCCATGCAACCCCCTAAATAGAAGTGCAATACTTTGGCAAGATGCAAGCATACGTAATTGAAAATCCCTTGTTTCACGCTTGACAAAAACAAGCTCCTCCAAGGTGACCTTCACCATGCATGGTAGCACCGATCACAATAGTGTTGCCTCCCTCCATCATCATTTTATTGAATTGCTTTGAGAAGTTTTCTTTTCTTATATGTACATTTGGAAGCTAAGAGCCAAGAAGTGGTTTGGTTGGTTCACTTATGAGAATTACTCATGCAATCTTGTGCGTGAGTTCAAATCCCTCTAATGAGAAAATGACTCCCCAACCCCATGAGCTTGTCATTGCCAATGAATCCATGAACAAAGCTAAATACGCATCAATAAAACCAACATGGGGCAACGCGAAACCAACTCAAATCAAATCGAAAAGTCTATCGCTAGTGGAAGGGTGCAAAAAAACTACAAACATTACCTGCAAAGTGTAGGTATTTTTAGAAATTGACATTGTCATGGTAGCACAATACATCGGGCAGTCTCTGTGTGTGTGTGTGGAAATTGAATACTCAACAGATCTCAATCATCTATAGGGAAGAAGCCATTTACAGACATAGCACCATCGATTGTGATAACTTGACCACTCTGAAATCCTGCAGTGGGAAGACATAAGAATGCCACTGCAATTGAGGCAACTTCGAATGGTTCTCCAACTTGCCTTAGAGGTGTCCGGCATATAGTTTGCCTTGTTAAGCCCCTATCTTTAAGCACTAGGGATCCACAATGGTTACTTGAATGCCATCCTTGGCGCACTCACAGGCAAGATTCTTTGCAATTTGATTCATAGAACCTTTACTTGTAGCGTACAAAGAACAAAAAAAAAATTGCAACAACACCTGTAGGCTGCTACTACTGATGAAACAAAAACAAGATTTCCCTTTCCTGATGCTTCTAGAAGAGGATGTGTCAGCTGAGCATTATGGTGGCATTATGATAGGATGACTAGAAATTCGTGGGAATGATCCGAGAGAAATCTTCTACCGGGTACTCCACAGTAGGCTTTCTTATATTCATGCCCACATTATTCACTAAAATATTGAGCTTTCCATTGAAGGCTGAGGAAACATCACGAAATAAGGCCTCTGTCTACTCCCGAGATGAAGCATCTTCCTTGGGTGGATCCCTTAACATTGAAACTAGCAGCTTCCCACTCTTCCTCTGATCGTGCACATGTGTACACATTCGCTCAAAGACTGGCCAGCTCTTCAAATATTGCCCGTTCCTTTTTTGCTCGCTAGCCTCTCACAATGTTGACTCTGCTCTTGTGAAACCTGCCAAAACCCGGGCCGGTGCAGAACGGTTCCAGCAGGTTCACCAATCCAACAGGTTTTTGTTTTTTTATAAAATCACCTACTTTTTGTTGCATTGCTTCAACTTTGTTTGCAGGAATCCGCTTCAGCCAACCCAATGCAGCACCCATCAGACCCCGCAGGTTATCGCGCCGCTGGATAGAATATGAACAACAACAATAGGGCCCGGCCCATGGCCACCTTCAAGCTTCCAAAAGTGCAGCAAGCATGCAATATAGTATTGATGAAATTCTGAATGAATATGAGCTTCAAGGGCAGTAGATGCCATCTCCAGAAGTAGAGCTTGGATCAGACGTGCAGCCATTGCCCACTGTTGTGCAGCAGGTGAAGGAAGCAGTGCTGCCTTCTGATGTACAGAAAGATGAGTCGGTTATTAAGGTCAAAGAGAATGCGACACACATGATAGAGAATCAAAAGGTATAAGGCAGTTGCACAGCTGTAGCAAGGCAGGTCGTGGGCTCCATTTCATTGGACAGTCAAGAATGACATGCAAGTTCCATTAGGTCATGGTTCTAGCAGGTTCACCAATCCAACATGTTTTTGTTTTTTTTAAGAATCACCTAGAAGTTAAAGTAGGCCGTTGTGCAGCTGCAACAAGGCAGGTCGTGGGCTCCATTTCATTGGCCAGTCAAGCACGACATGCGGGTTGGAGTTTTGGGACTCATTGGGTGGTGATCACGCTGCGTTCGACTTTTGAGGCGAAGGGCCGAAGTGTAGCAAGGGCCACGCGCCCAAACTCTCAAGCGTAGGGAGCGTCAATCTTCAGGTCCATGCATCCTACGATGCACACAGAGAAGCCAGGGCTGTACCAAGTGGATTGCTGCAATCTGAAGACCAAAATAATACTTTTAAAAAAAACCACCCTACCCTCATGACCCGTCCCCTCCCTGGTCTGTTGCTGCAAACCAGTCCCCGTCGGTGCGGACTGGTTGCAGTAATAGACCAGGGAAGGGTAGGGTCATGAGGGTAGGGAGAATACTAGGGAGGGGTAGCGTCATGCGGGTCATTTCTTTAAAACAAAAACGACTGCAAGAAGGGTAGGGTCATGCGGGTAGGGATAAGACTAGGGAGGGGTAGGGTCATATGGGTAGAGTCATTTGTTTAAAAAAAACGCGAAGCAAACTAGGGATGTGTTGTAGCATGCGGTGCCACTAGCAAAGAAAGTTGGCGCATCAAGCGAAGAAAGCGGTGCCACAGATAGGCAGATAATTCAACTGTGTGCCTCTTGGGAAAACGATGGCGAGATGGCATGATGTTGAGGTGTTGACAATAGATGATAGTACAACAACACCTGCAATGTGATGGCAAGCAATGCACTGGATTTTTTTTTCATGATTAAATGGACTAGGTCATAGGATCAAATGATCAAATCAAGCAGCATCCTGGAGGTCCTTGCAAGGCACCTATTGAAGCTTTATTTTAACCTTAAATTTGCAATTAGAAGGTCTCATAGAATTAAGAGGTAGCTTAGAAACCAATGTTGCACAAGTTGCCAGGGAAGTTAAGCGAGATAAACTTTTGCTAACTAGTAAACTGGAGCTTGCCACAACCCTTTTACTGCCTCTTTGCTTTTTAACTTGGACTCCTCCCTAAAATATTGTCTAAGATCTCATGCATGTCAGCAACTATGTTCATAAATCTAGAAGATAACAATTAGATCCATGATAGCTAGACATGTTAACCTCTCAACCAACTTAGCTTGCTTGTACAAGCACCTGCTAAATTTTATGAAATTTATTTCGTTTTAATAAGATTTTCCACTATAACTATGATTGTATTAATTTCTCTCTCAAGCATAGATATCGAATCTCCTTCACAATTATTAAGTTCCAAAGGAACACTCTCAAAGTGATGCAACAATTTTGAAAAGAGCTGACAACCTATTATGCTCCCTTGGTTGATTTCTCCCATTTCATGGTCTTGTCTATACAGACAAGCCCCAATTTGCACTTGCAAGCTTCCCTTAAAGAATGTCGTTGTCTATAAATCTGTTTGAGTAAAGGAGACTTAGGAAATCCGCTTTTTTCACAACTAAGCAAAGCAACAACTAATCATCTACCTATTTCACATGAGCCTCATAGAATGGGTCCTTCTCTTGTGTTCCTAGTAAATCTCAACATGGATTAAATGTTAGTCAAGTTTGGTACCAATCAGTAGAAAAATCATACCTCAAGAATCTCCTTGAGATGGTCATGAGGCAGTTGGGTATGCTTGAGCTCATCATGCATTCAATGGGCAAATTACTTCATCATTGCCACTACATATGCCATTGATGTAGTTGCAACAACGGGTGCTCTCATTTCCTCCACCATTTTAGTGTCGAGTTGCTCTCATTTCCTCCACCATTTTAGTGTAGAGCTGGCAAGAGGAATGGGAGGGCCGCTCAAGTGTGCTGCATTGTGAAGCTGAGAGAGAGAGAGAGAGAGAGAGAGAGAGAGAGAGAGAGAGAGAGAGAGAGAGAGAGAGAGAGAGAGAGAGAGAGAGAGAGCTTGTTCTCACTTGCTTTAGGAACTTGTTTTTTCTCGCTTACAAAAGTGGAGTTGTTTATGCTTTAGGAGGTTCTTGGTTAGTATTGGAAGATTATGAGGTTACTCGTTTGCGAAATCTAGGTGCCAAGTTTTTGGTGGGCTATTTTTCAGAGGAGGTATGCCACATGGAATTGAATTATATATGTATCAAGTATGAAGAGATTTCTTGTGTCTCGAGTATCCAATTTTCGTAATGGTTCTAATATCTCATTTTTTGTCATTTAAGTGTCAAATTTGTGGTAGTGAAAGTAATGTGCATGGCATAATTTTACCTTTCACCATTGTTGATCTTGTATCAATTTGCTCGGATTTATCTTTGCTCGGTTTTTTTTGCTCAGGGATTAGAAACCCCCCAATTATGTATTGGGCCTGTATTTGGTGGATGAATAGGAGCTACAAAGTGTATCCCCACTTTGAAAAATCTCAAGCCCCCATCATTGGGTATAGTGGCATATGATCTCGCCGTTGAGGTACTCTAGCTCTTTGACAAGCATTCCATCACTTCACATATTCTTGGGCATTTGAGTTTAGTGTCGGCCACCAAATTCCTATAGCCGTGATTGATTGTGTAGTGGTTGTTGTCAAAAAGTGTCCTCGTGCTAACCCTACATATTCTTGCTCTAATATTGGAATGTGATTAGATTTGTTTGCACAGAGGGAAAGATGGTGGTCTTGTCCTCCGTAGCTTTTGGGCTTCTACTTCATTTGCTCCATGAGGGTGTTGACATTACCTAGAATAGAGTAACATGTGGTATATGGCTCATCTTTTGACAATGCTTGTATGTGTCTAGACATGCTACAACATTTTGTATCATAGAAGACCGATAGACTCTTAACCACTTGAGCTGTTCCATAATTTGATCTCTTTTAATGAAGACCCGTAATAGTCTTATGAGCTTATTACAGGTAGTAATATTCATGGGGTTTTGTGCACAGAAGGAGATTTCTTTTTGTCTTTCTATTTAACTGTCTTGCTACTACTAATTGATACATAGTAGTCTATTCCATCAATATGTGTGTGATGGATAAAGAAACATTGAAAATTGTTGTGCAATGGTCATTAACATCACTACCTATTGTGACCATCTAGGGATTAACTCACAAATAAACATCTAGTAAATTATCATCAATCCTACTTGTTTTTTACTCATTACGGTTAGCTCTCAAATGAGTGGTTCCTTTCTTTACAATAATAGTAAAGTCAAACTTTATCAAAATGATGAACCATCTAATAATTCATTTCGTTTTGCAAGGCTTACTTTTTAGATAAAGGAGGGCTTGGTGATCCACAAAAATGTGAACTTGTTTGCTATAAAATAAAGCGGGAACTTCTTCACAACATATATCATGCTTGGGGATTGAAATGGAGCTAAATTTTTGAGCTAGCTTTGGAGTGATATTTTTTAAGATATTACTCAATTAACCACATCTAAAAAAAGCCCATTCCAAAAATCTCGCTCCAATAAGAGTTTTTGCAGCGAGCTTTTTTTCCTCCCCCCCCCCCCTCTCTCTCTCTTACACTCTCGCCCCTCCCTCTCTCTCCTCTCTTTCACTCCCTTCTATCTCTTGCTACCTCTCCCTATCTCTATTTCTCTCTTTCTCCAACTCCTTCAATCTCTCTCTTGATCTCCATCCATCTGCCTCTCTTTCTCCTCCCCCCCGCCCCCCCTCTCAATCCTATCACTCTCTCTACCTCTATCCCCTCCCCCTTTTTATATACCTTTGTCTCCCCTCTCTCCTTCTCTCTCTCTCTCTCTCTCTCTCTCTCTCTCTCTCTCTCTCTCTCTCTCTCTCTCAATCCCTCTATCTCCCTCTATATATATCTCTCTCTTCCCAATAGTATTCATGAGGATAATTGTGGTTAAGGAAATACATTTGCCTTGATGTGGTAGAGCGAGTATGGAGGGGAGTAATCAAAGCCCCAAGATAGACATGTAAGGAGGATTAGATCCTTCTCTAGTCACCAAGGTAGTTATAAATGAATCTTATCTACACGATGCTCTAGACATGGCTTGTTGATTTTGAGTCAAGAGCAACATCCTCATTGGTCAATGTTAATGAGAAGCATAAATTTTACTCTAAAAGATAAGTGAGGGCCAACCAATACCATTGATTGTTTTCCATATCCACTCAGTATAAAAAATCAACCATTTACTCATAGTAAGTAGAGGAGGCATATGCTATTGAAAGAAGAGATCGAAACACGGCTAGAGAATGAGCTATTGGCCTTGTGGTAGATGAAGTTAGGGTAGAAAGGACCAATTGCAAGAGGGAATCATGAGCATGGGGGATAGATAGTGAAAGAGGTAGTTATGAGTAGACTCTGGACAATTATTACGAGTTTTAAATCGAGTCATCTCCAAAATTCTCCACGCAAGGGCATAAAATATTAATTCTTAGAATAGTATCTCAAAGGAGCTCTTAGGAGTAGGATATGCTCTTCAACTATAAGGGGCATCATATGCTTGAACATGTGTTTCTAAAAATGATGAACGATTTCATTTTAAGAGCCCACAATATCATTTAATTTCCTAGTATTCTTCTCTCTCTCTCTTTCTTTCTCTCTATGTGTGCATATAGTGGTCATTTCAACATACATAAAATACTTATGATTGCTATCATACATACATCAAAAGTATTCAAGAGCAACACGACTACATGCTCATTCACTTCTATGGTATGCCATTGAAATACTAATAATGCATCAGAAGATATCCTACCAAAAGACTAAAATTGAAGATCTCGATGCAAGCGATATGATTTTCATAATCCAATTCAAGACCCACAATGCATATGATGTTTTACCTCCACACCGTGTGATTGCAAGGCAAACATTTCATAAGGGTTTACATGGCCAATCATGGTTTGACAACAATTAGGCATGTAATAAGAGCGGCGAGTGTGAGGCTTCATCCTCTTCAAGGGTCCTTGGAGTGTTCAAGAATCACAAACATACAAAATTCCCTTTAGGGTAAGTCAAAGAGGATTTTTTTTCAAAACAATCAATATTTTTAGCAATTTTACTCTATTTTCTTAAAATTTTCAAGCGGATATTCTCCTTCTTTCCCTCCCTCCAACCGTTTGTTTTGAAGTTTTTTACTGCCTCAAGGCCAAGCTGAGGCACAATTTTCCAGTTCTGCCCACCATCTCTAGACTTGTCAAGAGCGAAAGCAGAGGATCATATTATTTTGAAGGTTTTTTATTGATGACTACGTTGCTCCATTGCCTACATTGCGATGTTCTCCTCTCTCTCTCTCTCTCTCTCTCTCTCTCTCTCTAAGCTCAAGTGGGTGCTAGTGCCCACTTGAGCTGAGAGAGAGAGAGAGAGAGAGAGAGAGAGAGAGAGAGAGAGAGAGAGAGAGAGAGAGAGAGAGAGAGAGAGAGAGAGAGAGAGCATCAAGGGTGGAGACTCCCAAGGAAGAGCTCAAGCTGCCAACTCCTTTGTGGGGCTTCACGGAGAATTTCCAAACCAAAAACTAGCCATGAACTCCCAAATGCCAAATAAAGCTTAACCCTAAATTTCCAAGTCATTTGGATATCAAAACCCTTTTAAAGATGCCAAAATTCTCTAAGTCTACAAAAGAATTCCAAATTTTGGCTTAGATCCCAAACCACTTATCCAAATCACAAAAGTTTTGAACCATAGTATCCAGATAACATGTTAAATCAGATGGTGCAAGCAGATCTTCAAAATGTGTTCCAACATGGATTGTGATCCATGTACCTCTGACCCAAAATTGACTTGCAACTCATTGACCTTGTGCCCCGATTTTCTAGTCACACTAGTGAAGTTAGGTCAAATTTGAATTTGTTTTGAACAAATTATGCTCATTTTTCATTTGATGGTCAAGTTTGCATTTTTTTTGACTTTTTCACAACATCTCAACCAATTTCTTGATTTTTTGGCAGTAGGATGCCTCGTCGCAAGGCTCAGAAGGAATGGCAAAAGTAGCCCATATGAGCTTGTAATAATCTCTTCCAATGAAAAAGCCCACATCACCCATGAGGAGTTGGCAAAAATATCGGCAAATTTGTTCATTGCCAAATTCCAAGCTACAGATGGCACCTAGGTGAAGACCACAATCTTCCCCAGAGGGCTATGGACTCTACATCAACAAAGAAAAGTCTTGGAGGGAGCAAGGTTGCAAAGTGATGGATTTTTTAGACTATCGCCTTGGGGCACCGACTACTAGAGAGCACATGAGCTAATGAGTTCAATAAGTTATAATGGTGAAGCACCCTTAACGGATCAAGATGGAGCTACCGTCAAAGTTGGAATCACAAATAAACTGATTAACCAAGCCCTTCACCTCCTAGCTAGCAACCACAATTTACTCCACAAAACAAAGGCAATAGACAATTAGAAGCCCTTTGTAAAGCAGCAGGGGCACAAGCTAGCCTACAAGGACCTTATATACGCAAAGACGGAGTTGCCCCTTTGACTTATCTCATAGCACCTCAAGGTCCAAAAGCCATCGAGGTACACAAAGACAAACCTCCACATAGTAGTGGTAATGACAATGGGCTTGGCAGAGCAAAGAGTCATTAGATGTGACTTAGGGAATTACATACTAGAGAACTTGGTCGAGGTGAATCTGAAGAGAAATGACAGAAATAAAACATACATGAATGCAAGTCTAGTGCTAACCAGAATAGCATATCAAGCATTGGGCATGATAGATCAGCTATCGGAGGCTGAGTCTCATTGGAATCTACTACACAAGATAAAGCACACAGTTAGTGGGCAGATAATCCACAACACCCACCAAGAGAACCAAAATAGCATATCAAGCATTGGGCATGATAGATCAGCTATCGGAGGCTGAGTCTCATTGGAATCTACTACACAAGATAAAGCACACAGTGAAGTTAGTGGGCAGATAATCCACAACACCCACCAAGAGACGAACCAAAATAGCATATCAAGCATTGGGCATGATAGATCAGCTATCGAAGGCTGAGTCTCATTGGAATCTACTACACAAGATAAAGCACACAGTGAAGTTAGTGGGCAGATAATCCACAACACCCACCAAGAGACGAACAAGAGGACAGAGCCCTAGGGCCAAGACATCGATAGACAGTGAGGCCATGAAGTCAGACTTTGAGCTCAGCAAAAAAATGAGAGGTAAAAAGTAGGATATTCCTTATGAATACTAATCTTTTAAGGATGAAGAAGACATCATTCTTTCATTTCTGAAAGAAAATGCAACCAACTAAATAGATTCCCAAGACATAGGTTCAAAGATCAATGGAGGAAGCACAATGCCTATGAGAGGAATGGCTGGCCAAGCTAGCCATTGAAAAGAACAAGGTAGAAGAAGCTCCCTCTGAAGACAAAGAAGATGATGATATAGAGCTTGATGTATTGAAGCAAAAGCCGATCAAAGAAAATAAGAAGATACCAAAAGGCAAAGGATGACGGAGTTGGAGTCTCCACTGGACTAGCCAAAGAGCTACCACAACTCAAGAAGAGGAGAGGAGTCAAAGGCAAAACAAAACCAAGTCTCGGCCAAACCTACAACTCCTCATCCTAGTGACAAAGACCAGTATCAAGAAGAAGTGAAAGATAGAGGGGAGAAGAGGGAATCCAAACTCAAGAGAGATGAAGCTCAAGACGAGCCTAAAGATTTTGACATAGCAAATAAGATCAAAGCAAGACGGAAGAGGAGCAAAGGCAACATGATGACCAATCCAAGAAAGATCAGGGAAAAAGAGAATACATGCCTGAGAGCTTGTGGCAACCAACCACTCAAGTGTTAGGTAGGTACTACCTTTCTCAAGAGCTGAGGCTGAAGTAGCATACAAACTCATCAACAAGGAGTTTGATCTAGAAGACCATCTAGAAATTAGAAGAGTATAATTTAGACGTCAAAGAGCGGTTTTGAGGCGGTTTTAGACCTGCAAAAACTAGATGCTAGATATGCCAAGGTGGAGGCCATTGCGGCCATAAGAAAGTCTGAGCAGCCCGCCAACAAGTTGAGTGCCTACAAGAGGACAAGGAGCAACTCCAAGCTGCCCTGCCCTGAAATGAGAAAAATAAGATGTGGTCAGTATATTCCATGACTTGAAAAAGCAGATCGACGCCAATAGTGAGCTACAAGTGGAGCATCAAGCTCTTGAGGAGACCTTAGCGGGAGCACAAAAGAAATATTCCATGTTATGTAAATCCTATGATGTGGTCAAACATACACTTTCAAGTCTCTTGGCACTCCAAGAATTCCCCGCCCCTACCTCAACATATGAAGCTCCAATAACCACTACAAAAGAAATCAAATCACTGAAGGCAAAATTGGCCCAGGAAAAGCTACAAAGATAGATGAATCAATGGCAACAAACCCTCAAAGGGAGCAGGAAATCAAGGATCTCCAGGAACAGTTAGCAAGAGTAAAAGTAGAATTGACCAACCAGGCAAAGAGACACACTAAAGAGTTGCAAGCTAAAGATCTGGCACTTAGTGCTTTGCAGACAAAGGATATTGTACCTACCCAAACAACACAACAAGTGGTTGAATTTGAAAGTACAGATCTACCCCCCTGTGGATTTACCAAACACATCATTTGGGGAGGCCTGCATGACAGAGGAAACAGAGTAGAGACATGCCAGCTGTATCACACAATGAATATGTGCTCTATGAGTGCAAAGTATTGGAATCAACGGCCCTTTTGATGATCAAGCCAAATGAAGTAGTGAAAAGCTTTGGCCACAAAATGATAGCCCTTCCACTGATGAAACGAGAAGCTATATTGTGGAAAAAGAAGCTTTTGCCAGGCAATCGAACAAAAGTACTCGATTCAGTGGCCCTTTTGATGATCAATCTAGATGAAGTAGTGAAAAACTTTGGCCACAAAATGATAGCCCTTCCACTGATGAAACAAGAAGGTATATTGTGGAAAAAGAAGCTCTTGCCGACAATTGAACCAAATGAAAAGGGAGACTATGAGGATGTGCCAGTCACAGTAGACAAAGTGCTACTCATCTTGGAGAGTCAACCACTCTAAAGAAAGAACATGCCGATAGACGATGACCAAAGTGGAGCCAAAGTGGCACAAAATTGTGCCTTGATGTTTGTTGACCACCTTTGGTACACTTAATCTCTCAAATATGCTAATCGAATTGACTTTTACGTATTTTGACCATAGTTCCAAATGTGACAATAAAAACGAGGAAAGATGACAAGTCAGAGATGAAAATAAAAAAAGGGGCATGTTAGTGTGATCCTGGTGTCATGGATCACAATTCAATCAAATTTTATGGGGAAAAAACATTAAATGGCATAAAAATGATGATACAAATTGAGGTCCATTTTCTTGAGATACTATCAATGTGCAAATAGTTATGGTCAAGAAAGTAAGTTTTCACACACATAACCATACATCTATATATGATGTCTTCCTAGCCCTAATTTTAAGCAAAATAAAAACATGAAAGAAAATCATTATAAAGAACAACATAAAAAAGTGAAAAACACTCGTTCTTTGGGCGATCTACATCTAATCTATCCAAAGTGGGCTAAATGCTTACAAATCACTCCAAACCAACACCAAAATGCAACAATAAACACTTATAACCCTCAACAAGTCCTCTCTTTGTTCTCTGGATGCCCTTGCTACCATGAAAGCTTAGGTATCCATGTTTTACTCTTTGAATCTAGCTCGAGGACTATAAAGTTATAGAGAACAAGCGAGTTGTATAATTCTCTAAGCGAATATTTTTGAGCAAAGCTAAAATCGATCAACCTTTCAGGATGACCTCTAAAGGTGATTAAGAATCCACAAGTGCCACCTCTTTTCCTCCTTTAAGATCTTTGATTTTCCTGCACAATATGCATCAAGCAATTGATTAGTACATTGCAAAAGTCACCTAGATTCTCATTATCTCTATATATCTTAATTCTTGGCATACTTGCCACTTTTCAATTCCCAAAAAACCTTCATGCACAAACACATGTAATGAAGTAGAACATAGAGCCCTTGAACAACTTAACATGTGGTATTTGCCGAATTGTGAATCCAAGTTTGAATGGAAAGCATGGCAGTGGCCTAAGAACAGATATTTCATGAAACCTCAAACTAAGGAGGTGTACCTCACCCTTATGGATTCTAAGGATTAGTTCTCCCCGTTCAACAAGAAATGGGAAATTTTTTTGGTCAGGGTCAAGATGGGAGATGGTCAGTAAGAACACTTGGCATGCACCCCCTATGGCTGCATAGGATGAAGGTCTTCTTATGGAAGGTATTGTGGGGAGAAATGCCGATTGGGGCGAAGGTTGTGGCTAGAGAATTGGTACAAATAGGTGCTCACAATGCAAAGTTGCTATGGAAGACCTTCCTCACCAGTTCAACGAGTGCCCGACAATCTGTGGCCTTGCAGGAAGATTTGCAAATGGGTACAAAAGACCTGGAAAATAGGATTCTTCAAGAACGATCTCTTCTTGGGAGGGACGGTGTTCAAGAGCCAAGCTCTACTCATTGTAACATAAATCGTGAGATTTTGTTACTTTAAACATATTTGGATGGAAATAAACTATCGGATCTTCAAGAACTCTATGGAAATAGGTAGGTTCATGGAGATAATCCATGAAAGTAGGGAGATGATCATCACCATTGGAAAACAGAGGAACTCTGAGGAATTGTACGGGACCATGGATGCTGCAATGACGGTCCTGCATGGGTGAAAGTGTGGGCTCAACCATAGTTGTGGGTGGTTGCCTTTTAGCTAATGGATCTATGACCTTTTGAAAATGTCATGGCTCGGTTTGAGCATGGGAGGAAATTGTAAATTTTTGGTTTTGTCAATATAATCTACTCACCATTGTGAGTTTTGAAAAAAAAACAAAGATCCTTCATCCATAATGCAAACACTTGGCAAACAAGATGTGTGTGCACTGATTTGTAGATATAGTTTATGCCACTTGATGGCATTGACTTCTAGACTATGTGATTGATATTCTCTCTCTCTCTCTCTCTCTCTCTCTCTCTCTCTCTCTCTCTCTCTCTCTCACACACACACACACACACACACACACACACACACACACACACACACACACACACACACATTGTGGTATTACTAAATGCTTTATTTTTTACCCTCCTTCTATATATCCCCCCCCCCCCCCCCCCCCCCCTCCTGAAGCACTCATGGGACACTAGCTCATAACTTGCTACTCATGGCCGGTGGGACTAGGTCCTTGCTTAAAAAAACTCTCCTTAAACTAAACATATTAAGATCTCATGAGCCGGCCTGCGCATCTTTGGCTGAGATCTCCCCTTGCAAAGTTTCTGTGCATCACTTGAAGACGCTTAACACGAGGGCGGCTTGCCTCTCTCACCGATCACGCTCAGGAAAGGAAGCTCAACCTCTATAAATAAGGTGAGGGCGCACCTTGCCCCTCACTTAGCTCTGGAGTAGGTATTTCTTTCTGTGTTTTTTTCGCTACTGTCTGATCTTGCCAACATGGAGCTCGCAGCTCAAGTGACTCAGGTACCTTACTAAGCTTAGGATTTTGTTCAAGTAATGGTGCAATACCTTGCATAGTAAGAAAGGAATGAAGTCGTCTGAGCTTTACACTGTGTACTTCTTGCTTTGCCTAAAGCACTTGAGCAAAATAAATGGATCCTTTTTCTGCATATAATCGGCTCAGAAAGTAGCCGCTGCATAATTTTGGCTACTGTACTGTGAGGTTTTTTTGAGCCTTGGGATTGCTTGTGCATACAAAGAATGGGTTTTTTTGCAGACCGTGTACAAATGTTATTTTCTGTTGATTTTCTTGTACAAAAGCTTGATATGGTAAACAGCCCCGCCTTGTATAAAAGCATCTCCTAACCTCGGATGAATAGGTTGCCTCTGTAGTATATTGAAGGATATGTCGATTCTTGTAAATTGTTGTAGGATCATGAGCTTGACTGGTTATTTTGCTAAAGCCGTGACATCATGGCTGGCCTTGGGTCTTTTGTGAATAGAAAACGTTGGTCGGTGGTTGTTTTGCAATAAGGGTAGCCTCAGGAAGGTATAAAGAGCTTCATCTCCGCATAAAGCTTCTTGTGCATATATGGCAGTATGTGTGTATATATGTATATGGTTGTGAACATCATGGTTGGCTTGATGGCCATTCCTAACAGATGCTACAATTGGATATGGATACAAAGATGGGGATTGATACTGTGTCCCGACTGTATAAACAGTGGCAACATAGGGGTTATGACTAATGGGCCACTTGGCTCAGACTTTGGCGAAAATAAACTGCTTTATGATTGGTTTTTTTCGCTGTTATAACTAGTAGTTTTTTTTTCTCTCTCTCTCTAAGGAGATAGATGCATCTAATTGGCTAGCAGCTTTTGAAAAATGGTTGGTTTTTTCTATGATTAACTGGTTATCGCTAAGGCTTGTCACAAGTGGGAGCTCATATCAGGCCGGACACTAACAGTCCGTGATAGCCTGGCATTTTGTGAAGGTAAGTATACAGCAGCTAATTTTTTTTTGGCTTTGGAAAAAAGCTATGGTTGGTAGGGCTGGACATTACTGTTCTTGAAAAATGCTAATGACTAATGAAAATAAAGGTAAGTATATGGCCAGGTTCATTTTGGCTTGGGTATATCTCCCAAGATTTTGGCAAAAAAAGAGGTCTCAAAAAAGAGAGGGTCTTACTACTCTCTTGACCGGTTACATGGTTGTCTTATTGGTTTTTAACATAAAGGTTGTCACTACCCTCATCTGTGACATTTGGTTGACAAAAAGAAGTCGGATTTCACATCCCTTTGTCTAAAGAAATACCTTTTTGTAACATAGGTTCTATTGATCTTGAAGGTAAGTATATGTTTGCTTTTATACATAGCTACTAAGCTATGGCTCGTAGTTTTACTTCTGATGGACTTCACCATAGACTATAAAGTGATATGAAAGACTGCTAAACATACCAAATCTAATGAATAAACTTGCTTGTCTAAAGTAATTAAAACCTATAAGATGGACATGGATAACAATTGATATAGTCCATTGATACCTGTAAAACATATCCAAGGCTAATAGAATTGTTGTCTTGTTTGGATGGATGCAGGTAAGGACTCTATCTTATCTTGGAAGGCTTTATTTTCTTTGGCAAGCAACATTACTGTGATGAAATACCCACTGACGAATGGGGAAGTTTTTTACTACCAACCCTACTGAAAGGGGACCTCTTTCTTACAATCATTGTACCTAAATAATTCTAATACTGAGTTATTTTTGTACATATCAGTCCATTGTTCCTTGGCCAGCTGTCTTTTGAATGTAAAAAATCAATTATGTCTTATTAGTTAAGATTTAAACAGCTACACACACATCCTATACATAAGGTCTCTCCTCTTCGGGGAAACTGGGATGCTGGCCTAGGAAATTATCATAGGAATAGAGCTCTAAATTGGACCCACAGTCGTTAAATCCTTCATTGGTAGACTGGTGTGAGGTGGCCCCTTTTAGACTCTCGTCTGGTTTCCTGCTCACAGCTACCATAGTCTCAGAATCTGCCGGTTGAAGGGTTGCAGGACCAAAAAGACTTTACGTTTGAGACAAGTTTTAGACACTTTTGCTAATTTTTATGTCACCTCTATTTCAGGACTGCTCACGTTATAGAATGACAGCTCGCATGAGTACTAATCACAACCCTGAGAATCATGCAAAGATTCTTGATCAGATTAAGCTCTACCTTAAAGACCATACACCAAAGGATGCCCTAGCTGCTAGAACTAGACCTTTTCTTGCTAGGAAAGCCAAATTATGTATCACATACTTTGGCAAGAAAAAATAAACCTGACCTCAATGTTTTTGCAAACTCTTGCTTTATCTCAAGGATTGGAACTTACCGCGGAGCCCCTCTCTATGGCCTCCTCTTTGGTCCTCAGATGTATTAGCAGTTTGGATGCTTCACAGCTTATTTATGATTCAGCTCTTGTTTCAGACAAAAAACTTTCTGTCTTGCATATGTTATCATTTAATGACTGGGTAAAAATTCTGGCGTCATTGGACAAAGACCCCCTAGAAGGTGTTAATCTGCTTTCCCAATACATTGCCCAACTTCATGTCCTTGCTTCACAATATCAGCAAGAGCTTGCCCTGTTCTCCTCATCTGGAGCTGAGTTGTCAAATTTCCTTAGAAAACTTTGTGGACTTAACCCCTGGTTTGTCTGCACCCCAAATACCCCCTCCATCCCTCCAACTGGTGGCCTCTTCTGTCGAGATAGTTCAGCTCTAGAAGCAGTAAAAGAGTTTCAAAATAATCTTTGCTCTCTCAATGATATTAATCTCCTTGAGATGGTACCTAAAATCTCAAAAGTATTTCCTTTCTTACCAATAAGACAAATAGAAATTGAATCTCTCGGAGTTGACCATCAACTGTGGGCTCTACCAAACAAAGCCTTCCTAGCACCTATTCTTAGTGAAACCTGGGTATACTTGGCCAACCTCCCCGCCTCAAGAGTGGAAGACTGTAAACTTAAAATTCTTAAAGGTGGGCAATTTTTGGACAAGGGAGAACTGATTAAAGCCCCCTTTAACCTTCATCTTATTGACCACTCCAAATGCCCCTCTAATGTTGGATTGTACATACGTACTAAGGGTAGCATGGAATTTGCGAAAAGTAACCTAGATTTCTACACAGAGTCTATCTGGAATATCTTCCGTCCCTATGTAAAATGTGCCTGCAGATTTCTTGACCCCAAAGCTACCTGTGAATCAAGCATCATGTGGTTTGACCATGCAATATGGTATATCCTCAACCATTTGGATCTGTTGTTCCCAGAGAAACCAATAGACTTTCATCTATCCCTCATCTGCTCATGGCTAGGTGGACAGGCCAAGCAGATTGTGATTGCTCAAATTTCCTTTAACATCTTCCGAGGACTGATGCATGATATTCTGAAAGAACTTAAAGCTGATGAGCCCGGTCTATACCTCTATACCTCACCACTTATGCTAACTACAAAGGAGTCAAATACATCACTAATCTGCTTAAACCTTGTATAGAAGATGATGATTCTCCTGCTCTAAAAGAGCTAACTCTTTAGCTTCTCCCAACTCTTTCACCTCCTTTTTTACACCCAGCTCCTCATCTAATTGAGGAAAGTCTCGTAGCTTTACTAGAGGGAGAGGCAGATTCCCTGCAATCAGAAACTTCCCTGAAATCTAACCCCTGAATATATTGCAGGTCTCTACAAACTTATGTGGAAGAAAAGTTCTCAGCAAACATGATTTCAATTATGGTGCTATCTACATACACTGTCTGTTTCACAACATACTTCTCGATTGGATCTTACCAAAAAGTCTGTTTTGTGAGTGTTTTGACTTATTTTTTGGAAATCATAAACTGCTTGACAATATTCTCATTGGATGGAAATATCATCATTCTATAAAAGGATTAGTTTTAAACAATGACTTTCTTAGACAAGAAACAATCCCTTACTGTACATGCATTCAATTTACCTCATTCTGAAGGAATTTTGAAGGATTTGGGAACCATGTCTGTACTCAGGACCTCAACATTATCGATAATGTCACAATACGTACGCTAGTAGCCAAAGGACTCAATCACATACCCAACTATCCAAAAAACCCTTACCTTGCCCTATCAGCTTTACTTAGCTGCCTCACTGACCTTGTCAGTGCTCTCCAACTGGAGATGACAGTCCTACCGGACTTAAAGGAATTAGTAAAGGAATGCTTCCTTCACAAAATTTCTCTACTTCCTAGAAAGTGGCTTTCTTCTGGTAGTTCTTGGCTTACACCTCAGCTGGCTTTTGACTTTCAACTAATCTCAGATAAATGGTTAGTAGTCGGGCTTGAAAAAAGCTCTAACTATCCTACTATTATGTGCAAACACCTTGCCTGGAAAGCAGCTCGGGATCGAGTATCAGGAAAAGAATTCTGTCATACCAACAAAACACTGCAAGATATCTCTAACAAGATCTCTAAACATTTAGGACAGCTTGGCTATGCTATCAGTAACACCAAGTTACCAGTACTATTTCCTACATATAAATTCCACAAACATAAATTCAGATGGATATCTGATGCATCTAACTGTATCTTCACAGATATCACCAAAGATGTTACTCTTTGCCTTGATATTATTCTTATAGAATTAGAAATCATCTGTGCAGAGAAACAGAAAATCTGCAAGGATTTCCTAAATATCCAATGCAATCCCTTCTGGCTTATAAAAAATTCTACAGAAGTCACACTCAACCTTCCTCAATATATTTTCCACATCTTTACAGAGCTGATATTACACAATGCTACGAAAACATCCCACTTAGTGGGGATCTTGGCCTTAAGACAATACTAGCCAAGGTCATTAACTTAGCATTTACCAATGCTAAAAAAAGAAAACATCTGTTCATCTCTCTAGCCAAGAAACCTAGATGGATTCAAACATCTCACTCCATAAACCCTTTACACTTCAATGAAGCAAATCTTTGCTCCTACATTTTTTGGTTGTTGAACAACTGTACTATTATAGTGGGTGGTTGCTGCTTTAATCAGTGTCTTGGCATCCCTATGGGCTTCTCTTGCTCACCACTTATGTGTAACATTTACCTAGCCTTTTTTGAGTACAAATGGTGTCTTAAGAACATGGAAACTAACCATAAAAAACTTCCACTATTCAAACGGATGACCTGCTTAGTATCAACAACAGATTGTTCTCTTCAGAGATTGATCAAATATACCCCCACTGCCTAAGAATTGAGCCTAGTTCCACCCCTGATAATTCGACTCTTGGGAGCTTCTGCAAATCAGCCCAACTTCTTAACCTTTCAATATCCCTTCACTCCCCATCTACACGTGGATATGACCTTAGATTTATCCGGAGAAAGGATCTTCTTAAATTGCCTCACATAGAATTCATCAAAAGAAATAGCAATAGGCCTTAAAAAGACTCTATCTGCTCATGTATTGGCCTTCTTTACTTAATCTGCTACTCTTCATCTACACCATCCATGGCCTGGGAAGAAATCTCTGTACTAATTAAAAAATACTGCCTTAATGGATTTAATCGCAATCAGATCCGTAACACCATCACTCAAGCTCTCATTAGGCACAATTGGCCTGGATTGCTATTCCAAAGAGAAAGTCTTATCTCTCACATAAGGTAGTAGGCCCATACACAATGGGCCAGCTACCGACCCATTGTGTGTGGTGCCTGGGTTAGGGCGGGTATACACACACACACACACACACACACACACACACACACACACACACACACACACACACACACACACACACACACACACACACACACATTGTGGTATTACTAAATGCTTTATTTTTTACCCTCCTATATATTCCCCTCCCCCCCCCCCCCCCCCCCCCCCCCCCCCCCCCCCCCTCCCTCTGAAGCACTCATGGGACACTAGCTCATAACTTGCTACTCATGGCCAGTGGGACTAGGTCCTTGCTTAAAAAAACTCTCCTTAAACTAAACACATTAAGTTCTCATGAGGCGGCCTGCGCATCGTGGGCTGAGATCTCCCCTTGCAAAGTTTCTGTGCATCACTTGAAGACGCTTAACAGGAGGGCGGCTTGCCTCTCTCATCGATCATGCTCAGGAAAGGAAGCTCAACCTCTATAAATAAGGTGAGGGCATACCTTGCCCCTCACTTAGCTCTGGAGTAGGTATTTCTTTCTGTGTTTTATTCGCTACTGTCTGATCTTGCCAACATGGAGCTCGCAGCTCAAGTGACACAGGTACCTTACTAAGCTTAGGATTTTGTTCAAGTAATGGTGCAATACCTTGCATAGTAAGAAAGGAATGAAGTCATCTGAGCTTTACAATGTGTACGTATTGCTTTGCCTAAAGCACTTGAGCAAAATAAATGGATCCTTTTTCTGCATATAATCGGCTTAGAAAGTAGCCGCTGCATAATTTTGGCTACTGTACTGTGAGGTTTTTTTGAGCCTTGGGATTGCTTGTGCATACAAAGCATGGGTTTTTTTGCAGACCGTGTACAAATGTTATTTTCTATTGATTTTCTTGTACAAAAGCTTGATATGGTAAACACCCCTGCCTTGTAATAAAAGCATCTCCTGATCTCGGAATGAATAGGTTGCCTCTATAGTATACTGAAGGATATGTCGATTCTTGTAAATTGTTGTAGGATCATGAGCTTGACTGGTTATTTTGCTAAAGCCGTGACATCATGGCTGGCCTTGGGTCTTTTGTGCATAGAAAACGTTGGTTGGTGGTTGTTTTGCAATAAGGGTAGCCTCAGGAAGGTATAAAGAGCTTCATCTCCGCATAAAGCTTCTTGTGCATATATGGCAGTATGTTTGTATATATGTATATGGTTGTGAACATCATGGTTGGCTTGATGGCCGTTCCCAACACATGCTACAGTTGGATATGGATACAAAGATGGGGATTGATACTGTGTCCCGACTGTATAAAGAGTGGCAACATAGGGGTTATGACTAATGGGCCACTTGGCTCAGACTCTGGCGAAAATAAACTGCTTTATGACTGGTTTTTTTCGCCGTTATAACTAGTAGTTTTTTTTTCTCTCTCTCTCTAAGGAGATAGAAGCATCTAAGTGGCTGGCAGCTTTTGAAAAATGGTTGGTTTTTTCTATGATTAACTGGTTATCGCTGAGGCTTGTCACAAGTGGGAGCTCATATCAGGCCGGACACTAACAGTCCGTGATAGCCTGGCATTTTGTGAAGGTAAGTATATAGCAGCTAAATTTTTTTTGGCTTTGGAAAAAAGCTATGGTTGGTAGGGCCGGACATTAATGTTCTTGAAAAATGCCAATGACTAATGAAAATAAAGGTAAGTATATGGCCGGGTTCATTTTGGCTTGGGCATATCTCCCAAGCTTTTGGCAAAAAAAGAGGTCTCAAAAAAGAGGGGGTCTTACTACTCTCTTGACCGGTTACATGGTTGTCTTATTGGTTTTTAACATAAAGGTTGTCACTACCCTCATCTGTGACATTTGGTTGACAAAAAGAAGTCGGATTTCACATCCCTTTGTCTAAAGAAATACCTTTTTGTAACATGGGTTCTACTGATCTTGAAGGTAAGTATATGGTTGCTTTTATACATAGCTACTAAGCTATGTTTCGTAGTTTTACTTCTGATGGACTTCACCATAGACTATAAAGTGATATGAAAGACTGCTAAACATACCAAATCTAATGAATAAACTTGCTTGTCTAAAGTAATTAAAACCTATAAGATGGACATGGATAACAACTGATATAGTCCATTGATACCTGTAAAACACATCCAAGGCTAACAGAATTGTTGTCTTGTTTGGATGGATGCAGGTAAGGACTCTATCTTATCTTGGAAGGCTTTATTTTCTTTGGCAAGCAACATTACTGTGATGAAATACCCACTGAGGAATGGGGAAGTTTTTTACTCCCAACCCTACTGAAAGGGGACCTCTTTCTTACAATCATTGTACCTAAATAATTCTGATACTGAGTTATTTTTGTACATATCAGTTCATTGTTCCTTGGCCAGCTGTCTTTTGAATGTAAAAATTCAATTATGTCGTATTAGTTAAGATTTAAACAGCTATACACACACATTTTCTATGTAATAGGCAGTAATCGGATTATCATACAAACTAGTGGCCCTCTAAATATAGAGTTCCTTGAACTCCGCCTCCAAGTTTGCTAATAGACACTTATATAGACAAGAGAATGTATGTTCCCATCGCCCTTAAACAACTATAGCACACTATACCATCCTTGGGCATTCAGACACTGTGGACTACCTGATACCAACACAATGTTACCCAACTAAACCTTAGACTATCGTCAATATGTCGACATTTTTTTTTCTCTTTTCTAAACTTGCTATGCTTGTCATCAAATACTATCCCTCCTTCTCTTGCGTGACTCGCTCTTGCTAACACTATATATAGATATGCCTACCAAGATGATGGTGCCTTGAAAGTAGTACCTACGCTTAGAAGGGTAGTTTCAGTTCCTCTTCCTCTTGCCAAGGGATGTTCAGTCCGTATTGACATGTCGAACATGGGTGTTGGCCGACATAATTGCCTCTTAATAATAGGCACATGCTAAGATTGATTATGCGGGCTGGCACTCTCTCTCTCTCTCTCTCTCTCACCATTCTTAGGTCAACTTTTATCTCTCTGAAACTTTACATAAAATTGTTCTTTCTTTCATCGAACTCAATACACGAGCTTCACAGAGTGACTGGCTGCATCGCGCTCACCATCCGGAGTCTCGCACATGCTCACATAGAAACCATCTGATGGCTCTGCTCGTACTTGCATTACTCAATATGGTATGTATGTATATGTTGGTCATCATGATCTCTTTCTCTCGCTTTGTATCTCTCTCTCTCTCTCTCTCTCTCTCTCTCTCTCTCTCACACACACACACACACACACACACACACACACACACACACACACACACACACACACACACACACACACACACACACACACACACTTACTTATTGCTAGTTCTAGCTTGATTGTAATATTATTTTGCTGGGACTACTAGCCGGGATACCCAGAGTGTACTACTGGCTCGGATAAAGAATTTTTTGAGGACCTTATGGTATCTTTACCTTGTAAAGGTGACATTTTGCCCTGCATGGATAGTGGCTTGTATTAACTAAGGTGGGACCGTACCAATACCTAACCTTGTAGTTAATTGAGGTCATGAGGGTATGCGGTTTTTATGGCTCTGCATTCCTTGGCATTTTTTGCAAAACCATGGTGGATCCCTCCTTTTACGCTCTCTCCATTTTGTGTACATGCAGCGTGGTTTAACTCCATATCTAGTGTAGGGGCCTGATGTTTGCTGACGGCTGGCGGCCACTTGCTCCATAAGACCTCTTTTTTCTCCCTCCTATGTATGCCTCTGTACCTACAGTGCACTACTACTACAATTACCTAATGTGGATGGCCCGTGTTACTACCATGAAGAGGATGTTAACTGCTCCTAAACCCTATAAAAGGTGAGCTTTTTTAGCTCACTTAGCATTGGTAATGTGTGCATGTGTTCTTGATGTATTTATCTACATATTAGCACTTCCTATGAACTGGCCTACTGGTTGGTACTATTAAGTAATAGATCTATGGCTAAAAGCAAGGAGAAACAGGTCATTGTGGAGTTGGCCACTCCCACTCAATCTCAGGTGCATATTGGCATTAAAATGGATTCTTGTCTGTAGTATGATTGTGTTTTTTTCATAAAGGTTTTGATGCACATAAAAGACATGTATGGCAACTCATGTTTTTGAATAAAATTCCAATATTTACTGCTGTCCGAATGGTAAAGTTTGATAAGATTGAGATTATGATGCTATTCCTCATGCTGAGTTTGTAATGGCTTGGATGGTGTATGCTCCTGGAAGGAAGCTTTCAATTATTTGTTAAAAACATTGAGGTTCAAAGTTGTATCCACGGCATTGGTTGTATGCCCTTGTCTTAAATGAAGGATTTCCTGTCGTTATACATGTTCTGTCCTATCCTTGGCTTGGGTAGTTTCAACATTAATGGAAGAAATTGCAACCTGTTAAGCGGGTTGTTTGGCGACCTTATAAAGTTTAGTCATAAGGCTGATGTTCTTCATAACACTTGGTGATGAAAACCATTTGGTAATGTGGACCTACTCGTTTGGTATGTAACTTCGGCCTGGCATAATTTGGCAACAACCAGAGGCTTGATTCTCTAAGGTTTCCTCTTGCAAACACTAGAAGTTGTTAACATTGGCATGTGGTTAAGTTAGATATGCTAAAGTAATGTCATTAACACATAGGGAAGGAAAATATTTGATGGTGTTAACCCTCAGAGAGATCGTTACCTGTTAGTTGACATGTATACTAGCATACCAGTTAACCGTATATTAGTATAAGCAATATAGCAATATCAGTACTAGTACTAACATCACCAGTACTAGAGCTGATAGAACTGATAGTCTGAAACTAGTACCATTACTAGTATGCCAGCATGGCAGTATATCAATTTTTTCAAGTACCAATACTACCAGTACCTGTACTAAGAATAAAAAACATGAGGACTTGTACTAGTACTGGTACCAATATATCAAACTAGTATTTATATCAATACACTGCTCTCAACAGGACTCTTGTAGAGTTACCTATTTCCTTGGTTTTTTACAATTTTTTTGGTATTTGTGGCATGAAAAAATGATCAGTCCAATATTTATATCAATACACCGGCTCTCAGTAGGACTCTTGTAGAGTTACCTATTTCCTTGGTTTTACATTTTTTTTGGTATTCGTGGCATGAAAAAATGTCTGCAAAACAGTATACTAGTAAACCGGTAGATTGGTATAGCAGTAAAGCAGAACTAGTACCAGTACTACCAGAACCACAGCTAGGGCTGAAAATCTGAAAACTACTACCAGTACTAGTATACCTATTTAAACAGTATAGCAATATCAGTACCAAGACTAACAGTATTGGTACTAGCATTGAAAATTTGAAAATTGGTACCAGTACCAAAACTAGTATACCAGACCTATATCAGTACCAGTACATTGACTCTTTGCAAGACTCGTATAGATTTACCTATTTCCTATTTTCAAATATAAAACTACTAGTTTTCTTCATTTTTTTTGGTACTCTCGACATAGACAAATGTTTTGGAACTAATATACCAGTATAACAATATAGTAGTATAACAGTATCAATTCCAGCACTACCAGTACCAGTACCAGTACCAAAGGACTGACACTAGTACCAGTACTGATGTACAATATACCAGGATAGTGGTATAGCAATCCCAGTACTACTAGTACTAGGACTGAAAATCTGAGACTAGTACCAGTACCAATACCAATATACTAGTCTGGTAAAGGCTTGTTTCTGATAATGTTATTGGCTACCAAAGTCTCTTGAAATTTTTGTTTACTTACACAAAAAAGTTGTACGTTTGTGACATGGATAACAACTAGGATCCCTGTGTATCACCTGCATACATAGCCAACGCTAGTAGAATGTTGTGTTGTTCTATGGGTGCAAGTGAGGGCTACTTTCTTTGGTTCAACTTTTTGGTGCTTTACTGTTTGGAAGATTGGTAGCTAATTCGAAGTTTTTCAAGGACTTTCCACCTTTTGGATGGTGTCTTATACCAACCAGTTGATATTCATTTGTACAAAATCAGGCTAAGCTTGTTTTGTACAGTAAACCTTGTATTTATCTGGGTACCTTGATCTTTGAACATGTATACGTTCGTTTGTGGGCAATATATGTAAATGTCTAAAACACACACAAATTGTACTTAGATCCAGTCTTACAACTCGGTCAAGACCAGGCTCCCAGTATTGTGCTAGGTCAGGATGAAATGGTAAAACAGTCAGTCTGGGCTAAGGGGGCTCGCCTCACACGGTCAATATGAATGTTTTCTAACCGGTTGAAGGTTGAGGTGGCTACCACGATATTACACTACATCGTTATATGTATAGTTTTTTTTAATTATGCCTTTTATTATACTTCCTTTCAAATTTTTGGGACATTTCAATTTTTTTGGTCATTTCTAACTATGCCTCCTTCAGGCTATTTCGTTGTATCAGGGACTGTATTTACCAATGGAGCCGCTGTCACGGGCTTCACTTTTGGTTCTTAGATGTATTTAAGATGCGAAAGCATCTACTTTGGTAATCCTACTACCTCCTTGATGCACACAGTCTCCTTTGACAAATGGGTTAAAACTTTAGCTGTTTTGGTTAAAAACAGTAAGGACGGTGTCTCAGTGATTACTGACATTATTGCTAATATTCCAACTATCTCTAAAGCTCATAAAGAGGATTTGGCCAAGTTCTTGTTTAATGGTGCTGAACTTGCTAACCTTCTCAGAAAGCAGTGTGGGCTCAGCCCGAGTTTTGTCACCCCCCCGACCATTCCGAGTCTTCCAACTACCAGCAGTCTTTTCTGTAGGGATGTTGCAACTGCTGAAGCAGTTAAATAATTTCAGAGAGATTTATGTTCTCTTAGTGAGACTTCGCTTTTGGAATTGGTACCTAAGCTATCCAAAATCTTCCCCTTTCTACCAATTCGACAAGTGGAGGTTGAATCTTTAGGGGTGGAGCACAAACTTTGTTACTCCCTAATAAAGGTTTTCTGGCTTCTATCTCAATAGAGACCTGGGTTTTTTTGGCAAATTTGCCAGCTGCTACAATGGAGGAGTCTAACTAAAGACACTCGAAGAAGTACAATGTTTGGACATAGGAGAGTTGATTAAAGCTCCATTCAACATGTATTTTTTGGATTCCAAGAAGTGTAGCTCTTATGCAGGTCTCTATGTAAGAACCAAAGGTCTCATGGAGTTCAGTAAAAACAATGCAGATTATTATGCGAAATCAATATGGAATATTTACATACCATATCTCAAGTGCGCTTGTAGATTTCTTGACCCTAAAGTGTCATGTGAGTCTAGAATTATATGGTTTGACCATGCAGTTTGGTATGCACTCAACAATCTGGAATCTATTTTCCTCGAAAAACCTATATCCTTTCATCTTACTCTCATCTGCTCTTGGCTAAGAGGACAAACCAAGGAGCTGGTTTTGGCACAAATTGCATTCATACATTTTCGTACATTAATGGTTGACATGCTCAAGGAGCTTGGGGCAAATGAGCCAGGGATGCTCCTTATTACTTACGGTTCTTACAAATGGATAAAAACTATTATGGGACTTCTGAAGCCTAACTTTGAAGATGACGAGTCCCCTTCTCAAAAAAGACCCAACACACTGCTAACTTCAAACTCCACATTTACTTCTTTTCTTACGTCCTCTTTGTCTTCTGACTCTAGTTTTGGAAGAGGAAAATCTAAAAGCTTTACAAGAGGAAGGGGTTGGGGGTTGCCTATTAAACACCTTTTCGAAATGTGATTGTGCAGGTAGCGGTCAATGAGATCGGGAGGCGCTGTCTACCAAGAAAAACTTAGGACTGTAGTGCAAATTTCATTCATTGTCATTTCACCAATAGAATTTTGGATTTCTTTTCACCAAAATCAATTTTTGTTGAATGCTTTGATTTAATTTATGGTAATCATTCTATGATTTAAAAAATGGTGTTTGGTTGAAGATATTTTGACCCTATAAATGCTTCGGATACTCAAATAAATTTCTGAGACATGAACCTATTTTAAAGCGTAAATCCAAAAATTTTACCGCTTATTGCAGGGATTTTGGTTTACTAGGTATGCATGTATGTACGACAAACCTAACTATAATTAAGACTTCTTCTCTTCGAGAGTTACTTGGTATGGGTTTAAATCACATACCTATAGAACCTCTTAATCCTGGAATGGCACTGTCCGTACTACTGGATTGCCTGGCCGACTTAGTCTTAAAGCTCCAACTGTAGCAACAGATCCTACAAGATCTTGTAGAAAAACTTAAAGCCCTCTTTTTTTGAAAGGTTGGGCTTTTGCCATATAAATGGCTCAGCTTGCATACCACTTGGATCAAACCAAAAATTATGCAAGATTGTCATGAGCTGGCTCGTGATTGGTTTATTGTCAACCTTGATAAAGCAGCTAACACTGCATCAATTATTTGTAAGAAGCTTGTTTATGAAGCTGCCTTGGTAAGGTTGGGTGAAAACGAATTTTAAAAAGGCGAATAAAACACTAAAGGATGCGGCCTTAGCCCTGCTAAGGGATTTGGACAATATGGGATACAATGAAACCTCAAATAAGCTTCCTGTGGTATTTCCAACTTAAAAAACACAAACAAAAGTTCAGATGGATTTTCGATGCTTCAAACTGTATTTTTTCTTGTATAACAAAAGATATTACTTCCTGCTTAAACGTAGTCATGGCAGAGGTCTGCAATCTTTGTGCTAAAAAAAGGACAGATCTTAAAAAATTTAGTGGTATAGATTGTTGTACTTTTTGGCTTACTAGGAATTCATCAGAGGTATTTATCAACCTACCTACAGATATCTATTATATCTTCACCGCCGCTGATATTACACAATGTTATGAAAATATTCCTCTCTTAGGGAATGATGGCCTTCTTAGAGTGCTCGAAGATAGTATCAACATGGATTTTTCAAACAAAAAAACATAAGGGTTTGAAAAGATATCACTAGTTAGAACACCTTGTTGGGTTAAAAGTTCTATCAAAAAGCCACCGCAGTGCTTTGACAAAACTGCTCTAATTATGATAATTAGATGGATATTGCAAAACTGCTTTATTCAATTAGGGCCAAACTGCTATAGACAAAAGAAAGGAATACCTATGGGGTTCTCCTACTCACCTATAATGTGCAATCTGTACTTATTATTTTTTGAATACAAATGGTTGTGTTCGAAAATGAAACATTATGAGGAGGCCAAACAACTTTCAATCTTCAATAACACGTTTAGATTCATGGATGATTTATTGAGTATAAACAATCAGAACTTCAAAGATTACTTGACTGAGATTTACCCACCTTGCCTCTTGATAGAGCCTACCTATCTAGAAGAAGTGGAGGTTGATGGTAGAACTATGGTTAAAAAAACCTGTTTTTTGAACATGGAAATTCAACTTCACTCTCCCTAAATTGGACAATACACTCTACGCTTCGTTTGGAAGCGGGATAATTTGTCACTTAGTCCTGCAAAATTTTTCAAAAGGAAAAGTAAGAGACCTATAAAAAATTGCGCATAACACTTGCTTAGATATTCTATCACTAATCATACATTCATCTACGCATAACTTTTCAGCCTATGAAGAAATCAACAAGTTGATATGTAAATTTTGTAATAATGGTTTTTTGCGGAGTGAACTGTTACAAGTATAACAAAAGCAATTTTCTTAAATGACTGGCCAGGAGCCAGAGTAGATCCTGTTTTTCTTTGCAATCTAATAAGGAAGTAGGCCCACACCTAATGGGTCTACGACCTTATTAGGTATGTGCCAGGGTGTGGGTGGGGGCGCGCGCGCACACGCGCGCACGCACGCACACACACACACACACACACACACACACACACACACACACACACACACACACACACACACACACACACACACACACACACACACTCTTATGGCTAGTTCTATCTTGATTGAAATTTTATTTTGCTGGGACTACTGGCCAGGGATACCCAAAGTGTACTACTGGCTCGGATAAAGAATTTTTTGAGGACTATATGGTGTCTTTACCTTGTAAAATAAAGGGGACATTTTTCCCTGTAGGGATAGTGGCTTGTATTGACTAAGGTGGGACCGTACCAATACCTAACCCTGTAGTTAATTGAGGTCATGAGGGTATACGGGTTTTATGGCTCTGTATTCCTTAGCATTTTTTGCAAAACCATGGTGGCTCCCTCCTTTTAGGCTCTCTCCATTTTGTGTATATGTAGCGTGGTTTAACTCCATATTTAGTGTAGGGGCTTGATGTTCTGTGCTGACGGCTGGCAACCACTTGCTCCATAACACCACTTTTTTCTCTCTCCCTACGTATGCCTCTGTACCTACAGTGCACTACTACTACAATTGGTTGTCTATCGCACACACATGCACATTCACCCATATGTTCAGACACAAGCACACATGGGAGTTCTCTATCATCTAGCTCTGTGCTAAATATTCATGGTGTTGTCTTGTGAAAAACCACAAGGTCGCACTAGTCTATACCTTGCTCATGGGCATACATATTTTGTGATTTGTGATATGTTGCATCTTGAAACAACCAACCACAAAATGCTGGCAATCGAAGACCATACGGGTTTGACAAATATCCCTTAACCAACGATCCGAGTGGAAATGCAACCCTCACCATTTGAAGGCTGAAGAAGTGCTTCCTTTGGCTACATCCCCCTTTCATCCTCTATGCAATGTCGACAACGAAAAAGGACACAACATCATTAAGGTAGGTGCATGTGCACCTACTCAGTACACTTCAGGTTTTGGAAAACGTTTTTTTTGTGGCACTCTTTTGCTTGTTATTGCATATGTTATGTCCAAAGATGAGTAAAGATTGGCCCTTTACTTGTATAGATAAGGTTTCTTTTGATTGTAATGGTGTGGGTTCTGGATTTGAAGTCACACACATTATTAATTCCTAGGGATGGTAACACTTGTATCTGGGTATGGTTATTGACTTGGGGATTTAATGAAGATTGGCTTGTTGATGGCAAGGTGACTAAAAAATTGACTAGCATCATAAAGCAACTTTTGTATACACAGATCAAGACCTTGAACCTTAAAGATAACTCTGAAAATTATTTTACTGAACAAGGTTTTAATGCATGTGGGAACTTGTGCATTTATTGGTAGATACTTATCAGTTGATGGAAAGATGCTTTTTCCTACGAATCTTAAACTCACATCCTTGGGAATGACACCATTACTAGTAAAAGAAACATATAAATACTGGTTCATAATGCTGTCTTTTAACTTTATACTTACTGAGTGGAGTTTTGGAAATTTTCTAAAACACAAACATTAAGCTGTCAATTTCTTTTTGGGGAGTTTTTAGCATTTAATCAATCAGAACTTGAATTTTTTGGTTGAAAGTTGTTGGTCTATTGGCTTGAGGTGACTTTGATTGATGGGAATATTGATATGGAACAGCTTGGTTGCTAACTGTGTCAAGAATTGGAATTTATGACGTGATATTCATTCTTGATATGATAAAGCATATCAGTTTCCCAATTGGTGCCAAAAAATACTTTAATTGGTGAACGACACCTATTCAGTACTTTGTTTGATATGGAGTCTGCGTAGTTTTTGACTGGTTTTGGTTTTGTTGGCATACTATAGCTTTGCACATAGAGATATACATGATGGATTTCATAGTTTTTGCACTCTCGAATATACAATTTCAAACATTTGTTTTGCAGGTTTTTCTTAGAAAGAAAAAGTTCAATATGTACTCAGATGAGTGTTGAGCTAGCACTGGTAACAAATGTAGGGTTATTAACTTTGGAACAATAAAACTACAAGGACATTATAGATTTTGAACTCGTTTTCCTTTTTTCGACGATTGTTAACCTCCTGTGAGGGTCTCAGTAGAGATGGCTTTGACTGGAAATTTGAAAATCTATCCTGTACCAAGGAGATGCTATCCAAATTTTTACTTTTTAGAGATTGGTAATCTAGAGGATGGAATGGTACATAAACGTCGACTTTAGACTGTTGTGGGGACCTTGGATTACAATGACTTTTCATAACATAGAAGTAAGAAGATTTTTGCAGATTTTGAACATCACTTGATAAGCATACATAATATTAAAGATATCCAAAATGTGGTTCATTTTCTTTTTGTGATAAATTTGATCTCTGCTTAACTGTTAGTTTCTTGGTAATCTTGGACATTGATAACAAGGGGAAGGGGTCATTGACACCTGTCTTCCCAAGTAATGCCACTACTAATGTGCTTGGGTTCTTGGATGGTGGCAGGTAAGAGGTTCCTTCCTTGGGATTACGAAAGGAACTGCATTAATAGTTGAAGATCATCCAGTGCTTGGTTTTGTTTTTAACAATGTATAGATAGTACTTGAAAACACTATATATGTAATACAGCCAGTCTAAATGTTGTCATGTGTACAATCTTGTCTCTGTCATTTTTGTTTACTATAAAGACATATTCTTATGTATTTATGTAACCCTTGTCTCGTCTTCTAGACTATGTGATTGATATTCTCTCTCTCTCTCTCTCTCTCTCTCACACACACACACACACACACACACACACACACACACACACATTGTTCCTATAATGTTAAAAATTCTCCGCTTGTGTGTGTGTGTGTGTGTGTGCGTAACATGAAAGTAAAATAAGCTTTCAATTGCCCAAGTATGGTACTTCTTCAATTTAGGACTCATAGGTTTCTTTGTTGGAAAAATTTTTGAGATCTTTATAACATTAAAATCAAGCATAGAAAATGCCCTTAGAACATCTAGCTTATTAAAAGGTGAGGTAGGGAAAGCTGAAACCTACCATCTCTCTATAACATTGAGCTCACCAGTTGCTATTTTAATTATTTTTTGTCTTTACTTAAACCATAGATCAGATTCCTCTTTTGCAACATGTAGCATTGTCTTCTTGTTATGTTTATTCACCTAAAATTAAGAGATAGAGAGTGGGAAAACAATTTCTTACAATAGTCCATGCCAGCACGAACTGTACTAGCCAAAAAAGTTCGTTGTCTTCAAGTTAATTACTCATATTGGTAACTCATAGATAAAAAGTAATTTCTAGTATTATTAGTAAAATTTGGGGCCATAATTTCAGGTGAAAACTTTGTACTTGCTGCATTGGCATGCATGTGACAATGCCAAAAAGTGTCTACACTAGTCCACAACGGCATGGATTGTTGTAGGGTACTTTGTTAACATTTAATTTTTCAAGAGAGAGGAATGATTTAAGAAACAATCCAAAGAGACCTTAAAGATCTAAGTGATGCATCTAGAACAATACACCTGTTATTCAAGAGCAAGATTACTTTAAATAGAGATTATTTTCTTATTTTGGACAATTTTGAACCGAAAATAACAATATTATGGCTATACAATGCTAGGGTGGATATGAAAAGCAACCATGAACAAATAAAGATACTTGTATTTTATCGTGTAATCAGCTTGGTTGTAGACTATTTTGCAGTAGAATACGGAGCTCTCCATTGGCATGTCTTGCTTGATTTTTTTATTCGCTCGAGAAAACTCGCTCATCGGTGTTTGGATTTTCTCAGAACAAGCTACAAAACTGTGAAATGGATCCTTTTTTATTAGTTAGGTACTACATCCTCGGTAACAATGCCAATGTTAGTGGATACCATGCAATTGGATGACGCACATAGCAAGAATTGAACCACCATAAAATGTCAATCCATTGACATAGGTGACTTGACTAGGGGACCAAGGCTCCAAACATCATCTAATGATACTTGAGAAAGTGCATGGGCTATATATGGTCAATCCAGCATTGAAAACCTATCCCACTAGGATACAAATCCCTACAAATCTTTGACATTAAGGACGCTAAAAACCACTACAATGACTACAGAAGGTAAATATGTAATGGGAAATCTACTAGTGAAGTAAAAACTCAAAACACACATGAGGTGTCTAAACTGTGCACATTGCAAAACCAACTCAATCGAATCATACAATCTTCATGTCTAAACATGTCTATACAATGTGCTCAAAAGTTAATTTCACTGAAACCTAAACTAAAAGATTTTTAAAGAAATCTCCACATGGATTCTTTTCTAAAAAGCATAACCAATTTGAAAAGACAAAAAATAATTAATTCATATATAATCAACTTAAGTAAAAAAATTTATGACTATGAGAAAATACTACACATGAAAAACTCATGGACACTTTGCACTTAGGCAAAAAAAATTTACTCCACCACACACCTAGTCCTTCCTTTGGCAAGCCAAAAATTATTAAAGAATAATTGTTTTTGACATTGAATGTCATTCTTTCTCTTCACATATTGAGAGAGAAAGTACTGCTTGTACAACATCACCACAGAGAGAGAGAGAGAGAGAGAGAGAGAGAGAGAGAGAGAGAGAGAGAGAGAGAGAGAGAGAGAGAGAGAGCACTTCACATTCTTGTTGCTTCTTTTTCCCATGGTAGCTCAAGTGGCAATGGTAAAGTCTACAACAAGAAGGACAACGAGAGAACCATTATGAAAGCTAATGTCTCTCTTTGTTTCCTTCCCCTTTAAATCTATACGTTCTCCCGTCCCCATGGAACCAAAATTGGAGCCAATTTCAAGGTTGCCTCCCTCATAGCTATGTGAGCATCTACTTCATTCGATGACCCCAAGCCAATGTCTGTGCTTTCGCTCTCATCACCACAAAGATCATTGTCATCAAAGTCCTCTGTGTGACTGACACGGAGCATAGAGGATCGTGAGCTGAGACCCTATTCCTTTTCTTTGAGAGACTCTCCTAATTGTAGGACTATGCCCAAGTTTTCAAAAAAAAAAAAACCCCTTAAACCACAACACAATCACTACTAACAATCATATTTTACACATTTATCATGTAATCAATACACTCATTGTAATCAACACACTCATTCTATGTTGAAAACCAAGCATGAGGTAAAGTCTAGCTATGAGCAAGCGGTGATAACAAAATAATAGCATATCCTGAGAAGATACCAAAGATGAAGTTGCATTATTATAGCTTCAAAGACATTTTCTAGTGGATCCTTTTAACCGATTGTTTTGATTTTTCAGTTGGCTCAAGGCTAAAGCTTTTTCTTGAACATTGGGCCGCCTTGAAGACCAAAGTAACATAAACCATAGCCACTCTAGCTCACATACCTTACTATCACCGAAGTGTGGTAGATTGGTTATGCCATTTCCCTCTTGAATAACAGGTCTTGAGTTCAACTCTCGTCGGATAGATCTTTGAGGTCTCTTGGGATAGCTTCCTACGACGTTAAAATTCTCTTCTTCTTCTTCTTCTTCTTCTTCCCCTCTCTCTCTCTCTCTCTCTCTCTCTCTCTCTCTCTCTCTCTCTCTCTCTCTCTCTCTCTCTCTCTCTCTCTCTCAACTTGCCTCGCTTCATGTGTTGTAGCACCATAGAGCAAACACGAACAAGAGGTTGGAGGGGTGTTACTGCGAAAGGCCATAAGCAGCCTTGCTACGTTACACATGGGAGGAGTTTTCTCCAACCGCACGTGAAGGAGGGTTGCAAGCTGGGGTAGAAGAGTACGCTACCTAGTGGGGGGTTGCATGGCAGTGAGGGCACGGTCAGCAGAGCAACATAGGACATGCTTGGTGAAGGAGAAATCTTCGTACAATTGACATTTTAAAGAGGTAATAGGAGGCTGGTGCTTGTGAGGACTATGCCCAAGTCGGTGCTCTCTCTCTCTCTCTCTCTCTCTCTCTCTCTCTCTCTCTCTCTCTCTCTCTCTCTCTCTCTCTCTCTCTCTCTCTCTCTCTCTCTCTCTCTCTCTCTCTCTCTCTCTCTCTCTCTCTCCACTGAGGGTGGCACAGCCTCCAACGATCGCCTGAGGGTTGACACAATCTGCAATGTTTGCCTCTTTGCATGACACACCTCCATAGGCCTCGTTTATGCTTCTCAAACCATTGCCAGCAAAAAGTGTATGAAATTTGCATAAGATTCCACTCATAAAACTACTTTCAAAATGGTGACTACAAACTAGCATGATGTTTTTTTCCAAAAAAAAGACCGCTTGCGCCGCTTTCTCTTCCTGTGGCACCGCCTACTACAGTAGCTCCATAGTCTACTTCATGTTTTTTATTTGAAAAAAAGACCCTACCCACATGACCCTACCCGTCCTTGGTCTGCTGTTGCAACCAGTCCGCACGAATAGCTCCCTAGTCTACTTTATGTTTTTTATTTGAAAAAAACACCCTACCCACATGACACTACCCGTCCTTGGTCTGCTGCTGCAACCAGTCCGCGTCATAGCTCCCTAGTCTACTTCATGTTTTTTATTTGAAAAAAAGACCCTACCCACATGACCCTACCCGTCCTTGGTCTGCTGCTGCAACCAATCTGCGCCGCAAGTAGACTAGGGAGCTACTGTAGTAGGCGGCACCACATGCATAAAAAGCGGCGTATGCGATGGTTTGCAGTAGGAGATCATTTAGTTGAGCAGTGAGTGCCTCTTGCAAAAACGATGGCGAAGCGACATTGTTGAGGGCGGATGACAGTAGAGCGAGACTGCAATGCGAGGGCTTTTTTTTCGTGAATTAAGGGATTGGGGCATTAATTATAGCTAGAGAGTTGGTGTGTATAAGAAACATTGACTCTACTCGTGCGATGGTTAAGGCTCTTGTTTACGTGCTACTGCAAAGGATTTGACAGGCTTTTGAAGCTTTAAATCGCAATAATGTGAGCTAGGACTAAAAAATATTCCAATCTTTGCCTGGATATCCTAGGAACTTGGGTCTAAGAACTTGGGTGTTTTCAGCAATGAGAGCCAGTGTTTGGGAAAATCACTTTTCCAAACACAAAATTCCTTTCCTTGAATTTTCCAGGAGGAAATTTTAAAAAATTAGGTTTATATTTTGGGGTTTCATCGGGGCGGGGTTTCTCCTTTTTCCCTTGCCCTCAATCGGCATTTTTGAAATTGAAAACGGCACGATATTAAGTTGAGACACATTTTTCCCGAACACTTGTGAGAACACTCACAACATAGGAGCTTATAAGAAATTGTTGCTTCATGAATTCACCTCTCCATCTAGATAGAAAATGCACCTGAGACTTGGGCCTTCTCTATGCAGAAGAACTTGCATTTGATTCTGGGTCAGATCGCTTCTATTTAATGATCATGATAGACTCATTAGGGTTTAGGTCTTGTCCATCCAAACAAGCCCAAAATTTCACTTGGAAGCTTCTATTAAAGAATGTCGATGTCTGCAAATCTGTTTGAGTAAAGGAGACTTTAGGAATCAACTTTTGTCACAATTGAGCAAAGCAACAACTAAACATCTACATGTTTCACATGAGCCTCATAGAATGGGCCCTTCTCTTGTGTTCTAATAAGATCTTAACATGGATTAACTCTTAGTCAAGTGTGGGAAAAAGCAATAGATAAATCTTAGCTCAAGAACCTTGTTGAGTTGGTCATGAGGCAGTTGGGTATGCTTGAGCTCATCATGCATTGGGCACATCACTTCATCATTGCCACTGCATACACCATCGATGTAGTTGTAGTGGGTGCATCCACAACTTGTTGCTCTCATTTCCTCCACCATTTTAGGGCCGAGCTGGCAAGGGGAAAGGGAGGGCAGCTCAAGGGTGCTGCACTACAAAGCTGAGAGGAGAGACAGAGAGAGTGCGCTTGTTTCCACTTTCTTTAGGCACTTGTTTTCTCTTGCTTACAAAAGTCATGCTTTAGGAGGTTCTCGGTTAGCATTGTAGGCTTAGAAGGTTGTGTGTTGATTTTTTTTGCAAAATCTAGGTGCCGAATTTTTGGTGGGCTAGTTTTGAGAGGAGCCATGCCACATGGAATTGAATCATAGATGTTTTGAGTATGAAGAGATTGCTTGTGCCTCGAGTATTCAATTTTCATAATGGTTCTAAAATCTATTTTTTGACAATTAAGTGTCAGATTTGTGGTAGTGAAAGTAATGTGCATGGCATAACGTTTTTCTTTCACTATTGTTACTCTTGTATCAATTTGCTCGGATTTATCTTTGCTTGGTTTTTTTTGCTCGGTGATTAGAAACCCCCCAACCCCCCCTCTCATTGGGCCCTTTGCACGAGTGTTTTCTTGGTTGCCCTCACCACCTGTAACCATTGTCTGCCTTCGTTCCTCCCTTCTAGTAAAGGCATCGCTTCAGATTCTTTTTTTTTTAATGATTTTGTGCTAGCTAGTACCCTACTTGTTACAACTCGTGGTAGTAACGTTCATGAGTTATTTGGTTAAGGAGAGAGAGAGAGAGAGAGAGAGAGAGAGAGAGAGAGAGAGAGAGATGCATGCTTTGAATGCAATTTTGATAAGGAGTGTGAGTCCACTTTCAAGGCCCTATGTGATATTGTAGACAGTAGCTAGGGAGCTCTTACCCCTTTTAGAAACCCTCTACGTTTGATGCACCTAGTCAAAGGAGATGGACCATAACAAATGTTTGCAAAGCCCCAACTTCCAACAACATTATTTTGTTTCTAACTTTTTGTAGTGCAAACCAGAAAGCAAGCTTTACACGTGTTTTACTTAAGTGCTCATTAACTACAACATGCAATCAAATAATTATCAAATAAACATGCATACATCTAATTGTTTGGACCTGCAATACAAGTAATTCAAACTCCTAAATTACTAACAAAATTATAAAACAATAATACATTCAGCTTATTAGAACAAATCCTTAAGATCATGCCAATTATATTTTGAATCAATGTCATCTTGTAACCTATGCTTTGATACCACTATGTGATGCCTTTAACCAAGACATCACTGTAGCAGGCATCCTCAAAGTGGCTCCCTCAAGCTCTTGTCTTAAAACCTAGCAAGTATTGACTAGCAAAGAAATGTTGCTAGAAAGAAATGGCAAGTGTGGCTTCCTGAAGACTAGAAAGCTGGATTCATGGATGTCAAAGGGAATGGTGTCTAGATTCCTTTACAAGTTTATAGCTTAGCACAATAGAGAAGTAGCACATGAAGACTTGTGCAAATAGTGAGAGAACTAGAACATAAATATCAAAAGAGCATGAAAATGAGGTAGTTTTAGAAGCCATGTAAATGTGGACTTATAAGGTACTTATAGCAACAATGCTTGCTATTTGCTTTGCACAGGGCACCATATACCAGTTTTTCTTTTTGAAATCAAACTGGCAGCTAGACTTTTGTAAAGAAAAGTTCACGACGTATGAAGGTGATACAAAATTAGAAGTCATGCACATTGCAACCCCATAATTAGCTCAAATTACAATTTATTTAAATATACAACCCCATGGGTAACTCTTTAGGAGAGTTTACCAGCCATCGTATGCTCGCATGACGGGGTTCTTGCGAATGGTATCGATTTGTCCGGGCTTGAGGAGGCGGACGCCCGTGCAGTAGCGTTTGGTGTTAGCCTCCTGGATGAGGGTGTCGGCGAAGACGTTGTTGAAATTCTGGCGGGGGTGGGCGTGGACGACGTCGGCGATGGTGGAGGGGTGGATGAGGGGCTCGTAGTTGCCCAGCACGTCCAGCTGGGCACCGAAGCGCAGCATCTGCCCCTCTGGCGAGAAGCCCGAGCTGGTGTAGCTGGCGTCTTTGTGGCGGCAGATGGCCTCCATGACGGTGTCCGCGGCGCGGTCGCCTGCGCCGGCATCGAGCAGGAAGGCCCGCGCTGCCATCCCCCCATGGAACTCGAAGGAGACGTGCGACTCCTTGAAGGCCTGCGGCGAGCACTTGATGTCGTGCAAGATCGCCGCCAGGTAGAAAGTCTGCGCGCTCCACTTCACGTTGGTAAAGGCCTCCATGGCGATGGCGGTGCCGAAGTAAAAGGTGCGGAGGCAGTGCGTGAAGAGAGAGGGGTGGATGTCGTCGTGCGCAAACCGCGTTGCCTTATCAGTGAGGGCGTTGGAGGGGATGGGCATGGACTCCAAGGAGACGCGCCTGGGCACCAGGTTTCCAACGCTGGCTGCTTGCAGGGCGGCGTTCACCTCGTTCTCGATCTGGAAGTAGTCGAACTCCCTAACGATGCCCGACATGATGATGCTGATGCTGATGCAGAGATCTCTCTACAGAAATCTTAATTCTGAAATGAGGCCTATAGGATACGGTATTATGGATAGCCTTGATCAGTTGTGTATGCTGCAGAGTTGTGTATGCTGCAGACTTGAGAATTGCTCGACCTTATATGCTGCAATTCTTTCTTCGCAGGAACTGGTCCAAAGGGCAATAGGTAGTGTCCTTTCTATGGGATTGAATGGACGCGTTCTTCTTTGATCCACCAACGCCGTTCGCTAGCCTCCCACGTGTGAATTAACATAGAGCCAGTTCACGTGAAGCTAGGGTTCGCAACTGGTTGGCAACCTGTTTTGCGAACAATCTTTGTTCCCGTGCTATAGTTGGCAACTAGTTGTGGGGCTGCTCTTGGTCTCGGAGGTGGAGCGGGTTGGCAACTACGAGACAAGCCCACACCTTAATTTGGCATGACACCCTACTTTTTGTGTTTGTTGAGATAGGAATACTTTTATCAGTTAGAATTTTGAGTTCTTCTCGTAGAGCGAAACACTCCATGTGAATTGAAACGCTTGGTTGTTGGTTGCACACAAGTGCGAAACATTGGGATGATGTGAACTGGCTCATAGAGTCCCCAACAGGACTCAACCTTTTGCATTTCTACCCATGCTTGATTTCTCACTTCTCCCTCCGGTACTTGCCATACTAGCACCCTACTCGCTCCTCTTTTATTTTATTCATTACCTCTTGACTAGATGCGCACTGAGATTCCTTCTCTCTCCTCTTAAGTAAATGATTTAGTACCCTTACAAAAGGGTAATACGGATTCGAACCCCCACCTAACCAAGAATTACCCTACACATGATCTCGTAACCACTTTAGCGAGCAAGTCATGTTGCTCCTTCGGGCCAATCATATAAAAGAAAAACACACACTTTTGCCTTCGCATCTGCCCGTCACCTCTACTTGCTTCGCTTGCTACGTCGTCCCACACTTGCCATATGCTGCACTTTCTCACTACTCCACGTGTTGCAATCGGGACCTCACGGCGCCAGTCTTGCTTTTCTGCGCATCTACCAAGATTCGCCTTCGACTTCTTCTTTTCAAAAATCGTAGCACCTAATACTAGCACCCCGAAAAAATCATGAGTAAACCTTTCTTCTCTAGAACTTTTCGTATATTTATGGCGATGGATGATCATGTAAACTATCTTTTTTTTCTTGCATTACTTCGTATCATGTCCCTTTTCAAGTATTTTTCACAAGTGCTAGAAAATACACATCTCGAATTTTTCAACAACCTTTCGTGGGGAATATTACATAGCTAAAAGTTTTTAGATTTTCAAATAAACATTTCTCCAACTAGTTTAGGCAATAGAAAATCGAAGGGTGAATTTGAAATTTATTAGTGGGACTACACCAAATTTCAGTTTTCAAAGACTATTTTGCATGTTCTTTTTTGAAACCCCATTGAGGGGGGCGAGGGGGAGGAGCGAGGGGGGAAGACACTCAGAGCAATTAGAAATCTTCATCATCTAGATATTTCCTCGAAATTTTTTCCCTTTTTTGTTCCACCCATTACCTTTGTTCGGAGAAATTGGAATTCTTAATCATCTAGATATTCTTTTCCCTTCTTTGTTCTGCCCATTATCTTTAGAATTTTTTCACCATCTTTAGAATTTTTTCACCAATTTGTTTAGAGCACTTGTCCAAAGGTGTATAACTTCCTTCTTCAATTATTCTCATCCTTGATCTTGGAATGACTCCTACATTTGTGCTTTGTCTTTTTTTTTTTTTTTTTTTGGCAAAACTCACAATTGTGAGTGATTGTATTAGAATGTCTTAGACAAAATTACAACCTTCAACCTCAAGCTTCTACCCAACCGTGAGGATCCTGGATTACATCATATTCAAGCTAACAAGCTATTATCGAGAATTCATCCGAGTTGTGACCTTTACCTATCAAGTATATGAGCTCCTCACTTTCTTGTACAATCACTGAGAACTTATTAGCCATAGAAAGGTCGTTATCAAAGACGCGACAATTCCTGGCCTTCCAGATATTGTGGAAGAAGCAAAATCTTACAATTTGAGTACAAACAAGAAGGGTAGGACTTTGAAAATGTTTCCTCTCTAGACACAAATCATTCTTGAAGAAGCCTATCTTCCCCGTTTTTTGTATCCACTTGCCTGCCTTCCCCGCCATTCCTCTAATAGCCGGACAGACCAAGAATAGGTGTGCGAGATCTTCGCTAGTCCCTTGGCACCCTGAGCACCTATTGGATCCAATGCACTATGCTTGAACCTTGATGCTCGTCGACACAGGGCCCTCCATAGTACCTTCCATGGAAACACCTTCATATATTGGGGCTACTGTGGTCCCCAGATATTCATCGTGACCATAGCCCATTGGGCTTCTGACCGTTGTTTTTTCCACTGTTTGTTCAAGGGAGTGAACCAATCCTCCTTGTGCATGAGCTCTTGATAGATGTTCTTATTGTGAGGTTTGAAGAAAAGACAACTCTTGGGCCATTTCCAAGCTTTCCACTCAAAAGTGGATTCCAAAATCGGTATCAGGCCCTTGTCCAATCCTTCTTGTGCATGAGCTCTTGATAGATGTTCTTGGTGTTAGGAGCTGTGCTTTGTCTTTTAAAATGGCTCACCTTTTCCATAGATCTTGATTTCATCTAAGCAAAGTCATCTATCCTCAAAGAAAACATCAATAAAAAGATTTCTCATACTACTAGTCTATTAATTCCCTCCATATACATAATAATTCCTAAGTCTGTAGATGATCCGCAAGAATTCAAAGATGGCTACATCAGAAAAGGAAAATAGTAGCTGGATACTCTCTCCTAATAGCCCTTGTTGCCAGGAAGGTTGGAATGCCAACACTCTAACAAGAGGAGCTAAAATCGGCCGATTAGATTGACAGTTCATAAACAAATGTGCAAGATCTTTTGTGCCGATTTGAATTGAGAGCAAAGATCTCTTCCCATGCACATTTTTTAAAGTTTAGCAGCCAAAGAAAAATCAGTTTTCTAGGATGGATGCCTAGGGTGCAAATGCTTTGGAAATTGAAAGAGTAATTTTTTTTGTCCTTATCTATCAACCACCTTTTGTTAGGGGTCAGTAGGGAGAATCTGGGGATGATGGAGTTTATATCCTCCTTTTTGTTTGAATGTCTTTTACCGATAGATGATAACTGGTACTCAAAGTCCAGTTGAGGTGGTAAGGCAAAAGCTCACACCTATTAGGGTTCATGCCAACTGGCCGAGTACCCATCATATTGACCATACTAAACTTATCCAATTTTCTGGTTTTCTAAAATAATAAGAAGGAGTGTATCCTCACATAGAGCTCCACCAACACACTATGCACTTGTCTTCTTTCCCTTCCCCTCGTGCACCGCTCCTCACATGTGTTTTGTTGGGGTGCTCCAGAGCTTGGAGCCTTTGGAGCTTGAAAACCACCAAAAGCAGTAATGCAATTTCTCAAACATTGCAACTTTGGAAATTGGAACCAAACTATAGTGCTTGGGAAATAAATAAGCAATGCTAATGACTTTTGGGGGCTTACAATATTGCTAAGGCCAGATTGCAAGTAGTGCTAGCAACAACTTTAAACAATGCTAGAGAAAGAAAAGCAACCGCCCGAAGTAACTCTATAAAGAGTGGACACAAAGAAAGAAGAAGCGGAGTTGGAGGCATTCAATCTTCGGTATTAAAAAAAGCGTAGAGACGACAAGTGTGTGTGTGTGTGTGCGTGAGCGCGTGCGTACATACACACACACGATTTTCTTTTAGGCATCGGAAGAGAGAAAAGGGAGAGAGATCTTTCTTGTCTCTCATGGCACTCACACTCTATTGGAAAGAGAGCAACAAGAGCACATTTTCAGCCTTGCAAGAAGTGTTCCTGATACACACACACACACACACACACACACACACACAACTTGCTTTGTAGCATGAGCTCTCAACATCGACGGTCTCATCTTTTAGATTGTGACATCGGCGATAATTTTTCAAGCTCAGTGGCTTTGGCATAAAGCGTGAGAGAGAGAGAGAGAGAGAGAGAGAGAGAGAGAGAGAGAGAGAGAGAGAGAGAGAGCACCACATTAGGAGGAAATTGGACTCACTTTTGGGCCCTATAAGAAGTTCCATGTTAGCTTATAGAGAGAAAATAAAAATGTTAAACAGTACATTTTACGTGATGCTTTTTTGCGCCAACAAAAAGCCAAAATGACATTCTTTGTTAGGTAGCCACCGTCTTTATTTTCTTATCCTTCGTTCTCTTGTCAGGAATTCAATAACCGTATGACTAATGATTTGAAGTGCAAGCTTACAAGCATTCCCTCAAAAAACTTAAGCTATAGGAACTCTATCAACTCTAAACATGGGACGATAGCCTTCCCTCCCAAAACTTGAGATATTTTGTCAATCTCGAGTGTTTGTCTGTCTCTCTATCAACTATAGGAATGGAGAACACTTCTTTTTCTGATGAAAACACCACTTTGAACTTGCAATCCTCAACCCCTTCACCTTCAACACTTACCCAAAGAAAGAATACACATCATCTTCACGTTGATGTATTGCAAGAGTACGCACCATTGCAGAACGTAGGAGAGAGTCTTCCTTATCTCAACGGGAGAAAGAACTTAGAAGGACAAACAAGGAAATTTCTTATTATTGATGATGACGGATGGTGCTATCTTTGCAGGTATTTTCTACATCCAAACTCAAACAGAGTAGGCGTCAATGCTGGAGTACATTACAGCTGTCTACCTCCAAAACAAGCAGTTGAAGAGATGATAACTCAAAAAAAATTCATAAATTGAAAGGGAGGCTTCTTACCTCCTTCATGAAGGAGAACCAGCTAGAACCAATGGAAGTGCAAGCAATACTTGATGAGTGGCATTTGGTAGATGATACATGGCACTCTTCAAAGCATTAGCTAAAAATTCTCAAAATGAATTATAGAGAGGATCATTGCTGCCAAAGCCATCAATGTAAAGGTTGCACGTCGGCACGTAAACGATGAGGTGTTCGAGAAACTTGGTTCATCATTCCATATTGAAGCAACATTCTTAGGCAAGGGGGGTAAAGAGGTACATTATAACGAGCATAAAAATCTCTTTGTTGATCTTGAAGCATTGCAAAGATATGCAGTTCACTTCTTTGATATGAGTCGAGAGGAGTGCAATGGGGTTCTCAAGTTTTCTTTGAAGGTCGACGAGTGCGATGCCTAAAGAACAGGAAGCTAGAGAGAGTCACCATTACCCTCATGAATAGAGCTTTGGATCCATCAATAACCAAAGAGAACCCATGATACTTCAACGTGCAATCCAAAAACAACATTTTGACGCTAGGATCATTTTAGGTATACTTAGTTTACTCTATAATAACAAAAATATTGCATATGTGGTTCTTGATTTTATGTTTCCATTTTTCATTGTAGGTTGCTAAGGAAGATTTTGAAATCCTCGATTGGGTTTTTAGTCAAACCCAAATTGCTTGTATTATCATAGAACAAAGAAACAGAGGTGTGCTTTCAGTGGAAGGATTTGGTGACTATACAATCGAATGCCACAGGGTAGGTGATATAATGACTCTTAAGTGCATGTACAACATAACACACAATGCATCTATGGAAAATCATGCTTATACTGCATGGCTGCACAATCTCTTGAGAGTGTGCAATGAAGTAGAGATCCCAACAAACATCTTTGAGATAAATATTTTAAGCCAATGCTTGATATTCCTCTAAGTAGAGTTCACATCTGTACACTTCATGTACTCTGTAAAATGATTGAAAAGGTGGTTCATTTGTACATATCATGCACCTTAAAGCCAAACAGTGAGTTGAAAAGAGCCATCAAAGCATTAGAGGAGTGCTCTCAGACATTGGTTTGCATGGAGGCAATGTCAAAATTGAAGAGGACCCTAAGATGTCTCAAATTCATCACAAGGTACCTAGGAAAGCATTGATAGGTGGCATGAAGGCCATAAGGTTTCTTGGGTTTAGCCTCAAAGGCTCTGATAGAGAGGAGAGGAGAAACCTGTTCAACAAATGGAAACAATTACACAGAGTGGTTAAAGACAATGCTGGTGGCGGGGGAATCCAAAATCACAAGGCAAACGTGTGGATGATGGTGGTGGGGCAATCCAAAATTACAAGGAAAATGTGTGGAAATCACTTGATAAAATTTTTCACTACATTGAGCAGCATTCTTGGGACAAAAGTAAGCTCACATCATTTCAAGCAGCCTTGCTCGATTGGAAGAAGGCATACCTGGCAGGGTGGGGTGGGAAACATATCACTCATTACATGGTGAGGTAGCATGCTCCATATGCAAACAACTTTTAAACTCTACTCTACTCAGCATTTTGTTTTATTCCAATGCAGCACATACTGTTCAACCATGGTCTATATTTTGCCAAGACATACGGCTCATTGTCAATATGGTCCACAAAAGGCATAGAAAAGACCCACTACATGGCAAGACCAGGTTACTTTAAGCACACAAGACACGGGGGAGGAAAGGATAAAGCCAATAGTATATTAGAGTTACACCAATGGACTTATAGATGACTTATTCATAGAGCAAGGTAGAAGGAGCTTCTTAAGAGCTCAGAAATTACACGTTCTTCACACCACATCCGCAAAGAAAAAAAGCAGAGGACTTGGGGAAACTCAAATGCGGGGGAATGCCATGCGAGGTGGCGACAATCACGATTCCATAGTGGGAGAAGATGGGCGTGAGCACGTCATTTTTATCCTCCTCGTTGCACCTCCTTCTTCCTCACTGTGTACCTCTTCAACGTGTAAGCCCCTTAGATGAACTCTTTCCTTTGTAGATGGAAGCATCCCCGCGGGCATCAAGCGTCTTCTTTCCCTCAAAAATAGCCTTTTGTTGTATGGATCTAAGCTCTTTAGGTCTTCAACTTCTGTCACCAGAGCCTGAGCTATGTAGGGCATGAAATAGGGGGCTCTGAGTGCTTGGCACCCATACCCGATGCCAAAGACGCGTAGAGCAAATTGTTTCTCTATCCAAGTTAACCTTTTTGTGTTCAGTGCCAGGGGATACCCACCACACAATCTTGTATTCACTTTCATTATAAACAATGGGAACTTTGCATTGTCCTTAGAGTATTCCTTGTGGTATATTATGATCTACAAAACAATATTAAAACATTCATGGGTCATAAGTGAGATGCGTACAGTAGAGTCAAGTACTTGAATTGTTTCTACAAACCTTTTTGTGGTTGCCACCGCCCGATGTAGTGAGATGACACCACATCCTTGCCTTGTACTCCAGTGACAAGTCCTTGCCTTGAGCCTCCTACTCTTCTAAGGAAACTATTGTCATACACAAGCACCTACAACGACAAGCAGATTGATCTCAATATTGCATCACTAGGCCATCTCCAAAACCAACTGATTACCTTTAAAAAATTACCATTTGATTCTTGTCCATTTCTAGCATGGGCCTTCCCCACAAGTGAATAAACTGACTATTTGCTACTTTGGCTCTAGGTGCTACAAGGATAGCCATGTTTTCCAAGCCAAGTTGTCTTGTGGTCGATTGGAACTGCTCGTCTATTGGCAATTCAGCTTCTCCGAACTTTTCTTCATTGAATGTATCTTTGATCAGTTGCCCCCCTTGAAGTGAATTGTGTGTCATGGACAGTTGTGTCAGCACTCCATCGTCCTACACAAATCCAATGTTTGCCTCACAAAAATGTAAAATTGCAGCTAGGCAGGAGTCCTCTCATATATTCAGCTCATGCATGATATCCGTGAGCAGAATGTAGTTAATGTTTCCCACCATAGCAAAGTTGGGAGCGCAATTTAGAGGCAAAGACTCTTTCTCATTTGGGCTTTCTTGATTGCTTCCTAATGCTTCATTCGCAAGAGAAGCAAGAGTTAAGCGTGGATCAAATGTTTCGTTTAATACCTCTACCCGCTCTTCTTCTGGGTCAAATTGTACCTCCACATCCTCTACCTCTTTCTCCGGCGCCAATGGGGAACTACCAAAATTTGATGACTGGTAAGTCTTTGGCTCACCATCCATCAGCAAGTACAAGTAACAGACAAACCCATGGTTGTATTCCACTAAGAGACACTTTTTAGAGCGCCTAAGACATCTGTCTTGGACAAGCAGTGCATCGGAGGGACAATTTTTTTTAGACATCGATTCAGTCTCTTTGCCGCATGCTTCTTAGGGTCAAGATCAGTTGGGTACACATATCTCATGCCATCAATTGTGAGGAAATTATCACAAATGACTGCTTCATATTGTTGCAAATGCGTTTGTAGGTACTCAATTGAGCAATCAATGATCCACTGGATAGAAAAATCTGCATTAAACATTCTTGATAGCTCTGATGCACGGTGATGAGCACGGGTGTTGTATAATAAAGTGTACAGTTTTTCTTCACATGTATCCTCCCCTACATCATCCATCTCCAGGACTATGTTTCCCATGTATAAAATAAACAACAAGCAAAAACTACTATTATAAATTGAATGATGTTTGGTGTTAGAACCAAGCGAATAGTGAGCCTCGAGAATCCTTCAAGGTCTCTATTTTCTTGGTTCTGACGCGTGTGTTGAGGTCATAAAAGGTCACATGATGAGAGTTAGAACCAGGCAAATAGGGGTTGAAGAATCCCCCATGGACCCTATTCGTCGCTTGCTTCTGATCCATGTGATTATGTTAGTACAATTCATGCTGCATCCATGTCCTTTAGACACATGTCACATGATGAGAACTAGGCAAATAAGGGCCTGAGAAATCCCCCAAGGCCCCTATTTGCTTGGTACTGATCCAAGTGATAACGTCAGTAGAATTCACGGTGTATCCATGTCCATTTAGCATAGATGGGTCAGAACATAGCAATAAATGTTATCAATAATAGATATCTAAGCCCACTCACTCACTATGCCCAAACATAGCGTCAAATGAACAATCATAGCCTTGCACAGTCACACAAGAGTTATTATTCCAACTATGCCTTGAACCTCACAACTATGCATGGAGAATCTCAACCAAATGGTACGATTTGTAACTATGCCAATTTTGGCATTGTGTGACCACAACATTACCATGCTTCAAGCCTTCTAATCTAACCTTAATGATTACTCTCAACCCTTGACGTGTTGTTCCCCTTGTGCCCTAACCCCATGACGTAGTAGTGGCTTCACTGCGCAAATAGGTGAAACACACAAGCAAAGGAGAGCGACCAGAGAGAGAGAGAGAGAGAGAGAGAGAGAGAGAGAGAGAGAGAGAGAGAGAGAGAGAGAGAGAGAGAGAGAGCTTGGCTCTGCAATATCCAATGGCACCGAGGTGGATGGTGATACGGAAGGTAACAACCTCAAATCTTTGAAGGTCGCTGAGAGCAAGATCGTGAGAAATGGGTGAGAGCAAGTTCGTGAAAAGGTGAAGGCAAGGGGGATGGCGATGCATCAGTAATAGACTCAAATATTTGTAAGTCACTGAGTGCAAGATTGCAAGAGGTGTCCAGGGAGGAAGATTGTAGATAAGGCAAAGACAAGAGCGATCTGTTTCTCCTATTTGGAGATGGAGATGGCGACTACAATGGTGATCGGTTTCTGACGCCAAACGATAACTCAAAAGGGGAACGTGGGTTTTGCTCACAAGGACAACCGGTTTGGGAGCAATAAACATGCTCAAATTCTTATGTAGTACTATCGACCAACCACTATCAAATTAGTAATGCTGCTTAGTAAAGAGGCGCATGCTCCTAAGTTTAGAGGTAGTTACCCCCGACGAACATTTTAACTCTACCCCCACCCAAGCTGAGCGTTCACACAATGAGAATACAATAAAAGGATGAGTGCTCTTCTACCTCTTTTCTCATCCTCTTATGCCTCTCTAGTGCTCCCATCCTACCTAGCATTTTAATTCTACCCCCACTGGTGCTACACATTGAGAAAACAATAAAAGGACGAGTAACAGACTCTTACATGCAACGCTCATGCTCCCAACCCTGTTTTTGCATCCTCTTCTACCTCTCTAGTACTCCCATCCCTCTTTTTGCGTCTTGTTCTGCCTCGCTTTGTTGATAGAAATCTGTGTTCGGTGCTCTTCTTAGCTTGGTACTGACCATCGTTGCTTGGAGCCCCTTCTATGGAAGGGAAATTCGCTCATAGAATGTGGTGCGGTTTTTGTTTATGTTGTTTGTAGAGATGGCTCGTGAAAAGGCCAAGCTTAGAAGAGTGATAGTGAGCAAACAATAAAAGGAAGAGTAATAGAATCCCACCTGCAGCACTTGTGCTCCCAACCCTATTTTCGCATCCTCTTCTTCCCCTCTAGTGCTTCCATCCCTCTTTCTACGTCCTGTTCTGCCTCGCTTTGCTGACGTAGATCTCTACACACACTGCAAAGGTATGATATTATACTTTTTTGCAGTGTTATTTTGTGAGGTCAGTACCAAGAGAATATGGGCGGGAGGTTCGTGTTTGGTGCTCTTCTTTGCTTGGTACTGGCCATCATCACTTGGGCCCCTTTTGTGGAAGGGACATTCCCTCATAGAATGTGGTGCGGTTTTTATTTATGTTGTTTGTAGAGATGGATCGTGAAAAGGCCAGGCCTAGAAGAGCGACAGGTGAGTCCTTGCATGTTTAAGCAAGAAGACACCGATACGAGGGGCACATATGCATCCTACAGGAGCTGCGAAGGATCGAAATACACATGCAACCGGAAAGTAGTGCAAGAGATTTGCGAGCATTGGAGAGTGGGCATGCGATGGGCCAACAATGCTCTTCTCATCCTGCAGAAGATTGCACAAGACTACCTCATTGAATTCTTTAGCAATGGATATATCCTGTCTGTCCATGCCCATCGCGTCACAATTATGCCATGGGATTTTGACACACTTGGAGATTGTGTTTTTGCTACAATAGGCTACTTGAGCCAATACCTACCCGAGATAGTAGAATAATGGATAATCTTAACATCTTCCCTCTCCATCCTCATGTGCGAGAGACAGAGCCTTCAAGGGCTAAAAGCAGTAGAAGAACCCGATCACGGATCGAGAGGTACTATCAATCCTCAGCCCATATTGATGGGTAGGCAAATCCCAAGATTGAGGGAGTACCCGATCCAGGTACAACTCCACTCTAGTAGCCTGAGACAGTCAGGGAGGGGCCTAAGCCAATCAAGGAGGAGCCTGATCCAGTCAAGGAGGAGCCCGCATAGGAAGAGCCAGAGATAGCTCAAGAGAAGCAAGGGGTAACTTCTTCTTTGTGAGGGCCAATGAACGTAGAGCAATGACCAGCCAACACAGAGCAAGAGCCTCTGCCAGAAGACTGACTTCTTGTAGAGCAAATCAGCAAAGAAAACAAAGAGGAATTGTAAGTGTTGGTCAGTTCAGTGTTTCTTCACACAGATTCATCTACCCAAAAGGTCAAAGGAGGTGTGCATTTTTAACCTCGATCGACAAGATTTTCTATGCATTTACTGGTCCAGTTTTCATCATCGCGTGCTTTCTTCTCATGATTTTTCCAACACCAACACAACGGATACAATCATCGGCATTGCTATGTGGTACATCTCAAGTCCATTATAGGTCACGCTATTGGGGTCATAACCAAGCGAATAGGGGTCCTTGGAAATTTTGAAGGCCCCGATTCGCTTGGTATTGACCCATGTATTTTGCGGAAGTGAGGGTCAGAACCAAGCGAATAGGGACCCTAATGAATTTCTCAAGGCCCTAATTCGCTTGGTTCTGATCTACATCCACAAAGAGATATAATCTCTAGATTTATTTATGTTAGGCAACTATTCTCTCTTCTGCCCGCGGACATTCATGTTAAAATATATGTAATAGATCCGCTTATCTTGCCTATGATTCAAAAAAATGGAGTTTCCTTTTTGGTGCTGATGGGCTAGTTGAGTAGAGTAAATTGGGATCTAGCACGCTTCCTGGTCACTGCATACAATCAAACATAAGTTTCGTCTTGAAAAGTAAAAACTATGTTGGATTTAGGATCTTGTTCCTCATCCTTAATGGTTTTGGTGTTTTTTGCGTAGTGAACATTGGAGTTTGTTGTTATTCAACACTGAAGAGAAGATTGTCTACTAAGGAAACTCCGGGCAAAGCAGGGGGTTCCATGGGCGTGCAAAGACGTAAGGCACATCTTTATGCGTTTGCTTGTAGTGTCTATTTGTAATGCCTTACTGAAGCAAGCGCTTATGTATGTAGTGTCGCAAAAAAATTTGTATGTTGTGTAGAGCACATTTTGTTAGAACATGATCTAGTGACTGCCACAAGTCAGCGTGCCCACGGAGGTTGATGACTACGACCGTGGCTGGCATACGTGTATGAATGATATGCTCCTTGTTAGCCAAATTTTGGATGTACAAATATGAGTACGCGTGCTGTTTCAGTGCTTGTATTGCTGCAACGTTTGTATTAAAGAAAGTAACTTCTTTACTTTCTTTCTTATCATCACAATTCTATAGGACCTTCAATTACCCCCTATGATGTACGGAATTCTTTTGTAATGGCCATTCAACATATTATAATCTTGGTGCACATACGGTCAAGAGAGGAAAGGGCTCAAGCTAAGCAGTTAGAACATGCCCGCATTGATGAAATGATGCAGCGGTACTAGCAAACTCAAAAAGAGGTTCAAAATTGCAAGACACAATCAATCAATATTATGCGGACGTCGTAGAAGTAGAGAAGTGGGTTACACATCTGCAGCAAGAGCGAGAACAGAGGGAAGCTTCACAGGTGCAAGATGCATGGGAAGCCATGGACGAGGCCCATGCATTCAAACAACATGAAAGGGCACCTTAGACCAACGTCCCCTAAGAGAGAAGGAGCAACAACTAGGGGAGAGGGCAAAGGAGCAGTGGCAGTAATCGGGGGAGGGGATAGGAAAGCAGTAGCAGGCAAAGGGAGCAGCAATTATCACCCTTTTGTATACATTTTGAAAGAAACAATACAATGTGTCAAGTTTTGAAACAATGAAAAGTGTACATTTTTGAAACAATGTTTGAGTGGCACAAAATGTCTTTGTATTAGTCATTTTGAATGTACATCTTGGATTTCATGGCATTAAAACTCATTGCGTGCACAGTGTATGTGACCTAGCTTCCGGTGGAAGGAATAAAGTGAAGTGTATTTGAGAGGGACTCCTTACACAATGTTGTTTTCCCCTTGTGTCTTGGAATTTGAGAAAAAAAGGAGTTAGTATCTATATCTTAAGGCATTAAAGACAAATGAAATTTATCCATTTTGTAAGTACCTTTCTATTGTCGAGACTCAATGCATACACTTCTGGTAGAAGTGGAAGGTTTTCATATGTAAGATCTACCATGAGTTGTGCAATAGTTGTACTTGACATTGTCTCAATCATAGTAAGTAGGCTCTCTCAAAAGTATATCTCCATTGCTAAAGGTTTTTTCTCAGGGTTAGACTCTACATCTTGTTCGAGTGGAATAAGTTTCCCACTAAGAAGATGATACCTAAACTAGTAAAATGACACTATGAAATTTTGATAGCTTATAATGCACTTGCAAATTTTGGACTTCTTTTGAAAAATACAAATTGTGCCTTGTGACTGTTTCCTATCCCAATTATCATCTAAAAAGTCCAAACAGCTCTCAGACTTGAAAATGAACATTGTTGTGGTAGTTCTTATTTGCTCATTGAAGAAAAAATCTTCAAACACTTCAACATGCATAAATAGAGTGAGCCTAACAATCTTTGTAGCAATTGAATACTTGAGGGACTTCTGCATATCTTGAAACAACCTATTCTTGAAGCTTTCACTAGTTTGGGAAGCTAGCAAAGACCAATCCTTGCTATCAAAGAATGGAAGTTGAAAGGAGTTACACGACCCCAGCCAGAGGATATTCTGGGTTCCAAATATGACATATCATAAAAGAATATTCGATTATTTGCACGCTCCTTGTGCAGTCTTCCTTGGTACATTCGCTCACCACTAAATGCATGGAAAGCATCACAAATCCCAACTATGCTCTCAACTGGTTGCCAATTCGTCCTGTTCAATGGATAAATATCTGCACATACCAAACATGATATAAATCCAAAATCTACAAACATAATCATGCATTGAATGAGATATGCTCAAAATAACTTACAATTGGGTCGATGCCGTGGAAAACAAGGAGGAGATGTTTGCAACCTTAAGTCTGCATGGTGGAAAGTATGTTGTATGAAAACCTCTTTCACCCGCTTACTTTGTGCACATTCTTTAAACTCTTTAACTTGTCCATTGAAAGCCTCCACGAAATCATTGCGTTGCCTCCTCTTCTAGGCTCCTTGTCTGCAATAATACCCAACTTTTTGTAGTTATTCTAGATGGTACCATTCCTAAACATCTATAATATAAGTATTAAAAATGCTAACAGAGTCAATGGTAGTGCTAGGGGCCTTCGAGAGGTAGTCATGGTGTGCACTAGAACACATAGTAGAGTTAGCGCATATATGAAAAAGGGAAGATAGTTTTGAGAGGGAAGTAAAGCTACTCAAAGCAACATTCGGGTGGGAACATAGATACCAGAGTCTTCAATGCAAGTTCTAAAATTCGTCAGTACAAGTTATGGCATTTATGCTTTGGAAGTGTAACATTGTATAATTTGAAGAACAAAAATATTATTTTTTCCATTTTTTTCAACGAGTTTGGCTCAAATATGCCACTTTTCAACGTAACGTAAGCCTCTTCCTCATTGGTAGAGCGCCACTCTCTCTCTAGAACTAAAAGACCCAAAAGTGAGTCCAAATTTCTTCTAATGGTTTTCTCAGCATTTGGCATCGGCAAGGCATTTCCATCCGACAACAAACCTTGGCATTGACATACAACAATTTTTCTCAGCTTCCAACATCGACAATGGCATCGTATTTGGCATCGACACATGATCTCGACATTGACATTGACACAATGTTTTTCCACAGCATCATCACGAAGAGCAATCTTGACAGTTATTGCTTACTCCATTTTTGCACAGATTTTGATGGATAATCTATTGTGGTTTTGATTTTGTGATGCTTAGCTGTTGACAGCTCATGTGATGCTTAGCTGTCGACAGCTCATGGGTTATCAATTTTCTCAATTTTTTGAACTCACAAGTTTATAGGTCTCTTTGGCATCCATTCCTACTGTGGATCTATAGTGCTTAGACGTGACACATGCTAGATTTTTGAATGTATGGTATATGTGGTTTGATTTTCTAGCCTACTTGGCTACATTTGATAGCTTTTGTCAGTGACAAATTCTAGGTTCAGTGGGAGATTTCAGACTACTGATTACTTCTCATTGGGAGTTTTATGAATATGGATAAGCATGATTAGCACCTTGTGTGCGCTTGTGCTCTATTGAGAGCAATTCTTAGTTCCTACAACAGGGAGCTCAATTGGGTCCATAATTTTTGCCTGCGTATCATTGGCGCCTATTTGAGCATTTGTCATGTGGTCTTTCAATGACAATTTTACAATTTGGATGTATGCTATGTTACATAAACTGCCATTGTACCTCATTGTGGAGCTAATTTTGGCTTGTTTTGATAGTCTCAACCATTTTTGAGACTCGGTTCAAAAGAAACCTTTCAAAGATTGTGACTAGTCGAGTCTGCATAACCTTTTGTGAGGGTCGTTGTGTGAGATTTTTTGAAGTAGAGCACTAGAGGGTGGGTTACCTGGTGTGAGGTGGATTAAGTTTCTAGAGATCCCCATTTGTGGCCTCGCCATGGGACATGTATAGATGGGTATAGGTGCTTTGATACCAAGTTAGTAATTTTTTGATAGTTTCATTGAGCAGTCTATGTTGTTTATGCCTAAAGAGAACTCTTAATATTTTATTCATTGATTTTGTTTTGATTTGGGTTGAGATTTTGCTCCCCATACAGGGGAGGCTTTGCCATTTTTTTTCTCGCGAGTCCTCTAGTTTGCTTACGTCACTCTTTTGCATGTAGTGATTTTTGTTGAGTCTCTAATTGAGATTTTGATCTCCATGTAGAGAGACTCTTTCAAGATTTTTTGTCAAAAAATAAATAAATCCATAAATTTTGTAACTTTTAATGGCCTAATAACTTATGTGTAGCGGAAATTAGCATGAACATAGTGGGCATTTCATTAGAATAGATTCCTAATGAGAATTACAAGAGTGCTTGGGTGGAGAGAGCAACAAAAAGCATAACACCTAGTTAGATAGCATCGACAATACTTTCAAAAGAGAGAGAAATTAAGCTATTGACAACAGTTGAGGACCGGATTTTCATGAGCCGGTCCCCCCTCCAAAAGGCTTTGTATTATGGTTTCTCCCATCAAGAGAGACATTGTACAATACGATTCTTTGTGTTCCTTCAAGACTAGCTAGTGCAATGAAGATGGAAACTTCATGCACTAAGCAAAACACTTAACAAACACAACTTGAATTATCCCCGTTCTCAAACCCAAGACCTCACACACCTTCGAAGATGGTGAGAGCTAGCATGGTATGAGAGTAGATTGAGAGGAAGAAGGAGTATCTTACGAGAAAGATGTACATCTCCTCACATAATCACTCATATGTAGCATAGCTCACCTTAGTAATTAGCTTGGTAGAGGAGATGAGCATGCATTGAAGCTTGGCTCTTGGTTGGATTTGCATCCACATGCCAAGAGAGTGTTGATGTAGGCTTCTATCTCACAAGCTTGGAGTAGGTGATGAGTTCTCCATTAAAGCTTGGGAAGAGATAGTCTTCTCTTTCTTCACACATGAGCTTGTGTGAGTGTGTGTGTGTGATAATGCCTTGCAAAAACCAGCCCCCTCTCTCTCTTGGGCGAGCCCTCTTGCTAAATGCTCTTCGTGAAGCCTCATTGGCCCTCCCCAAGTCAAGCCAATTACAATTAAGGAGCATAAGTGATAGCCTTCTGACATGTGTCCCCCTTTCCCCTTTTGTGAGAGCTTTAGGTAATTAAATAATTAAACTAAACTCTCATTAGAACCCTTTGCCTCCTGGCCAATAGGAATCAGGCAAGCCATGGGGCTCCTGAATGCTCATTGGACCCCTTGGGAGACTGCCCAATAGTCTTCTAGGAGACTTAATTCTCATTGGTTTCTTTTATTAAATGTTTTTAAATTAATTAAACTAGATTTACTCTAGCTTAATTTTCATTGGTCCACTTCAAGGGTCATCCAATAGAAATTGGGCACACCTTGTGGGCATCTGGCCTAGGGAGCTGACATGTGTCCCTCATTCCCTTTGTGTAAAGGGAGCCTGTGTGTGTGTGTGTGTGTGGCTTTGTCTCTCATCCCCTACCTTTACGGCTTGCCCCCTCCCATGTAGGGATGTGCAAAGACTTTTAGGGCACACACAAAGCATCCAATTTTCCCTAGGGTTGACCTTTGGACACAACCTTTGAATTTTGGAACCTTAGCATTTTGGAAGTCTTAATGGGCTGAACCTTAGGGTCTTTTTAGCCCATTGTTGCACATGGCTCTTTTGCAGATGGCCCCCCCTTTGGATCCCTATTTTCCCTCCTTTGGATCCCTACTGTGGCCGGTCTGCTAGCTTAACCAATATTCTAGCTTTTTCTCCCCTGGCCTTCCCCACATTAAATGATCAGTTTAATATGAGAAAATCATTTAGGAGAATTAGATATTGATTATTATGACATTACCTCTCTCTTGAAATCATAGTCGTCCTCGACTATGGTGTAGAGAAGATAAAGCATGTTCATGAGTCCTTTTCTTAGCGGGTAGAGGATCCCTATGTTACCCTATGACATCATTCCACAATGGATGACTAGTCCATTTGGCTCTTGAGATCCTGAGGCTGCCGCAAGCATGTCTGCACATTAGTCCTATCAGTCTTCCTTGAGTGACAAGCTCTACTTGGTGTTTGGGAGACGTCGTCTCTGCAAACTTGATCTAAGCATGCATACTACTTCATTTTTGTGCACAAATAAAGAAAAAGAGAGTCTTATAAGACAAAAATTTTGTTCATTTTTAACATTTTGTACATTTGCTTACTCTTGGGAAGCATTGTAAGCATTGACAAGGTTTAGGTTATCCTTTAATTGTATGCCTTGCATCCATCTAGCATCTTCAAAAGGATAATTCTTAAACTTAATAAGATATTGTCGGATAGTCTTACCGCCTCTTAGTACCTTGTCTTCATGTCGGAGAATGGACTCGGGCTGCACCACCTCTTCTTGGTCCTCGATCTCCTGTGGGTCTTCAATAGTTGGTTCTTGAGGTGGCTCTCCTTTGTAAGGCTTTAATAGGCTCACATGAAAAGCATTGTGTATGAGCCAATGATTGGGCAACTTGAGTTGATAGGCCATCTCATTGATTGGCCTAAGAATCTGAAAGGGACCATAGTACCTTTTTGCTAGTTTGGCATGGTACTTTTGGTGACCCGTAGGATTCTTGCCCGTTGTGTGCCTTAATCGAGCCTTGGGAAACTTTAAGAAGACCCAATCGTTTTCTTTAAAGGCTTGGGCTCTTCTGTGCTTGTCAGCAGCAGCCTTTTGCCTTTGCTGTGAGATAGAGATAGCATCCTTAATCTTTTGGAAAGATTCTTGTAGGTCTCGGCTATACTCATCTGCAGCGAAGATCTTCCCATGTACCTTAAGTAGCAAGGGACTTTTTGATCTTCCCTCAATTACCTCAAAAGGTGCTTTTCCTGTGGAAGTATGTACAGTGTTATTGTAAGCATACTCCATTAAGGGTAAGTACTTCTCCCATTGGGATCTTTGATCTACTTCCGTTACATAGGCTTTTAGTAGATCAAGAATGGTTAGGTTAGCTATTTCACTTTGGCCATCAGTTTGTGGATGATAGGCCGAAGAGAAGTTTAGCCTTGTTCCTAAATTCTCAAAGAGACCCTTCCAGAAATTACTGGTCATTCTAGGATCTCTATCCGACACTATGGACATGGGCAAGCCATGGTACTTGAAAATTTGTGAAATAAAGAGGGTTGCCATTGGATGGGCTTTGATAGTCTTTTTGACAGGTATAAAATGAGCTTGTTTACTAAACATGTCTACTATCGTCCATATTCCCGTATTCCCATGGATAGACTTAGGCAATCCAAAGATAAAATCCATGGATATGCTCTCCCATGGTGAATTAGGGATTGGCAAGGGTTGAAGCAATCCAAGTTGCTTCCCTCTATCAAATTTTGTCTTTTGGCATACCACACATTTGGAAACATACTCTTGTATGCTCACTTTCATGGTAGGCCAATAGAAATATGTTTCAATTCCCTTTAAGGTAGACTGAATCCCTCTATGCCCCGCATAAGGTGGAGCATGAGATTCATACATTACTTTCTCACGTAGTGAGTTAGTAACGTATAGTCTATTTCCATAGAGAAGATAACCATCTTGTAAAGTAAATGGTTCTTCTTTCTTCCCTAATGCAAGGGCTGAAATCACATCTCTAAAATCGGGATCAATAGCATACTCATCTATCATTGAAGATAGATCATTGTGAGTTGCTATGGTAACCGCATTCACTCTCGGCCGTCTTGAGAGTGCATCAGCTACTTGATTATGCTTGCCAGCAATGTGAGCAATATGAAAATGAAATTGCGAAAGGAAATTTGCCCACCTCATTTGTTTGTTGGAGAGCTTGGTCTGTGTCATGAAGTACTTAAGACTTTGGTGATCCGTTCGCAAAATGAAAGGAGTCCCCAATAAATAGTGCTTCCATGAGTCTAAGGCATGTAGAACTGCAAGGAGTTCCTTTTCGTATATGCCTAGAGCTTGCTCAACAGGGTCGAGCCTTCGACTCTCATAGCCTATGGCGTGCCCTTCTTGGAGCAAAACAGCTCCAAGGCAATCACCACAAGCATTGCATTGGACCTCAAATGGTTTTGAGAGATTCGGTAGTGTAAGCACAGGTTGAGAGATAAGCTTTTCTTTAAGCTTTTCAAAAGCATTGTTCTCCTTAGCAGACCGTGTATACCTAACGCATTTCTTTGTTAGGTCATGTAATGGTCCCGCAATTTGTGAGAACTTTTCTATGAAGCGTCTATAGTATGCACACATACCTATGAAGCTTCTTAGTTCATGCAGATTCTTTGGTTTAGGCCATCCTTTTATTACCTCTAACTTGGATGGATCCATTTGGATGCCATCTTAAAAGATAATGTGACCTAAATACTGAATCTCTTGCAAGAAAAATTCACTTTTCTTTCGATTAACATAAAGTTTATTCTCTCGAACTTGAAATATTACCTGGAGGTGTTGCTTGTGTTCCTCCAATGAATTATAGTAGATGATAATATCATCAAAGAACACGCCAGTGAAGGTTCGATGAGGCCTGAACAGCTTCTCCATCAAGTGGTTGAATGTGGCTGGTGCATTGGTCAAGCCAAAAGGCATGGCAATGTATTCGTAAAGACCAAATGTAGTACGAAATGCGGTCTTTACAATGTCTAGATCAACTATCCTTATTTGATGATAGCCACTTTTTAGGTCAACCCTACTGAAGTAGGCTGATCCTTGTAGCTTATCAAATAGGTCTTCTACCCGTGGAACGGGAAACCTATTCTTGATAGTGATCCTATTTAGTGCTCTATAGTCGACACACATACGATATGTGCCGTCTTTCTTTTGCACTAATAGCACAAGTGAGCAAAATGGAGATGAGCTTGGCCTAACCATACCCTTCTCAACTAACTCATGCACTTGCCGCATAATCTCCTCTTGTTGAGCTTGAGAAACTCTATAAGGAGGTTTATTAGGCGGTGAACTTCCTGGAATAAGTTCAATTGCATGGTCATCATTACCTCGTTTAGGAGGTAGCTCACAAGGGATGTCGTCAATAAAAACATCTTGAAACCCCTTGAGAAAATTGGATAACTCTAATTCCTTTTGGTTGCTTTTATTTTCTTTTGCTAAAGCATTAGGTTCATTTTGAGAGTCTTTAACAAAAATCATGTACACGGAAATAGAGCTCTTTATTGACTTGTTGAAAGCTGGTGTATGTACAATGGGGATGGTGTTACCCATTTCCTTAGCATCTATATACATGTCTTTTTCCCTGAACTTAAAGGAGATTCTCCTTTCAGGAAATTTAACATCGGCAGCCAGGCGGTCAAACCATGGTGCCCCTAGGATTACATCCTCATGCTTGAGAGGAGAGATAAAGAAGTCCTCTTTGCCCACATAGCCTTGGACATGAAGCCTCAATTTCCCGATTAAGGGAGTGACTGAAGCTTCTTGACCCTTGAAGGCACTGTCTGCGGGTAGGACATCTCCCATCTCGTAGGATTGTATTCCTAGCTTGGTGGCCAACTCTATAGAAATAAAATTGTGAGTAGAACCAGGGTCAAAGAGAATAAAAGCATCATGTTCTCTTACCTTTCCCCAAGCATGGCATAGAGGAGATCCTTTGTGGTGAGTTTGGTGAGTCTCCTCCTCTTGGATTTCAACCAAGGAAGCTCTAGGAGGATCTTGGCGGTTGTTCTTTTGGGGACAAGCGCGGTACGCATGCCCTTGTTCGCCGCACTTGAAACACTGGTTATCCTTACGATAACACTCAAGCTCTTCAGGAGAGAGTTTATTCTTACCTTTGTAAACTCCCTTCTCTTTAGCTTTGTTGGAGTTGCCCTTAGGAGACTTTTGGACATTGTCCTTCCCCTTAGGCTCATTGGAACCCTTATTTTCCGGGGGCCTATTATTTCTTTTTGCCCCCGTTTGGAAATTGATTCGAGAGGCGACCATAGTGTGGTGTATTACCGCCGATATGGTACGTGGTCTTTGGGAGTTGACATACTCCGCCATTTCTTCGGTTAAGCCCGCACAAAATTGTTGCTTTTGCTCTCCAAAATCCAACTTTTTGAAGACAGTGGCTTTGAGTTGTAGGTCCCAAAACTTGTCTACATATTTGTGGATAGATTCATTGGGAGAGAGCTTTAAGCTTCGCCATTCGGTGAGTACTTTGTCTTTGGCATCGGTGGCAAAAAACTGCTTCATAATGGAAGCTCTTAAAGCTTTCCATGTTCGTGGAGATTCACCGTCGGCTCGTAGGCTAGACCACCATTGTCTGGCGGACTTTTGAAAGTGCATAGCTACATGGCTAGCTTAGAGGACTCCGTGAAGCCCTCATCTCCAAACGCCGCATCGAATTGTTGGATAAAGGCCAAGACTTTGTCCGTAGCACCAAAGGTACCATCATAGGTAAGGAAAGAGATGCTCTTCCCTCCCTCTTTGAATTTCTTCAACTTGGATGACCTCTTCCATGCAGCATAGGATTTCCTATGACCTCTTCTTTTTGATGGTTCAAAGGTTGCACCATCACTTTCTTCAGAAGGTGAAGAATTTGAAGAAGGTGGAGAAGAGGGTGACCTCTTTCTCGCCTTTTTCTTGTCTTGATCTTTGTCGTCTTCACCATAGCTTTCATAAGAGGAAGAGGATGAAGAAGATGGAGAAGAGGGTGTCGTATTTCTCGCCTTTTTCTTCTCTTGCTTTTTATCATCCCTCTTTGAATTATGGAGTGGAGAAGAGTGTGATGGTCTTGTCCGCTTTGGTGGTGATGGAGAGCGTTTAGCCCACCGTCTTCGTGGAGCCATCTCCGCTGAGGTGGCGGGAGACTCGCTTCTTTCTCGTTCCTTCGGTGGAGGCTCTTGAGTTCTCCTTTGGGAAGGAGATGCATTATCAAGAAGTAAATTCTTGAGCCCTTCATATGGATTCTCTTCTTCTTCCCGAATCGGAGAGAGACCTCTTTTGGTAGTCTCACAAGGAGGCTTCCTAGGTGTTCTCTCGTCATGGTGATGAGCTTGGAGAATCCCATGAGCACGGAGCTGCCGTTGCACTTCACTTTGGAGAGATGGATTGCCCATGGCTTGTTGAAGCCTAGAAACAAGATAGTTAACAAGCATTGAAGCATCATTAGTAGCTTTCTCATGAGCAAAATCAAAGTTATCAACATTAATTTCACTCTCTTTACTATTGTCAGCCATTCTAACAACTTTTAGGTGTAAACTTTTTAGGTGTACTTTGGCACTTCAAGCCCTAGTTGCTACTCCTCTTTACCCCTTTAGAAAAAGCACTCAAGCTACTGTACCCGCGGCTCGAATACCATTAATTGCAAGAAATAGAAGAGAGGGTCTTTCGACACCAAAACAACACCGGCTCCTGTCAAGCTTCTAATAGCTCAATAGTGGTTAAGCCGTAGGCAAGCCCCGTAGGACTCCACTATTAAGACCATAGCTCTCGACAGTGATGCCCCGTTAACTGCACGAAGGCAGGCGCACTGCAAGGCTGAAAAATCCCTATTCTACTTACTCACAAGCAATTAATAATACCAACCATTTGTAGCTAGCTTGAGGAACTCCCTTCTTGAGCAAGAAAAGAGAAACCTTGAGCTCTGATACCAATGTAACATTTAATGCCCTAATAACTTATGTGTAGCGGAAATTAGCATGAACATAGTGGGCATTTCATTAGAATAGATTCCTAATGAGAATTACAATAGTGCTTGGGTGGAGAGAGCAACAAAAAGCATAACACCTAGTTAGATAGCATCGACAATACTTTCAAAAGAGAGAGCAATTAAGCTATTGACAACAGTTGAGGACCGGATTTTCATGAGCCGCCCCCCCTCCAAAAGGCTTTGTATTAGGTTTCTCCCATCAAGAGAGACATTGTACAATACAATTCTTTGTGTTCCTTCAAGACTAGCTAGTGCAATGAAGATGGAAACTTCATGCACTAAGCAAAACACTTAACAAACACAACTTGAATTATCCCCGTTCTCAGACCCAAGACCTCACACACCTTCGAAGATGGTGAGAGCTAGCAGGGTATGAGAGTAGATTGAGAGGAAGGAGTATCTTACGAGAAAGATGTACATCTCCTCACATAATCACTCATATGTAGCATAGCTTAGCTTCGTAATTAGCTTGGTAGAGGAGATGAGCATGCATTGAAGCTTGGCTCTTGATTGGATTTGCATCCACATGCCAAGAGAGTGTTGATGTAGGCTTCTATCTCACAAGCTTGGAGTAGGTGATGAGTTCTCCATTAAAGCTTGGGAAGAGATAGTCTTCTCTTTCTTCACACATGAGCTTGTGTGAGTGTGTGTGTGTGATAATGCCTTGCAAAAATCAGCCCCCTCTCTCTCTTGGGCGAGCCCTCTTGCTAAATGCTCTTCTTGAAGCCTCATTGGCCCTCCCCAAGTCAAGCCAATTACAATTAAGCAGCATAAGTGATAGCCTTCTGACATGTGTCCCCCTTTCCCCTTTTGTGAGAGCTTTAGGTAATTAAATAATTAAACTAAACTCTCATTGGACCCCTTTGCCTCCTGGCCAATAGGAATCAGGCAAGCCATGGGGCTCCTGAATGCTCATTGGACCCCTTGGGAGACTGCCCAATAGTCTTCTAGGAGACTTAATTCTCATTGGTTTCTTTTATTAAATGTTTTTAAATTAATTAAACTAGATTTACTCTAGCTTAATTTTCATTGGTCCACTTCAAGGGTCATCCAATAGAAATTGGGCACACCTTGTGGGCATCTGGCCTAGGGAGCTGACATGTGTCCCTCATTCCCTTTGTGTAAAGGGAGCCTGTGTGTGTGTGTGTGTGTGTGTGGCTTTGTCTCTCATCCCCTACCTTTACGGCTTGCCCCCTCCCATGTAGGGATGTGCAAAGACTTTTAGGGCACACACAAAGCATCCAATTTTCCCTAGGGTTGACCTTTGGACACAACCTTTGAATTTTGGAACCTTAGCATTTTGGAAGTCTTAATGGGCTGAACCTTAGGGTCTTTTTAGCCCATTGTTGCACATGGCTCTTTTGCAGATGGCCCCCCCTTTGGATCCCTATTTTCCCTCCTTTGGATCCCTACTGTGGCCGGTCTGCTAGCTTAACCAATATTCTAGCTTTTTCTCCCCTGGCCTTCCCCACATTAAATGATCAGTTTAAGATGAGAAAATCATTTAGGAGAATTAGATATTGATTATTATGACAAATTTTTAGCATTACTCTCTTGCAATTAGATTTTGTCATAGTATGGTTGAATCTTTTGAGAAAGAAGATTACTACATTAAGAAACTTGATGGCACAAATTTCACAATATGAAAGTAGAAAATGCTCAATGTACTAGTCAATAAAGGACTTGCAACACCATTGAAAGAGCACAGGGAGGGTTTGTACACTGATAATCAATAGGAGGAGCTTGATGCTTGTGCGATGGACACTACTAAGCTACATCTTGGTGAGTCTATATTCTTTATAATTATGGACAAGACCAATGCTAAAGAACTGTGAGAGTCTTTATGCTCAGCATGGGATGATAAGACTACATTGAACAAAGTGTTTCTGATGAAGAAGCTTATGCATCTTAACATGAAAGGAGACAGTAGTATTAGTTCACACCTAAACGAGTTTAACAGTGTGTTTACTTAGTCGACATCAAAGGGGCTTAATTTTGATGATGAAATGAACGCCATTTTTTTGCTACGTTCTTTGCCTGCATCATGGGATACATTTAACACTACCATTAGTAACTCTGTCCCTAAGGGAGAGCTTGTTCTTTGCATACATTATGGGACACATTTAACACTGCCATTAGTAAATCCGCCCTCTAAGGGAAAGCTTGTTTTTAATGATGTCATTAGTGCTTTACTCACACAAGAGATTTGACGTAAGTCTATTGACGATAGTGGGCATGGTGATGCATATATGACAAGTGGAACTAATCAGAAGAACAATCAAAGGTAGAGAGGCAGTAGTCATAATCTTTTTCCTTCTCAAGATTGCAAGAATTCACATAGTAAAACCCGTGGACGTGACACGAGGAACATTAAATGCTATAGTTGTCACAAGAAAAGATGAAGAATGATTTTCATTTATTGTAAACAGAGAAGGGTAAAGTGATTGTCATAAGTTCTTTACTTCCTAAGAGCAATGTGAAGATAGAGGAGCTCAATGTCATGGAGTCTCCACATATTGATGTTGTTCTTGACGTAGTGTAGTTGTCAAATGGACTAGTCTTTACTTTTGACTTGAGTCCAGAGGTGTTGTTAGCTCTTGAAAAATGCTATGCACATCATTGGATTATTGACTCAGTGCCAGTTTTCATGTTCCTCCTCACAAGAAATAGTTCTACAGTTATGCTTCTACACATGATTCAATGAAGCTGGGCGATTCTCGTCAGCTTGAGATATGTGTCATTGGAGATGCATGTGCAACGATACTGAGTTCATGTTGCGAGGTGTTAAAGCAACGATGCTGAGTTCATGTTGTGAGGTGTTAAGTATTTGCTCGCCATAGCCACTATAGCTTGTAGCTTTTCTCTTGCACACTAAGAGCCATTTCGACCTCTACAACCAAAAGGAGACTTGCTCCTTAGCTTAGGGAAAAGTCTTCACATTTTTACAATTTCATCGATTTTAACCGCCATAGCCTACTCTTCTTAGTTTTGCTAGAATTTTCTCATGAGCACTCATTGTTATCAATTCAAAGATCCTACTAGAAATAGCATGCATCCTCTTGGATAGAGGAGAACCATATCAAGGGCTCCACGTATGCAAAATTGGCCTTATTACTACAATAGACACAGAGAAAGAGCTCTGACAAATGTTTGGCTACTTACTATTAGCATAGTTGAAGTGTATGTCATCAAGATTTTAAAAAACCTTAGTCAAATTTTTATTATTAAAGGCTTGACAAGAGCTTGGATCAAGGGAGAGCTCATCACAAGAATCTCAATCAACTTCTTGCATTTTTCATATTTGCATATTGTAATTCTCGGGTAGACAAGTGCTACCACAATGATACTTCTCTATTTGGTAAGACCCCATTCCATATTTGCATAAACATATTTCAAAATTTGCATAATGAACATGAGCATTACTCTCTTCTGTGGAGATGATATGATGCTAAATTTCATGAGATATGATCTACATGAAGACATCAACCAAGGATATGGAGAGGACCATGAAGGAACATGACCAAGGACATGAGGGACATGAAGATGAAGATGATCGAGATGGAGGGCATGAAGACAAAGGATATGAAGCTAATGAAGGTGAACCATATGAAGACATGAAGATCAATGAAGATAGTGGACCATGAAGGGGACACCTCTAATGATCTATGATCAATGATACATCCATGATCTGCTTGTTGCAACTCATGATAGTGATATTAACGAGTTAGTTGCTTGAGTGCACAGAGAGAGAGAGAGAGAGAGAGAGAGAGAGAGAGAGAGAGAGAGAGAGAGAGAGAGAGAGAGAGAGAGAGAGAGGCATGCTTTGAAGCAATTTTGATAAAGAGTGTGAGTCCTCTTTTCAATCCTCTATGTGATATTGTAGAGGGTAGCTAGGGACATCTTACCGCTTCTAGAAACCCTCTACATTTCATGCACCATGCCAAAGGAGATGGACCACAACAAATATTTGAAGAGCCCCAACTTCCAACAACATTATGTTGTTTCTAACATTTTGTGGTGCAAACCAAAAAACAAGCTTAACATATGTTTTACTTGAGTGGTCAACCGAATGCTTAACTACAACATGCAACCGAATCATAATCGAATGAAAATGCATACAATTAATTGTTTGGACATTCAAAGAAGCGAGAAAACAAGCTAATCCAAAATTCTAAAAATACTAACAAAATTTAAAAACAATAGTACACTTAGCTTATCAGAACAAATTCTTAAGATTAGGCCAATTAGATTTTGAAGCAATGTCATCTTGTAACCTATTCTTTAATACCATTGTGATGTTTTCAACCAAGACATCACCGTAGCAGGCATCATCAAAGCGGCTCCCTCAAGCTCTTGTCCCAAAACCTAGCAAGTAGTGACAAGAAAATCACAACCCAAATGTTCTATGTTGTGGCCCAGCCTGGTAGCTCCTTGTCTTTACAAGGTCAAATGTGGCAAATTAGAGCTCAGAGAAAAAGACAAAGTAGGACAATGGGGTCAAATGCAAGTGGTTGGCATTGCACCTAGGGTGGAGGTTGCGAGTGCGGTTCGTAGATCTAGAAGCAAGAAGAGGCTTGGAAATGATATGCATGAACAATGTGCTCTCTCTCTCTCTCTCTCTCTCTCTCTCTCTCTCACACACACACACACACACACACACACACACGCAATTAGCATAACATGTACCGGTCTGTGTGATGGTTAGTAGTGGCTTCACACCCATGAGAAACACCCTCCCATTTCTAATCTTGTGTAATATGTTTTGGACAAGGCGAAGTGTATGGCCATTGACTCTTAGTTACTTAGGCATTACTCAACTGCTCATGACAGGATGGAAAGCAAATGGTTTGGGCATTTACACTCATATTCATTGTTAGTTAGTTTTGCTAGAAAGAAATGGCATGTGTGGCTTACGAGAACAGAGAAGTAGCACATGATAACTTGTGCAGTACATATTGAGAGAACTAGAACATAAACATAAATATCAAAAGAGCTTGAAATGAGGTAGTTTTAGAAGCCCTGTAAATGTGGACTTGTAAGGTACTTATAGCAACAATGCTCGCTATTTGCTTTAGTGGGCCATGATCAAATTACAAATTATCTAAATATGCAACCCCCATGGGTAACTTCAGGAGAGTCTACCAGCCATCGTATGCTCGCATGACGGGGTTCTTGCGAATGGTATCGATAATTAGTCCGGCGGGCTCGAGGAGGTTGACGCCCGTGCAGTAGAGTTTGGTGCGAGCCTCCTGGATGAGGATGTCGGCAAAGACGTTGTTGAAGTTCTGGCGGGGGTGGGCGTGGACGACGTCGGCAATGGTGGAGGGATGGATGAGGGGCTCGTAGTTGCCCAGCACGTCGAGCTGGGCACCGAAGCGCAGCATCTGCCCCTCCGGCGAGAAGCCCGAGCCGGTGTAGCTGGTGTCTTTGTGGCGGCAGATGGCCTCCATGACGGTGTCCGCGGCGCGGACGCCTGCGCCGGCATCGAGCAGGATGGCGCGTGCTGCCATCCCACCATGGAACTCGAAGGAGACGTGTGACTCCTTGAAGGCCTGCGGCGAGCACTTGATGTCGTGCAAGATCGCCGCCAGGTAGAAAGTCTGCGCGCTCCAGTCCACGTTGGTGAAGGCCTCCATGGCGATGGCGGTGCCGAAGTAAAAGGTGCGGAGGCAGTGCGCGAAGAGAGAGGGGTGGATGTCGTCGTGCGCCAATCGCGTTGCCTTATCTGTGAGGGCGTTGGAGGGGATGGGCATGGACTCCAAGGAGACGCGCTTGGGCACCAGGTTTCCAACGCTGGCTGCTTGCAGGGCGGCGTTCACCTCGTTCTCGATCTGGAAGTAGTCGAACTCCCTAACGATGCCCGACATGATGATGATAATGTTGATGCTGAGATCTCTCTACAGAAATCTTAATTCTGAAATGAGGCCTATAGGATATGGATAGCCTTAATCAGAACTGAGGCCTTTAGGATATGGATAGCCTTGATCAGAGTTATATGCTGCAGGCTTGCGAATTGCTCGAGCTCACCCTTATGTGCTGCAATTCTTTCTTCGCAGTAACTGGTCCAAAGTGCAATAGGTGGTGTGACGTGTCCTTTCTGTGGGCTTGACACCTAAGCCGGAGCTTCCCTCTTTTCAATGGACACGTTCTTCTTTGACTCCACCAACGCCGTTCACTAGCCTCCCACGTGTGAATTAACCTAGAGTCTCCAACGGCATAAATCCACCATTGGCTTGGGAGCCAATTCACATGCACGGCGGATTGCTCCAACCCATCAACTCTTTGGAGTTTTCTAGTGCACGTAGCTTCATGTTGATTGGGTAAAAGTGTGGGCATTGCATTATCCCCTCTTCCAGGGCTAGAAAAAAACATTTTTCCTAACAAAATAAGGGGAAACTTGAAATTCTCCCGGGTTTTCAGGTCAAAATTTTGAAGCTTTTGCCGGTAATTACACTAAAACTTGTGTAAATTTGCCGGTTTTCTTAAAGCGAAGCTCAAAATCTAACCAAGATTTTATAGTCTCAGCCGGTTAAAATACAGTAGACCCCGGTTTTTTTCTAACACTGCTCCCTTCGTCTTTTTTGCAGTTGCAAACCTTCTCCTCCGCACACACATGAAGCCCAACGACAACTTGTTGGCAACCAGTTCTCATAATCTTTTTGAAAACCTCGCATGGGAGCAAGAAGGTTTGCAACTGGTTGGCAACGATTGCAAATTGAGTCTCCATGTGAGCTAGGTCTGAGTCTCTTCGATGTTCCATTGTCTACCCAAGCTTGATTTTTCATGACTCCCTAAGGTACTCTCTATTGTGGCACCCCGAAAAAAATTTTATTTTTATTTTTGCAAAACTCACAATTGTGAGTGGATAGTATTAAGAACATCAGAAATATAAACCAACCTCGAGCTCAAACCGAGCCTTGAGGGTCAAAGGATTACAAGTTTTCTGCTTGACAGAGAAACCACTCCTAGGCCTTACTTATTACAAGATGTCATCATGACATGTATTGTTCTAGACCAGTCCTCTGAGGCTTGTTTGCCTCCGATCCTGTGGATCGTCACTCTGCTCTCTTGTATGATTTCACAAAAGCTTGCCACAGCCAGATCCCCCTCAAACACGCGGCGGTTCCTTGCTTGCCAAATATGGTGAAAGAAGTAGTACCTGTCTGATTATTTGAGTGCAGACAAGAAGAGCAGGACTTCCTAACCTGTTACTACCAAAGAACATATCAGTCTTGAAGAACTTAATTTGTCATGTCCTTTGAATCCACTTGCATATTTTCCCAGCCATGCCACTAATTGCATGGCATCCCATGAAAAGGTGGGCTACGTCTTCACTAGCTATTCTGCACCCCGAACAACGATTGGACCCAATTCTTCTTTCTTGTATCTTTACGCCCGGCAGAGCTCCCCACATCACTTTCCACAGAAATATCTTCATATATTGAGGTCACCTTGGCTTCCAGATGTTCTCCATGACTCCCTCCCATCGTTTTTCCGTCCAGTGCCTCTTCCATAATTTGTTGAGTGAGCTACACCAATTAGCTTCGTGCATTAATGCATGGTAAATGCCTTTAGAATGTGGTTTCCAAAAGAGGCTACTCCCGGGCTATCTCCGAGCGTCCCATTCAAAGTCGGATTCACAAATTGGCATCACCACCTTATCAAGCTCTTTCATCACCCTGTAGACTAGTAAGATCTCAAAGCCATTCAGCTGAAATTGGATGGCTAAAGAGTCAGTAGTTTTCCAGCACTTCCTGTTGCCATCCCAGAATTGCTCTAGTCGAATGAGCCCCTTATTATTCACATTCCTGGCCATTTCTATCCAATAGGGGCTTTGCAATGGCCCCAATATTTTAGAGAGCCAAGGGGACCAGTGCAAAATGGAGTTCTTAAAGTATCCGGGTGCTTCCCCCCATTCCAAAACCTCAGCTGCTCTTTTGCACTTCCTCATTAGCTCCCCTGAGAGTCCACCAAATCTCAGATAGGACCACTTCGGGGTGAGAAGTTTGTTGTGCATCACAACCCCCTTCCACTTTCCCCCTTTTGATCCCAGTTTTACTACATCAAGTATTTCCTTGGTCATGATAGCCTAAGCTTGTTCCTGTTTAGCCAATGAGACCATAAATTTGGCACAAAGGACCTTAGCATGGAATACAGGGTTAAGAATGCCGAGCCCTCCTTGGTCTACCATGCGAGCAACTACCTCCCATCTAGCCCACTACCATGGCTGGGAGGTTTTCGTGTTGTTCTTCCAAAGAAACCTTTTCACTGGTTTTAAGAATTCTTTCCAGCTACACTTAGCCATCTTGAGCACGGGGCTGAGGAAAGCAAATATACGGGATCATAAAAGCATTAATCACTCTAATCCGGCTTTGGAAGGGGAGGACTTCTCATTTTTGAGCTTATTTTTTCAAGGACCCATTGAAATCTTTGCCTATGGGTAACGTCCACCCCTACGGAGGCTCCCAGGTGTCTGAATACACTCCCTTTTGAGATAATCTCTCCTGTCCAGACTGCAGGGTCAAAAGAGTCGTTCTTCGATAGGGAGATAAGTCTTGACTTCTCTATATTGCACTCGTATGCCGTCACCCGAAATGACAAACCCAAGGAATTTGAGCTGTGTAGCACCCCATCTGCACTTTTTAAATTGTAATTGCAAATTGTATTTTTGAATTCTTGACAAGACCTCATGTAGCACGAGGAGATGTTCCTGCCATGTTTTGGTGTGGACCAAAATGTCGTCCAGATAGACTAATAAGACTTTTTGCTGAATCAAGTCTTCGAAAATGCTGTTGGCCATTCTCTGGAATGTGCTTCCTGCGTCGCTGAGGCCGAAAGGCATGCATGTGAACTGAAAAAGACCCCTTGGGGTTCTGAAAGCAGTCTTGTGAGCATGTTGAGGATTTAAAGGTATTTGCCAGTAACCTGATGCCAAATCTAATGATGTAAAATATTTTGATTCACCCAATTCATCTAAAAGATCATCGAGGCGAGGCAGTGGGTAAACATCGTGCTCTGTAACAGCATTCAAAGGCCTGAAATCGATGCAGAATCTGTAGCTGCCATCGTCTTTTTTCACCAAATGGGGTTCTGAAGACCAAGAGCTAGAAGAAGGGATGATGACACCTTTCTGCAACATGTCCTCCACTGCATCTTGGATGATCTGGAGTTCTTTGGGAGACCGACGCCGCCTAGGCATCTTGATGGGCTGTATCTCAGTTGTGTGGATGGAGTGGGAAATAGGCAAGTTGACCTGAGGGGTAAGGAGTGGTTTCTGGAAGAGAGGAGGGAATTGGCTTAAGAGATTTCGGAGTTGTTGAGTGCGGCTGGTTGTGTCTTCTTCTACGAATTGTGCATTGTTGAAATGTGACGGGACAGTTGTCATTTGCAGAAAGGGAATGGGCAAACTGTTAGGGAAGACCAGAGATTGTGAGGAGAAATCTAATCTAGCCTGGTGTTGGAGTAACCAGTCGCATCCTAAAGTGAGTTTGAAAAGCTTATGAGGGAGGACATAAAAGTTATGAGTGAAAGTTTTACTGCTTATCGTGAATGTAAGTGCTACTATGTGACTAGAGTGGTACAACTTCTGATTGTCGCCAAACAGAACAGATACTGGTGGTGCTGGAAACAAAGGGAGATTGAGAGAAGATACCGTGTGAGTACTGATGGAGGAAATCGAGCTACCAGAATCCAAGAGAGCTTCCAAGTGAATCCCATCTGCCTGAAGGGCGGTGGTGCAGACCAATCGGTTGGAAGAGGAGGCTGATGCGATTATATGCGAATGGGTGTCTTCCAGCAACCATTCGCCTAAATGTTTTCCGAGAGTGTAGCCACCAGAGCTGTGTGAGATAATGAGACCTGAGCATTTTGAAAATGAGTGTTTGAGCGACTCCTCCGACAGTGTCGTTGAATGTGGCCGTACCCATTGCAGGCATAACACCTTGGACGACCTTGAGCATCCCTATCTGGTAAGCGACGACGGTTGCCATATTGTGTGTTTTGGACATCAATGTCCATTGGTGTGGGTAAAAGAGGGGTGTCGAGGAGAGGACGATTCTGAGTGTTTGTTGGAGGAGGAATAAAAGTAGGGGGAGTATCAGCTTGTGTACTAGCTTCTATCCTTTGGGCGATTTGGATAGCTTCATGGTAAGATGTGGGGCCTTGGTCCCGAACTCTACGGGAGAGGTGTCCATGAAGACGTGGCCAGAGGAAGTACAGCTTCATGTCTTTTGACATGGTAGGATCTGCCCTAAGAATTAATTGGTTAAATTTGACAGCAAATTGGGCCACAGGCTCTTGCAATCCTTGTTTTAATTGATGTAATTGCTGCAAAGCGCTTTGAGTGATGTTCTGTTGGGCAAAATTTTGAATCAAAAGTTGTTTAATGAGGGGCCAAGAATATTTCACATGATCAGTTTGCTGTACAAAACATGTTGCTGCGATGCCCTCGAGTAAGGTGCGAACTTCTAAGGCTTTCCGCTCCATGTCCCAGTTGTGATATTCGGCCACATTCTCGAAGTGGTCCAGCCATGTCAGAATATCCTCAGTCGGGAAACCTGAAAAAGTCTTTGGTCGAACCTTACTGTCAGAGCGCGTGTTGTGTACCTGCTTCTGTGTTAACAAACCGACCAGGTGTTGGTTTGTCGTGTTTATTTGCATCAGCATTGAAGAGATGGCAGTGAATATGTGCTCGAAATGGGTGGGTTGTGATGGCTCAGCATACTCAGGGTGCATAGGGGCGTCTTCGTAGTGTGGAGAGGATGGGTTCCTGGGGGAGTTGGGGCGACTCATGGTAAGGCTTGATAATGCGATCGCAAGTGTGCGGGGGCAGAGAGAGCTACAGTGAAACTACAGCGCTAGAGCTTATCAGGCGTGTTGTGCCCGTCTCCTCCACCAAATCTGTAGCGTGCCTGTGCAAGAGAGAACACACCCTCGAAGACTCGAACACGCTCCCCCCATTTCATTAGATGGCTTGGCTGTTATATGGCCACAACCCCTAGTACGCCAAGACTGAGTTGGTTACATTATGGCAAGAAGACATGCCAGGTGGGCTTCTCCTCTCCGGTCAGTACATGACAATATATATATATACACACACACGCATACACACACACATATACATTTATTTATTTATTTCTTCATTTACACACATAAAGACATACATTCATACGTACACACACATATACATATACATATACATATATACATATGCATGTGTCTCTATGTGTATACTTATTTATTTATTTATACAGACACATAGACATGTGCATATTTATGTGTGTGTGTGTGTGAGTGTGTATATATATATATATATATATATATATATATATATATATATATATATATATATATATATATATATGTATGTATATATATAGGGAAAACTACCAAAATACCCTTCTATTTTGTGGAAATTTTGAGAATATCCCTCAATTAAAAAAAAACCAAAAATACCCAAATATTTTGTCATAAATTCCCTTCAAATTTTTCAAAATTCCCAAAATATCCTTGGTTGTGAGATTAAATTTCTCCAATGTCGATACAAAACTTTGTAGCTTTTCATAAGAAGACTAATTATCTTTGAATATACAAGAAGTTAAAACTAGAATTTAAGTTGGTTATGTAGGCTTTGGAGATGAATTGCTTCATTTTTTTAAACATAATATGTATATGTATGCATATATACATGTATAGATATGTATGTCTGTACACACACACACACACACACACACACACAATGTGTGCTTGAGTTTAAGACTCTATGAATAGATATTTCATTGAAATTTTTTTAAGATGTAAAGTTGTGTGCTTGAGTTTAAGACTCTATGAATAGATATTTCATTGAAATTTTTTTAAGATGTAAAGTTGTGTGCTTGAGTTTAAGACTCTATGAATAGATATTTCATTGAAATTTTTTTAAGATGTAAAGTTGTGTGTGTGTGTGTGTGTGTGTGTGTGTGTGAGAGAGAGAGAGAGAGAGAGAGAGAGAGAGAGAGACTTATGTGTATCATTTCTATATCATTCCAATTTTATTAGATGCTTCAAATCTTTGAAATAGTTTGAGGGTTTTTTCTATGATGTTAGAGTATTCTATAACTTCCTTATTGATGTCAATGGTGGGATCTTTAAAGTTTCCATAAAGAAGATGCTCCCCTCCTATGGATATAATGGTGACAACTAACAAATTGAGTCCATGAAGTTTCTAGGAGAGAAAGAAATGTAGGCCGTGATCCATGCTAAAATATAAGAAAATAAATTTGACGTGATCAAAGCTGAACACTAAAGTAGGGTATGATATTCGTACTCTCAAATTTTCAAGGATATAATGTGCATACAAAAAGACTCTCTCCTACATCGCCTCAATGTTCGGTCTTGTATGTAAGGGAGCAGGAGCTAAGCCAAATGGTTGGTATGACATAGATTGTGCATAAGGGAATAGTCTCAAGCATGTAAATGTTGAATACAATATGCTCTCACAAAGAGGAACATGCTTTTGTAATTCGGGGACAGAGGGAGAGAAAGATCAATGGCATGCATGATTTCAGGTCATTGACTTCATTTTGCACTACATCCTTCAATTTAACATAATGTCCAGAACGCTTACAAAAATAAACAACTAAGCAACCTTATTTTACTTTCGGTTCTATCACATTTAAAGATGCAAATGACGTGAAAGTGTAAATGAACAAATAGTATGAACCTTATTGTATTAAGCTTCTTGTGCATTATTGTGATTAGGTGATTATTTAAACCATCAGTATGCTTGTGCAAAAAACATACATAGAGATGCAAGCGAGTCATCGAGAGAGAAACATAGATGGAAGGGTCAATCGCATTCTTAATATTAATAGAAAGCCAACTCATTCTTTGAAATTTGAAACTTTCTTGGTCCATTGGAAACTATGAGCCCTAATCTTTTCTTACACAATGTAGCAGTCATTGCTCCTCATCTTTAACAACTTGCTAGCTTACCCATTTTGTACTTCTTGACTTGGTAGTACTTTTGTCAACCCTAGGTAGACCAAGGAAAAGACATCCTTCTTATTATATAGGTAGTTATGATGTGCACCACTACCATGTCTTGCTCATTAGAAAGATGCAAGGATAGAAGAAGTAAGAGAGTGGAGTAGAGAAATTGAATCCAATTATGTTCCTATCATTGAAACCAATTCCAAAACCCACTCCATTTTCAAAAAAAGTTATTCACATTGACTTATCTTAGAATTCATCTTTTCACACCATGCTAACTTATCTAATCTCTATCGTCAAGTTTGGTAGCATTGTTAGATCAAGATAGACCAAAAGGAGGACTCTCTCTCTCTCTCTCTCTCTCTCTCTCTCTACCCACCCCAATAGAAGGAAAGCACTCCTAAGTTTGTTGAACAAAGGCTAGCACCTCATGAAAGATAATGTTTATAAGAAGCTCCCAAGCTTGGCTTTAAAGAATGCTTTGCAACATCTTACATATATTCAAGTTTGTTAAAATCTATTGAGAGGTTGTGTCATGCATCATTTTTAGAAATACAATAGACTATAATGTAGAAAGAGAAAAACACATATGTATCGATGTGCATTCAAACATCTCTTTATATGGACACAAAGTCTTTTGACTTTCCTATTTCATGGATCTTTTCATTGCTTAAACTCACCCGTCACTTATGCACTTAGGATTTTTTAAAAGGTCGTTTATTTTTCCGAGATTAGGGAGACCTAATTGGTATTTCATAGCAGGAAAGGCATTGAAATCTTTCCACTTTAACACTAGGTTGGTAATGGGACACTTTTATGTCCTGTTAAGTGACCATTTTCCTTGAATTATGTCAAGAGTTTCAAAATGGATTTTGAGGTTCTATCTATCTAGAAAGTTGTCTCATGAGCTGAAAAAAACTCGACATTTTTTTGGAATATCAATTCCATCTTTAACATTGTTCTTGCACAACAATTCACAATCTAAAATGTGTGAAAAAACAGGTCCTGTTTTTGGCTTTTTTTAACTTTTTGCAACTATACCACTCTAGAATTCATGTTTGTGAGGTCTATAATGCTAGAGAACTATCTTTAGTAGTCCTCAACATGTCCTGATGCTTCTAGGGAGAAATAAATATTAAAGTTGTAAGTTATGACCAAATTACAAAAATTGTCAAATCCTGTTTTTTAGCCAATTTTAGCTCTTCTATGATTTTTTTGGTGGATTTCTTGATATCCAAATGCATTTTTTATTTTCTATGTCGCATACTGTAACATAAAGCTAACATTCCTTGAGTTTTGGGGCACCTAATACCCTATTTTGCATAGTACACAACGATGGTTCATTTTTTCAATTATAGAAGAAAACGAAACATTCTAGTACATCAAGTATAGCTTTTTCAATATTGTTATTTTCTTGTGACAACTACATGCATTTTGTAGGTAGTAACCATATCTAGTCATAAGGATCAAATTTGGCTAGATATTGAATAGTTTCTATGGGATTCTACAACTCATAATGTTGAACCCAATTTTTTCCTGTTTGCTGTATTTAACACTTCATCTTTGTCCCCAAGATTCCCCTTGGTAAGAGATGTATTATTCTTTTGACATGCTCCATGGCTCCTTATGAACATAAAGGACAATAAGAAACTAAGAAAACATGCATATATTATTTGTATTGAGCGTGGCTATAGAAACTTTGATGATAGGTTTGCAGAATGGTAAAAATTCGACTTTTTTGTACCTATTTATTTTGGCAAAACAAAAAATAGTGAGTGAGAAGCAATCATATGTTCTGATCACCAACCCATTGAAGTTAACTAGGGAATTTATCTCAAGTCCTACAAAAATCCCTAATCTTATTTTTATGCAACAAAAACGTAAGAAATGACTGTTCTGATGAAAATTCACTGGTCCATCAAGTTTGGAGGCTTGGTGTGACCAAAAGATGAGAAATTTTACAAGTTTCTTATTTTTTCCATGTTTAGTAGGCCTTGAACTATAACCTCATGAAAGGATTTTACAAAATGAGTGGATCTATTATGGTTTTGGAGGTTTTTTTTAAAAACCCTGAAAGGACACTTTTATGTCCTCTTAGGTTACCAACCTAGTGTTAAAGGGGAGGATCATTTTAAATAATAGAGGCCATGCTTCTTTCGGCCGTAGAAATGCACGAGTCACATACTAGTACTCCTTAGTCTCTTGATGATCCGGAAGAATTCAAAGCTGGCTATGGCCCAAAAGGAAAATAGTAGCTAGACATTGGACACTCTCTCCTAATAGCCACTATTTTGAGGAGGGTTGGAATGTCAATACCCTTAACAAGAGGGGCTAAAAGTGGTCGTTTAAATTGACAATTTATAAACAAATGTGCAATGTTTTTTGTTGTCGTTTTGAAGTGAGGGCAAAGACTTCTTCCCATGCTTATTTTTTAAAGTTCATCTCTTGTCCGTATAGCTTTGTGTTAGATTAGCCAAAGAAGAATCACTTTCTTGGGATGGATGCCTAGGGTATGCTTTGGAACTTAAAAGACTAAAATTTTATGTCCTTATCTATCAACCACCTTTTGTTGAGTGTATGATGTATACATAGGCAGGGGTCAGTAGAGAGGATCCGGGGATGATGGAGTTTATATCCTCCTTTGGGTCTGAATGTTTTTAAAGATAGATGAGAAATAGTGCTCAAAATCCATCTCAGGTGGCAAGGGAAAAGCTCACACATGTTAGGATCAAGCCAAATGGCCAGGCACCCATCATATTGACCGTACTAACCTTATCCTATTCTTTGGTTATTCAGAATAATAAGGAGGAGTGTATTCTCACACAGAGCTCCACCAACACATTGTGCAGTCGTCTTCTTCCCCTTCCCCTCGTGCACCACTTCTCACAATTGGTATCAGAGTTGCGGCTTCCTCGTGTGGTCCCAATGTGTGCACGTACTTGGAGGCGAGCTAAGCTCAAGCCTTACCAAAAATTCTTTCTTAGATCAGTATACTTGAGTATACTGTGTGCAAGCAATTGTGCAGATAAGAGGAGACCCGATTTCTTTTGCTAGGGTGCTCTAGATCTTGGAGCTTCTAGAGCTTGAAAACAACCAGATCACTAACGCAATTTCTCAAACATGGCAATGCTGGAAACTAGAACCAAATTGTAGTGCTCAAGAAATAAATTAGTAGTGTTGATGACTTTTGGGAGCTTATAGTAGTGCTAAGGCCAAATTTCAAGTAGCACTAGCAACAAATTTAAACAACATTGAAGAAAGAAAAGCAAGCACTAAAATCTGAGTAGCTCTACAAAGAGTAGGCTAGAGAGAGAGAGAGAGAGAGAGAGAGAGACAGAGAAGTGGAGTTAGAGAGAGAGAGACAGAGAGAAGCGAAGTTAGGAGTATTCAATCTCTGGCATTGAAGAAACAAGAGAAACTGTGTATGTACGCATACATATGCGTAGTTTTCTTTTGGGCATCGGAAGAGAGTAGAGGGAGAGAGAGATTTCTTGGCCTCTCTCACGATACTCATAGTCTCTCAACAAGAAAGCGATAGGAGAGTAGAGGGAGAGAGAGCTTTCTTGCCTCTCTCATGACACTCACAGTCTCTAAACGAGAAAGCAACGGGAGCACATTTTTAGCATTGCAAGAGGTGTTCACAATACACACACACGGTTTGCTTTTTGACATCGGCTCTCCGCATCGATGATCTCATCTTCCGGATTGCATCATCGACGTCAAATCTTCAAGATCGACAGCTTCGACAGTTGGTATTGGAAAGGCGTTTCCATCTAAATGATGGAAATCGATGTTGACATTCAATGGTTTTAATTCTCTATATTGGCTTCTTCAACATTGACAATGGCACCAAATTTGGCATTGACACGATGTTTTTCGAGAGCATCATCAGTGCGAGCAGTCTTGGCAGTTACTGCTTGCTCTGCTCATAGATTTTAATGTATGCTTATTGTGGTTTTACCATAGGACAGGGAGCCAAAGGGCAAGAAATATAGAAAGTCAAGGAGTGGCGATGTCTGAGAGAGAAGGGCTATGGAGTGAGCCGTGTCAATTGGGATGCAACTAATGTGAAGGCTATGTTAGCCATTGCCAAATCTTTGTGACAAAAATGTGAATAGAGTGTCCATCGGGCTGCATTGACAGGAGCTCAAGGGCTGCATGTGTCGCGGCAGGAGGGGGGTATTGGCGAGCATAGGGTGACCACTCCCTGAGCTCTCTCTCTCTCTCTCTCTCTCTCTCTCTCTCTCTCTCTCTCTCTCTCAAGCTCAACTGCACCCAGATCAGCTTGAGAGAGAGAGAGAGAGAGAGAGAGAGAGAGAGAGATTAAAGGCTATAAAAATATTTTTTCCCTAGCAGTGAAAATAAGGGCCCAAAATTTGAACCTTTTGCCAATAACTACACAAACTTGTGTAAATTTTTGGTTTTCTTAAAGGCAAATTGCTCAAAATCTAATCGAGATTTTACAATTTCAATCGGTTATATACATTGTACCTCGGTTTTTTTTTAATAGGGTGTGTGTGCATGTGTGTGCGTGTGTCCATGTGTGTGTAAATAAATATATAGATATAGCACCCAACTGAGCTTGAGAGAGAGAGAGAGAGAGAGAGAGAGAGAGAGAGAGAGAGAGAGAGAGAGATGGATGAAGAGAGGGGGGGCGGAGAGACAGAGAGAGAGATAGAAAGATAGAGAGAGACAAAGAGAGACACAAGGGCGGAAGAGAGAGAGAGAGAGAGAGAGAGAGAGAGAGAGAGAGAGAGAGAGAAGGGGGGGGGATTTTTTTAAAATCTTGCTCCAAAAACTCTTTTTGGAGCGAAGCGAGATTTTTTTTTTTGAATTGGTCGATTGAGCAATATCTGAAAAAGACTCACTCAAAAAGCTCACTCCATTTCCATCCCTGGTGAGTCTATATTCTTCATAATTATGGACAAGACTAGTGCTAAAGAGCTACGAAACTCTTTATGCTCAACATGAGATGGTAAGAGTGCATCGAACAAAGTGTTTCTGATGAAGAAGCTTGTGCATCTTAACATGAAAGAAGATAGCGGTGTCTGTTCAAACTTGAACAAGTTTAATAGTGTGTTTACTCTATTGACATCAAAGGAGCTTAATTTTGATGATGGAATGAAAGCCATTTTTTTTCTATGTTCTTTGTCTACATCATAGGATACATTTAACTCTAACATGAGTAACTCTGTTTGTAAGGGAAAGATAGATTTCAATCATGTTATTGGTGCTTTGTTCAGAAAAGAGATTCGACAATAGTGTCTTGACACTACTGGGCATGGTAATTTGTATATGTCAAGTGGAAGTAACCAAACGAGAAATCAAAGCTAGAGAGGTCGTAGTCATTCTCAAGATCTCAAGAATGCATGTAGCAAAAGGCGTGGATGTGACAGGAGGAACATTGAATGCTACCATTGCCACAAGAAAGGACACATGAAGAAAGATTTCCATTTGTTGTAAAGAGAGAAGGGTAAATCCATTGTCATAAGTTTTCAATCTCTTAAGAGTAGTGTAAAGATATAGGAGATCAATATCGTTGAGTCTCCACATGTTGATGTTGTCCCCGAAGTGCCACATTCGTTAGATGTACTAGTATTTACTTCTTATTTGAGTTCAAAGGCATTGTTAGCTCTTGAAAAATTCCATGAGTAAAATTGTATTATTGACTCATGTGCCAGTTTTCATGTTACTCCTCACAAGGAGTGGTTCTAAAATTATGCTTCTACACATGGTCCAATGTAGCTAGGTGATTCTTATCACCTTGAAATATGTGGCATTGGAGTGTGAAATTGCGTATGTGCAAAGTACTAAGTCCATGCTGCAAGGTATTAGACATGTGCCGAAGCTAACTCAGAGCTTGGTTTCAGGAGGACAACTTGATGATCTTGGATACACTATAGTGTTTGGAAATGGTTTCTTGGATTCTCAAAAAAGGTAACTTGATCATGATCAAAGGCTAAAAGTCTGGCTCATTATATTCCTTGTATATCTCTTTTATGAAAGACAACTCTGTCTATGTAGCTGACTTGCCTTCTACTAATTTGTGGCATATTTGTCTTGGTCATATGAGTTAGAAGAGAATGAAGCAATTGTAGCATTTTGGCTATATCCCTGTGTTAAACTATTCTAATTCTAGTTTGTGTGAGAATTGCATATACGAGAAACATACTAGGTTTACCTCATTTCCATTAGATCAAAATTTATATATCCAAATTTGGTTCATATTGATCTATGCAAGCCTATGCCACATCAATCTCTAGGGGGCATAATTATATTTCTTAACTTTCATAGGTGAATCTACTCAAAAGGTGTTGGTCTACCTCTTAAAGAGGAAAGATGAAGTCTTTCTTGTCTTCCAAAAGTTACTAGCCATGGAAGAATCCCAATGGAGTCGTTGAGTGCATGACTAGGACTATTCAAGAGAGGGTCACTTCCATGTTATGTATGTCAAATTTACCTCAAGGGTTTTGGGGAGAGGCTGTTATGATAGCAACACTTATGATCAATAGGTTACCTATTACACTATTGAACTACAAGATTCCACAGGAGATGTGGATCGGCACGAATCCTAATTTTGATAGATTACGTATATTTCCTCACATGCTCACATGTGCCTGAAAGAAGTTGGACCCCAAGTCATACAAATGCACCTTCCTTGGCTATGGTGTAGATGGAGAGATGAGTTATCGTCTCAAACATCCATAATATTGAAAGAGCTCTTCATAGCTCACAATTGATGTTTAGTAAATCAAAGATACACCAAACATATCGTGAAATAGGTTGAGTATTGCAAAGTAAGATTTGAGGATGTAGCGTCAAGTCCAAGTATGCAAGCAACTTAGTCTACTAGCGATGTACCTACCACTAGTAATTCTCCAAAGATAGCTAGTGATTCTCCTAAAGAGCAGATTCTAGAAGTTAGGTAATGAGGATAAGTACATGTGTATCTCAGTCTCTAAGCGGGTTCAGCCAAGATCACACTATCTATTGGTCATTGACTGTAAGGAGCCTACCTACTACCAAGAGTCTATTGAGATGGAAGATAGCATGAAGTGGGAGTACGCAATGCAAAGTGGGTACAACTCAATTATGGCTAATGAAACTTGTGAATTAACAGAGTTCCCAAAGGTAACTGACCAATGTTAGCTAACAGATGCTGCCAAAGGCCCAAGCCTTACGGATGCACAATGAAGATCAATACGAAAAAGTAGAGAAGATTGGAGTTGCACATTTTTCACATTTTGCAAAATGGTCATGTATTGTAAATTCCCCATTTATTTCAAACCATTATAATATTTGAAATGTGTTACAGGCTCAATGAGAGTTTCAAGCTGTACAGGATAGGTCAGTTAGTGTGCCTTGGTTGCAGATTCAGTAAGTTGTGGACCCCTAAAGGCCTTGGGCACCCGAACATTGCATATACCCTAGGTATATAAGACAGTGTGTAAATGAAATTAGGGTTCTCAGCCTCATTTGGGGAGACCACTCTTTGGTGAGAGCTCATGAGGTGTGTGGCTATGGATTCTTTGAGCTTCTCCTTGGTCATGTGACTTGAGTAACACTAATCAAGGCTTAATTCTCTTTCACTATGCCTCTCTCATACTTCTTATGATTGTTAATAATGCTTTGATTAGCTAGATTATAACTAATTAGTGGTTAATCCCACTCTAATCTTGTGTAATCCCTCTAATTGTTTGTGTGTGCATGTAGGTTTGATTGGAGTACGGATGCTCAATGGATCTATGTGTGTGCACTTGTGATTCGTGCGTTGCATGATAGGATTAGTGATGTGTGCATCTTTGCAATCATTAGTGTGTGTGATTGGGTTAAATTGAGGTGAAGAGAAGTGGGTGTGGAGATTGCTAGACATCGTGGCTTAGCTCCTCCAAAGGCCATGTAGCTCACGTCATAGAGTTTCCATTTGTGTTGCCATGATTAGCTCATTAATCGATGAGTGTTTCCATGCCCTAGCTGGGTAGCTCATCCCTCCAGATTTTCAATTATTATTGGTCACTGAAGCTATGCTACAATGGTACTCCCAACACTTAGTGCCATTGACGATGGCTTGCGCTAGTGTTATGGCATAATCAAATAATTTCCTCACTAATTTCCCCTAATTTGATATCGTATCTTGCTAATTGTGTGCCTACACACTCTAATTTCACATTAACCCCTTGCTAATTACACTAATCTTTCTAACTTACACACTAATTGTCTATTGCACTAACATTTTGTGCTTATGCTTTGATATTTGCCTGATTAGAGGTTTGGATTGCATTATTCTAATATAATTTATTGATTTTGGAATGCAAGATTAGGGCTTTGAAGCATCGACGGAAGCGGCCTACGCATTGTGTAATTTGTGGTTGGATGGTGCGATTGGATTCAAGTATTATGCGGTATGCTTTACCATTGTCAATTTGATGATTTGGAACTTTTGATTTGTGCATTTGCATGCCGTCGCGATGAAAAAAATTTCATGGAATTGAATGCGCAAATTGATGGTTTCATGTGCTAATGTGCAATGTTAATTTGCTTAATTGCATGCTTGAATGGTCAATTGCAAGTGTGTGTTATGTGCACTAAAATCAAGTGTGTGTGCATTCTAATTGAGTGTGTGTATGCCTAACTTTAGGTGTGTATGCACTATTTTGTCCTTGTGTGTGCACCTAAAAATCAATTGTGCATAATGATTTTCTAATTTGATGATTGATTTGTGTTGTGGTCATGCTCAATTAGAGATTTGTGAATTCAAATTGTAAATTTAACATGATTAAACCTTGTGTGTGCGCACCTAAAAATTGGTAAAACTGTCAATTATTAGTTTGTGTGTGTGGGTGTGTGTGTGTGTGTGTGTGTGTGTGTGTGTGTGTGTGTGTGTGTGTGTGTGTGTACGTGCGCGCGCACGCCAAAAAGAGGGGGGGAGGAGGGCGGCCAGTGGGCAGTGGGCAAGCAATGTACCGAGGAGGGGGCAAGGGTGGCAGCATGTAGGCAGGGAGAGCGGCAAAGGCGTGCTGGGGCGACAAAAGCGCGAGGACAGGGAACAACGAGGACGAAAGGACAGTGGGCAACACAAGCTGACGCGAAGGGGGGGAGTAGCGATGGCGAGGGAGGTGTGTGAGCAGCAACGAGCGTCGCTTAGATGACTCAAACCAATTTTGAAAAATTAATATGCTAACTTTACCTTTAATTTGTAGTAAGAAATAGTAACTTTTTAACATAGTAATTTCTTAACTACATGTAAGAGCAATATATTTTTATTCTAGCTTCCTTGTAGTGTTCTTAAGCTCTAGTAATTATTCTATAAATTTTTTGTTTTTCTTCTCTTAAATGTGGTTAGGAATATCTCATTTTTTACTTAATAATTATTAAAGTAATTATCTATTTATCCCCTTTTTAAGAGAGTATTATACCTCTAGTAATTCTCTAAGAAATTTCTAAGTGGATTTCTTAATTATTTCCTCTATTTTTTGCCAAAAATATAATATTTTTTATAGATTAATTAGTAAAAATAATAAAGTTATTATGAGTTAACTATCATGGGTCCCTAACCTTTTAATCTACCTTTGCAAATTATCTCACTAACTTTTAAGCTGATTTACTATTTATTTTACATAATTTTTTGCTAAACATAGAGAAGCTAAGCATTAGTAGTCATTAAAACTAATTAACTAATTATGAGATAGCTATAATGGGATCCTAACATTGTAATATTCCTCTCAAAATTATCTCACTAACTTTTAAGCTAATTTACTAATTATCTTGCTTAATGTTTTACTAAAAATAGAGAGTTTAAGCAACAGTAACTATTGAAAACAATTCAATAATTATGAGATAATGATCACAAGTTTTTAACATTGTGATCTTTATATGGAGATTATCTCATCAATTTCTAAGCTAATTTACTAATTATTTTGCTTAATTTTTAGCTATAAATAGAGAATTTAAGCAATAGTAATTAGCAAAAGTTGTTAACTTATTATGAGATAATTATCATGGAATTATAGCACTATAATCTACTCTAGAAATTATCTCACTAACACTTAAGCTAATTTAATAATTATCTTGCTTTATTTTTATTTAAAACTAGACAGTTTAAGCACTTGTAATTAGCAAAACTAGTTAACTAATTATGAGACAATTATCACAAGTTTTAAAGACTATATTATTCTCTAAAAATCATCTCCCTAACTTTTAAGTTAGTTTATTAGTTATCTTGCTTAATTTCTAGTTAAAAATACAAAATTTAAGCAATAATAATAGCAAAACTAATTAACTAATTATGAGATTATTATCATTAAAATAAATTTGAGAAATCTTTAAATTTTCCAAATGAAAAAACCACACAACAACAACAATACAAGAACAAATGCACAAAACGGGGAAAAATGTATACTCGGGACTAGTAAGAGCTCTCCATTGCATAAAAGACAAAGTGATTGAAAAACTCTCGACACCTCTTCAATCAAGTAGTTTGAGACTGAAAAAACTTAACAAGAAACAAACGAAAAAACCTCCCAGAGATGTGTCTAAGAACGTTAATATGGCTAGAGAGCCTCGATGGACAAAGTTCACAGCAAAAAGAGAACTATAGAGAACTAAAAAAAACATTGAAAGAGGCATGGACGATGGAGATGGAAAGTGAACACATAAACAAAGAAGATACAAAAAAGGATGGATTGAGTGTACCATCCCACTATAAGAAGTACACTATTTGGGATCGCAAGATCATTGTTGAGAAACCAATTAGGGAGAAGGCTAAACCAGGAAAATCTTATAGACTTGAGGATGCTTAAAATATAGATCTAGCAGAGCCAGGGGGATCCCAAGCCTGCTTATATTGCTACAGATATATCTCCATATGAAGAAAAATTATTGATTCAAATGCATGAGTATAAGGATGTGTTCACCTTGTCTTATAAGGACTTGAAGGGAGTTGATCCTGGAATTTGTCAGCACACAATTTGTTTAAATCTTGATGCCAATCCAAGTAGGAAATGCCCTTACACTTACAATGAAACCTTTGCCAAGAAAATCAAAGAAGAGATTGATAAGATGAAGGAAACTGAGTTCATTTACGAAATTGAGCACATAGATTGGGTATCCCCAATTGTGATGGTACCTAAGAAGAATGGCAAGTAGTATCCATAAATCTTAAAAAGGTGAATGCAGCTACCATCCATGACAATTATCCTCTTCCTTTTACTGACCATGTCTTTGAATGAGTAGCAAGAATTTGAGCATATAGCTTTTTGGATGGATTTTTAGTTTATAACCAATTGGCTATTAAACCAAAAGGTCATTACAAAACAGCCTTTACAACTGAATGGGGGGTTTCTGCATATCATGTGATGCCTTTTGGTTTAATGAATACACCTTCCACCTTCCAAAAACTCATGGCTCATGCTTTCAGAGAATACTTGCGTATATTTTCAAAAATCTATATGGATAATTTGTGTGTGCATTGAATGCTACACAAAGACCATATCGAGCATTTGAAAAACGTATTCGGGAAATGTCGCACCAATCGAATTTTCCTTAACCCAAAAAAATGTGTTTTCATGGTTAGACAGGGCAAGATCCTTGGACGTATTGTATTCGTCAACGGAATATCCACGGATATGGATAAAATCAAGGTGATTGTGGACATGTTATGCCCAAAGACAGTGAGAGAGGTTCAATCATTCATGAATAATTATGGATACTACATTGTGAGCAATCATTTCAAAAGTTGAAGAAGGCATTGGTATTTGTACCAATCCTTAAAGAACCAAATTGGAGTAAGATCTTTCATGTGCACGTTGATGGCTTTTCTTTTGCCATTAGATGCATCCTAGCACAATCTGAAGAAAGAACTATGGACTTTCTCATATGCTATGCTACCCAGAGATCAAATAATGTTGAACAAAGTTACACGACTATTGAATGAGAAGGATTGGGAATGGTTTATGCCGTGAAGAAAACTAGGCATTATCTCCTAGCCAACCAGCTCATTTTCTTTGTGGATCATCAAACGTTGTTATATCTTGTTAACAAGCCATGAAACACAGGCACGATAGTAAGAAGGCTCATCATCTTACTTGAATTTGATTTCACAATTGTGGTAAAGAAGGGACAACCCATCAAAGGACTAATCATCTTTCACGGGTAGTAAACGGAGAAAATCCTAAAGGAGTTGAAGATAATTTGCTAGATGCATTCTCTTTAACATTGAGATGATACCTAGTTGGAGTGGGAATATAATCCCAATTTTGACCATAGGATAGTTGTCATAGATCAAGAGAGAATAGTTGACTGGAAGTTGATCGAGCAAAGAAATCCCTTTCAATTGCTTAGTGAACGACTATATCATAGAGGTTCAAATGGCATACAATGGTTGTGTATTGAAGCCTCTGATATTCCTTTATAACTAAGAAAAGCACATGTCATAGTGGACTTTATTCATCATGGGAAAATCCAAATCTACCAGAATTTGATGAGAATGGGAGTCTTCTGGCGTAGAATGAAATTTGATGCTCACATGTACGTTAAGAATTGAAAATCATGTATATGCAGACCTCCTATAGAACATGACACACTGTTTGAAGTAACAATAGCACCTCATTGGAGTAAATACATAGTGGATTGTTTGAACCAAGTTCCTTTTCCTACAAAAATGTCCAAAACTAGGGTAAAAGCTATCAAAACTAAAGCATAGTCCTATGAATGGATTAGCAATCAATTGTACAAGTGTTGCAAAGATAATCAACTCAGATTTTCTGTGTCAAAAAAAGAATACTTGCCGGTTTTTGCAAGAAGCACATTCAACGCAAGCGAGAGGTCATTTTTCTGCTGAAAAAGCGGCTAAGGCTATAATCTTTTTCCAGAATTTGGTGGCCAATACTCTTCATGGATGTTGATGCATACGTGAGGTGGTGTGATGATGCCAAAGAACAAAAATTCCACTTAAGAAGGATGAAATTCCTATGAGACCAATGATAAGAGCACGTGCATTTGCCAAGTGGGTCCTACATGTGGGTCCCATAGCATTTTTGGCTTATAGGACTCATGCGTAGTATATTCTTAGTATACTATAGTAGCCACAAAGTACCTAACCAAATGGGTCAAAGCCAAAGTACAAAAGAATGATGCACGCACTACATAGCAGTTCTTGTATAAAAATGTTTTCACACAGTATGGTTTGACTATTGAGATTATCAGTGATAGGGAAACACATTTTGCTAATAAAGTCTTTGAGTATTTACTTTATGAATTAATACAAAATCAGCTCCCTATTATCTGCAGGCTAATGGTCAAGTCGAGAGTACCAACAAAGTCCTGTACACAATTTTAACCAAGTTTGTAAATGATAAGAGGACAAATATGGATCAAATTTACACTCTTTTGTTTGGGCCTATAGACTTGCATACAAGAATATTCTAAGAACTGTCGTATAACATGGTGTTTGGAATTAATGTTATTTTACCCATAGAATTTTTTATTTCAACCTTGCATGTAGCAAACAAATTTGAATGGACTAGGCATGAATGGTTTGACCGTTTAGATGACCTAGAAAAAGTGGATGAAATTTGGTTAAAGGCGGGTGTTGCAATATACACCCAAAAACGACGCATGAAGGAGTTGCATGAAAAGCATGTGAAGTCTAAAGACCCTGTTCTAGGAGATTATGTGCTTGTTTACACTCTAAAGCAAAAAATAAGGAAATTGAAAAAGTGACGAATGAGACCATTTGTGATTCATTCTATATCACCCATGAGGCCATTTATGATTCATTATATATCCCCTAGTGGGACCATTTGTGATTCATTCAATTAGTTGGGATCTATATCAAAAAATGCTAGAGCAAGTCCTACAACCATTGAAAAGAAAATTCACAATATTTTTTTATTAGACTATCAGTACTGGTGCAAGCTATGTACTTCTCATGATACACATCAATGGATTCCCATGTCCCCATAACTTCTTCGTAATACGTCTATATTCCCCTGATAATCAGCTCATACTAGGTACACTATGGCAATGCAAATACAAAGTATATATACACTGGTTAGAAAACAAAGTGTAATTTACAGCTAACCATCATGTGAAACATGCCAACTTTGATTCCATAGACGATAGTAGGTACCTTTTTGAGAATGATAGCAAAAAGACCAAGGGATTGGCCAACAGCTTCAATGGGTGGATGCATGAATAGGTGTCCCAGTTTTAACAGGTTGAAAGTTACTTATGGAGGCTTAAAATTTAGGGGATATGAAACTGGTGTTATGGGCAAGAATTGTATGAATTAAATAATCGTGTGGAGGATACAAAATCTTAATAATCGTGTGGAGGATTCAAAAACACGTGTGGAGCCCACGTTAGATGAATGTTCAGTCGAATGTTTGCATGACTGTACTTCTCCATATCTCTAAGCCTTTCTCCTTCTACGCCTTTCTCAAGTCACTCTACAGCCCCCTGTGCACGCTTCTTATCCTTCGCTATGGATAGCAACCTAAGAAAGAGCCCAAGGAATGCAGCCTGACAGGTCTCCCCCACAAAGACCCGACATTCTCCCACGAAGTTATGTCACCTCTCTCTATCTCTCTCTGTGTTGTGTACAGCGGACCTCTATGTGTAGTAGAGTATTGAGGTGTGGATATATTGAGTAATGAATAAGGATTTATTCTTTTCAGAGACAGAAGTTACAGCCTCCTCCCAAAATCAGCCGCTTTGTTCACCCCAAGGATGTGGAGGTGCCATTAAAGGCATTCTGCATGACAAAGGAGGATTTTCATAGGGAGTATGGGTTAAGTCTTGAGGGGAAAGATGTTAGGAAGTTGACAGATGCAGACGTGCCCATATCCGACTGGATGAAAGTTTTCACGTGTCTTCCAGTGAAGGAGAAAAAAGTGCTGATAAAAACAGCAAGGCCGGATCACTACAAGGCACTCAACAGCTCTACAAGCAGGTGTATCAATCTAAACCACCAAATTATCTGCTGGGAGTCAAGTTTGCACGCGGATATGTTTATTTCGTATGCACAGGTCCGGTAAAGTGGGCTGAGTTTGCATCTGAGGTGGTGAAGAATGTGACCAATAAAGGTCACTTAGATAGGAAAAGAGAACAATGGAAGTTAGAGACTTCCCAAGTATCCACAGGAACCCCAAGTGGTTCTGCCATCTTGTTAGTAAATACCCCATATGGAAGTACACCAGCCGGAAGTGGGCTTTCTGCGACTACTCAGTCTGCATTTAGTGTTGAAGTATCCACTTCCTTGCAAGAACTACTTATTGAGGTAGAAAATCTCATGACAATGTATCAGCCGAGTGTCAGAAGGCTAAGGATTCTGTGGTCAAATCTGTTGTTGCTGATGTGCACCGTTGCGAGGGTGCCCTTGACACCATCCGAATGCACTTCCCTGATGATTCCAATGTACCAACAGGCTTGCTTGACAGCCTCCAAGAAAAATTTGACCAAGCAAAAGCCACCCTACAGCAGGCACAAGGATGCTTTTAACTCCATCTGATTGTAGTATAATACCTGCAAAGTACCATACGGTATGATTATAATAACCATACTGTATTGAAACTCTAATAGTGAAGATGGTATTATAAGTTTTACAATACCGGTATTATGGCTCTATCATACCGGGATGGGTAGAATGTGGTACCAGAAAACCAAATAATGAAAAGACATAATAGTATGACAATAACATCAATTCGGTAAGGGTAGATGACAATACCGGTAGGATGTTATCATACCAGTATGATTGCATCCTACCGGTATGATTACATCCTACCGGTATGATTACATCTTACCGGTATGGTTAGATCCGACCGGTATGATTACACCCTAACGGTATGATAAAATCCAACCGGTTTGATGTTATGCTTCCGGTATAATGTTATCCTATCGGTATAATGTTACCGGATGTTATCCTACTGAAATGATGTTATACTATCCAGTATAATAACATCATACCGGTGGGATAACATCATACTGGCAGGATGTAATCATACCATTATGATAACATTATTATACCGATCTTCAAGCATTCATACCGATTTTATACATGTTTGACATTGTCTGATAACAGAGGTCTCTTGCCTACTTATCCAAATGCTTAGAGCGTGAGGAAACCTTTGGTCTCTGTGTCACGTTTGTGACAGACATGATTAGTCAACCAATGCTACCTGAAACCATAGTCTTGCCTGCACGAGTTTCAGCTCCTGGACATAGTGTTGTTCTCATTGATGTGTGCAATGCTTGTGGTGTAAAAATTCATGATCACAATCGCTCAAGCCATGTTGTTGTATTGCCTTGTTCACATGCATACCATGCATTCTGCTATGCTCACTTGGCTGAGAAAGGAAAGTGCGTGCTTAAGGATTTCCCCGGAGTTATTTCTGCAGAAGACCAATCCCTTCTAAAGAAGAAGCCAGTTGAACCATGCCCAAATGCCCAAAAACAGGTGAGAAAATTGTTTCAACGGGTAAGAAACACACCATTGTTTTAATCAGGTGGTTGATTTTTGTCTTCTCTGATGTTTTTTCAGAGTCAAGCTGCTTCAGAACTACTGTCGGTAAAGACACAGGGAACGATGTAGTGACGCCTGCATACAAGACACCTATGGAGGTTTTGCTTGATGAAAGTGTCCCTGGTAATGCTGAGAAACCTCTTTCGGAAACAACAAAAGAAGAACAAAAATTTGAGGTAAAGGAGCAAAGTACGACTGGTGTTGAAGGGAAAACCCAGAATGAGGAAGACGATGTGTTGCTAGACACTGGCGTGCGGGTGACAAGACCAAAGACCCCGAGAAAACGGGGCCAACGTGGCAATAGTAAGTTTTTTCATTGATTAAGGCTCTAATAAGTGATCTTTTGCTGCACAGATTTCTAAAGCTGATGGTCGTGTAGATGTCAGGCTGGAGGGAAGTCCCGAGGAGACCCTTGCTCAGCATATAAGAAAGGAAAAAAATAAAAATAAAAATCGAGAAGACTGCAGATGAGAAGCCTGAAATAGAGCAAAAAAGCAAGGAAGAGAAAGAGACCCAGGGGCAACCAGAAGAGGAGATGGACATAGAAGACACTAAGGAGATGCAGAATACTAGCACAAGTTCTGACCCTAAACCCAGAGCCTGCAAAAGATTATAGTTTGCCCCCCCATGTTTCTTTTTATGTAACCACTTCTGAAATTAATATAACTTTCTTTCCCATTCGACCTCTCTTTCATCTTGTGCCTAATTTTTGAACATTGTGTATTTTTATTGTATGATTTCAATCTGTAGTTATGTCCTAATTGCATATTTAAATTTGAGTCTTGTGTAATTTTGCATCTGCAAATATGTTTTCAGTTGAAGAATGGCGCCTTGCAGATAGGTTCAGGGCTGACAAGCAGAATGGCAGGGCTGACATTCGTGCAATATGGAATTGCGTGTTGTCTCCTGCAGTGCTCGTGTTTCTTCTATGGTATAGACTGTGTAAAAGAATCCCACTGATATGGCCAAGGCCACCACCTCTATTGAGCGTCCAATGTAGGGTTCTCATTTTGGACCTTAATGGATTACTGCTCAAGAAATTTGATGAAAAATATGGCGAAGAATTGCCCTACTGGCCAGAAATGCGGTATGTTGTTGAAGGGGATACACAGTTTTGGGTAAGGCCTGATGCAGAAGTGTTTCTGAATTTTTGTTTCAGATGGTTCGAAGTGTGGATATGGAGCTGCTGCGAGTTTGAGAAGCTCAAACGCACGCTAGCGACAATGTTCCCAGACCACCACAAAAGATTCAATAGAGTGGTAAGTCAAGCGCAGTGCACAAGGGCCCCTTTTAAATTGGGCGAGACAGATAAACCGGTGTTCCACAAGAATCTCGAAAATTTTCCTGACCTACCACCTGACACATTTCTTGTTTTTCCCAAGCTAGAAAAGCAGTCTAAAGAAGTGCGCGCCTGTTTTCTGTCAACCACTCTCATAAACTGGCTGGCACACTGGTTGATCTCTAAGGACAGAATTGAGTATACAAAGAGGACTGTAATTTGTGAAGACTGACAACCTGACGACACCTATGTGGGTCGTTTTTATTGGAAATGGCGGATTGACTTTTTCCAGAAGAAAGGAACATATTTTTTTAATAAAAAAAGCTTCATAAAGTCTGTGAAGTGGGTGACTTTTGTCGATGTATTTTTTTGTCGATGGATGTAAATGGAGAATTACTCAGCCTTCTTGTCAATCAATGTAACAGAATTCATGTATAATACATTTACAAGCAAGTTGCACGGAAATACGTTGTATTCTATATTTGAAGTATCTTGCAAATAAAAGGAGAGAGGGAGAGGGACAAAGAGAGAGAGAGAGAGAGAGAGAGAGAGAGAGAGTCTGATACTAAGAAGTGACTGGTAAGATACCGGTATGATACTGAGAAGTGACTGGTATGATACTGAGAAGTGACCGGTATGATATTGAGAAGTGACTGAGAAGTGAGAGAGAGAGAGAGAGAGAGAGAGAGAGAGAGAGAGAGGGGGGGGGGGGGGGGGGGGGGGGGGGGGGGGAGGGGGGACTTGTATGATACCGGTATGATACTGAGAAGTGACAAAGAGAGAGAGAGGGACTTGTATGATACAGGTATGATACTGAGAGAAGTGACTGGTATGATACCGGTATGATACTGAGAAGTGAATGGTATGATACCGATATGATACTGAGAAGTGACAAAAAGAGAGAGAGAGAGAGAGAGAGAGAGAGAGAGAGAGAGAGAGAGAGAGAGAGAGAGGGAGGGAGAGGGACTTGTATGATACCGGTATGATACTGAGAAGTGACTGGTTTCGAACACAGTTCAGTTTACAGTTAAAGACAGAGTCAGAGAAAGGGATTCTGCCATCATGTTTGTACTATTATTGTACTTATACTGTAATCTTCAACTTGTATGATACCAGTACAAAAACATTAATTGCCGCCTTTATAGAACCAGTTTATTTAAAACGTAAGGACATGTAGTGATTCAAAGAGATAAAAAAAGACATTTTTATATTTTAAAAAGGAAGTTTGGACAAAAAATTTAAACAAACCGATTAATACAGCTCAAAAGGCGTACTATTGTAGATAGACTCACTGACATCAAGTGATATTGTATATAGTTTTGAGTTGCTGGGATGGGGTATCATGGGGATTTTGATTGCCCGAACAAGATGTGAATATATGAACACCTCTAGCTTTTTGTCCAAAAGCTCGTAGGTCTGCTCATTTATCATACAATAGTAAAACCCTTTGATAGCATAGGATCCTCGCTTAATGATATTGCCCCAGTCATCTTCAGCGTCTGAATGAAACTCCTCAATAGCGCCTTGCAGATAGGTTTAGGGCTGACAAGCAGAATGGCAGGGCTGACATTCGTGCAATATGGAATTGCGTGTTGTCTCCTGCATGTTAGGAAATAAGACGTAGCTAAATAGATAATTGAGTAGATTACTTAATGGAGAGAGACAGATTTACATACACGAGATTATAGAGTAGAGAGAGAGAGAGAGAGAGAGTACACACGATATACGTGGTTCACCCAATGTGGGCTACGTCCACGGGAAAGCAGCCACTCAATGGCTTTAGTACTTCAAAACAAGAAGTAATTTACAAAGGGATTATACCCTTAATGGAGCTCCCGCCTTGCTTCACTCTCACCACCTCACACTCACCTTGTTGCATCAACTTCACACTATGAAATGTGTGTAGAAATGGCCTCCTTTTATAGGCCAAAAGGGTTGCCCTCTCTTATGAGAGACAGCCATGTGTAGCCGCTCTTGTGCGAATAAGTCCAAATCGGACCCTCCAATCCGCCCATGTGTGGCCGCCCTTGAGAAGACAAGTCCGCTTTTGAATTCGGCCATCGGCCATTGACTACCGGCCACCGGCCAACCGACCGGTTGTTTTCCGACCACTTTTCGGCCGCCGTCCGGACATAATATTCCGGCGAAAAAGAATATTCCGGCGAAAAAAAAAGTCTCGGGGGCCTCCGCCCCCGAGGCCTTTAAAGTTGCCCCTGATTCTTGTCCGTGAAAATTTTGGTTTCCGGTGAGTGATTTTCCTTCACGCACGATGGCTTCTCCTCATAATGGGGGCCTTACAAATGTGCGCTTTTACCACAGAAAATTACAAGGGTAAATCAGGCTCCATACTTAACACTGCAGTGCTCGTATTTCCTCTATGGTATAGACTGTGTAAAAGAATCCCACTGATATGGCTAAGGCCACCACCTCTGTTGAGCGTCCAACGTAGGGTTCTCATTTTGGACCTTAATAGATTACTGCTCAAGAAATTGGATGAAAAATATGGCGAAGAATTTCCCTACTGGCCAGAAATGCGGTATGTTGTTGAAGGGGATACACAGTTTTGGGTAAGGCCTGATGCAGAAGTCTTTCTGAATTTTTGTTTCAGATGGTTCGAAGTGTGGATATGGAGCTGCTGCGAGTTTGAGAAGCTCAAACGCACGCTAACGAAAGTGTTCCCAGACCACCACAAAAGATTCAATAGAGTGGTAAGTCAAGCGCAGTGCACAAGGGCCCCTTTTAAATTGGGCGCGATAGATAAACCGGTGTTCCACAAGAATCTCGAAAATTTTCCTGACCTACAACTTGACACACTTATCTTTGATGATTCTGGATATAAGCTAAGTTTTAATCCATTGGGGTCATTTCTTGTTTTTCCCAAGCTAGAAAAGCAGTCTAAAGAAGTGCGCGCCTGTTTCCTGTCAACCACTGTCATAAACTGGCTGGCACATTGGTTGATCTCTAAGGACAGAATTGAGTATACAAAGAGGACTGTAATTTGTGAAGACGAACAACCTGACGACACCTATGTGCGTCATTTTTATTGGAAATGGCGGATTGACTTTTTCCAGAAGAAAGGAACATATTTTTTTAATAAAAAAAAGCTTCATACAGTCTATGAAGTGGGCGACTTTTGTCGATGTGTTTTTTTGTCGATGGATGTAAATGGAGAATTACTCAACCTTCTTGTCAATCAATGTAACAGAATTCATGTATAATTACAAGCAAGTTGCACGGAAATACATTGTATTCTATATTTGAAGTATCTTGCAAATAAAAGGAGAGAGGGAGAGGGACACACACACAGAGAGAGAGAGAGAGAGAGAGAGAGAGAGAGAGAGAGAGAGAGAGAGAGAGAGAGAGAGAGAGAGAGAGAGAGAGAGAGAGAGAGAGAGAGAGTCTGATACTGAGAAGTGACTGGTAAGATATCGGTATGATACTGAGAAGTGACTGGTATGATACCAGTATGATACTGAGAAGTGACCGGTATGATATTGAGAAGTGACTGAGAAGTAAGGGGGAGAGAGAGAGAGAGAGAGAGAGAGAGGGGGGGGGGGGGGGGGGGGGGGGACTTGTATGATACCGGTATGATACTGAGAAGTGATAAAGAGAGAGAGAGAGAGAGAGAGAGAGAGAGAGAGAGAGAGAGAGAGAGAGAGAGAGAGAGATGGGGGGGGGGACTTGTATGATACCGGTATGATACTGAGAAGTGATAAAGAGAGAGAGAGATAGAGAGAGAGAGAGAGAGAGGGACTTGTATGATACAGGTATGATACTGAGAGAAGTGACTGGTATGATACCAGTATGATACTGAGAAGTAAATGATATGATACCGATATGATAGTGAGAAGTGACCGGTATGATATTGAGAAGTGACAAAGAGAGAGAGAGAGAGAGAGAGAGAGAGAGAGAGAGAGAGAGGGAGAGAGAGGGAGGGAGGGAGGAAGAGGGACTTGTATGATACCGGTATGATACTGAGAAGTGACTGGTTTCGAACACAGTTCAGTTTACAGTTAAAGACAGAGTCAGAGAAAGGGATTTTGCCATCATGTTTGTACTATTATTGTACTTATACTGTAATCTCCAACTTGTATGATACCATTACAAAACCATTAATTGCTGCCTTTATAGAACCAGTTTATTTAAAACGTAAGGAGATGTAGTGATTCAAAGGGATAAACAAAGACATTTTTATATTTTAAAAAGGAAGTTTGGACAAAAAATTTAAACAAACCGATTGCTACAGCTCAAAAGGCATACTATTGTAGATAGACTCACTGACATCAAGTGATATTGTATATAGTTTTGAGTTGCTGGGATGGGGTATCATGGGGATTTTGATTGCCCGAACAAGATGTGAATATATGAACACCTCTGGCTTTTTGTCCAAAAGCTCGTAGGTCTGCTCATTTATCATACAATAGTAAAACCCTTTGATAGCATAGGATCCTCGCCCAATGATATTGCCCCAGTCATCTTCAGCGTCTGAATGAAACTCCTCAATTGCTGCAGTGCATTTCACTATATAGAAATCCACTTTTTCTTCATTGTCATTTGGTGTGGGAACAGAAAAATTATCACCAACAATAAGAGCTTGACTGAGGGTGTCATAGTGTCCTTCATACGCTGCATCCTCATTTATTTCATCGTCATCGTCTTCCCCTTCTTCTGTAGGCTCCAAAATACGGTATGTCCAGAAAGGAACGTGTGACTTGCTCACACATCTCCTCCCCTTTTCCTTTTTACATGCACTACAGAAACAAGACAATGAACGTGTTCTCAAAGTAGTTGTATCATGCTCTGAATATGCAGAAACAGAGTGCATTGAGCGGGTATTTTTTACAGCCGTCACATCCCAATTTTTTCCCCTTTCAACATCCCCCAATTCAATCACCCAAAAAATCCTGCTTATATAACGGTCGTGGGATGCATAGGTGGCTATAGCACCATCTGACAAGGTCTGTCTCAATAATGCCACAACATCTACAGCACAGTCTATCTTTGGGCAGTTTGGCTGCAATTGGTATTGAGTTAAAGACCTTTTTATCACTGCTCCCGCACCGTCGAGTTCTCCCTTACCATGGCCGGATCCAAAAAAGTTCCAAGACATTTTCCATCGCGTAAAAACACTGTATCTGCATTTTATTCAATGGATAGAAGAAGATTAATATACTCTTGGCACGATAAAATTACCAAAAAAAACACGTATTATAATATTACTGATGTTAGACAAGCATTATTACAACTTTAATGCCAATATTATAGGTCTCTATATTAAAACCACCTTCAGATAATGTTTGTTAGAACATGGTATACCTGGCAAGGAAATAGAATGGTCTTCTTGCTTTGAATTGTGAAGCTCCTCCATCAAACCATACCCAATGACGCCTTATGTTTAGACCAAATTGCTTTAGCCATTCTGCATGTTTCATAAAACAGTGTTGAACAAAATGTGTGTCATGTTGCTTGTCATCTTAAATGAAGAAGTGAATTGTCTTGTGGATGTCACCTGCATAATATAAAAATCATAAATTATTAAAGGCTTAATACAAAAGAAATAATACTGATCTAGGGTGATGTCGTTACCTGCAATTCGGAAATATGTTATGTGCACAAAAATAGTTACTTGATTTGAATACCAGTGCATGGACTGAATCTCATTTTGTTCTTTGAAACTATAATTTTCAGCAAAGTCAACAACTGACACAACAACATCTTCTAGAAAGCTTTGTATACATTCCTTATATTGTTCTGCTTGCCATCTATACACAAAATTATGCATTATGTATTTCTTAAGATGGTCTTTGAACATGACTGAGAGATCCTGGCATGATATTTCCTTATGCGACAAGACATTCCTTTTCTTCTTCTGACCGTCACGCGCAGTTCTTACTTCTAGGTCCTCAAAAATCTTCACCACAATCTTTTTAGCAATAAATGCAGCCTCTGCAGCACAAAAATCTAACTTATTCAGGCCACACAGTATAGAGTCCAATAAGGCTATTACACTCTTGATAGGGCTTTTTGGTGCCTTGCATCCACCATTGTCTTTGCATATGTTGCATTGACATTGGCAAGCTTTTCCATGCAGACCGAATACAGAACTTCGCATGTGATTTATGGCATCCTTTAGGAAGGACATTTGAACATGTGAAATGCAGCAGCAAGTTTATCGGTCTCTCAATTTCCGCACAAAATATGGCTTCATGTACTCAAATGCACGCTGCTTTATTACAATTTCAGGGTATTGTTCTTTGAAGTTGAGAAAGAGCTCCACCTACAATGAAAAACATATATGGGTAAAGAACATTGAAGAAAACTGCAGGTTTTTATTATCTTTGAAGAAAACTGTTACATTACTATAAACCGGTATGTTTTTTCACTTAATTGGTTAGGCAAACCAGTACATATGAACACATGTCCTTGGTGCGTACCAGTGGTATATAAGTGTCAACCAGTTCAAATGTTCTTACTGCTGATGTAAACCAATCTTTTCATTTAAAACCGGTATGTTATTTACCTAACCAGTACATGTGAGCACTTAACCACGATGTATACCAGTGAGAAATAAGTGTTAAAAAAATGAACACATGTCCTTGGTACGTACCAGTGGTATATAAGTGTCAACCAGTTCAAATGTTCTTACTGCTGATGTAAACCAGTCTTTTCATTTCAAACCAGTACATATGAACACATGTCCTTGGTACGTACCAGTGGTATATAAGTGTCAACCAGTTCAAATGTTCTTACTGCTGATGTAAACTAGTTTCTTTTCATTTAAAACCGGGATGTTATTTACCTAACCAGTACATGTGAGCACTTAACCATGATGTATACCAGTGAGAAATAAGTGTTAAAAAAAATTTACTGGATATGTAAACCAGTATTTTCCTTTCAAACCGATATGTTTTTTACCTATCTGACATGAAAAACAGTACATGTGAACACTCGACCAGTACATGTGAACACTTAACCATGATGTATACCAGTGAGAAATAAGTGTTAAAAGTTTTTCACTGGTTATGTAAACCAGTTTTTTACCTAACTGGTATGACAAACAGTACAAGTGAACACTCGACCAAGATGTTTACTGGCATAAAATGTGTAAACGGTTTTAAATCTATTTACTGGTTATGTAAACCGGTATTGTAATATCAAACCGCTATTAGTTTTTATATAAGTGGTTATGTTAAGTAGTATGTCTACTACATACCACATATACACTTGCCCGAGCTGTAAACTATTGTGAAAATGTGTTAACCAGTTGAAATTAATTTACTCGCTATATAACCGGTCTTTTCATTTCAAACCGGTGTTAGTAAATGCATAATTGGTCGGGTTAACCAGTACATCTTTCACATACCACATATATACACTTGACCAAGTTCTATACTAGTGGGAAAAAAGTGTTAACCAGCTAAAATTAATCTACTGGCTATGTAAACCAGTTTTTTCATTTAAAATCACTATTAGTTATTACATAACTGGTTAGGTTAACCAGTACTGGTGCTGACTCAGAGCTGTCAATATTGGGGAGCAACTACCATGTGGAAGAGATGAGGCAAGGTTGCAAAGCAAGAAGGGCATACTATGAACACTATGTAGGCAGGAGCAGACTTGCAGAGTACAATCGCTAGGAAATTTGGGTTTTTAATTTTAGTCCCGTTTGTTTATACATATCATACGCGTGTGAAAGTATGCGTCTGCAAATGTATGTTTCAGCAAACATACGTGTATGATAAAAACTATGTTTTCATTTATATTCTCCTTCACATCCAATATTTATCTACTCTTAATCTAGGACCAAATACAGATTCCCCTTCTTTCCATTTATAACTTCCTTCATATCCGATTTCATATCTACTCTTATCAACCCAATTATAGTGAATATAGGTCATGAATGCAAATATTAGAAAACAAAAATGGATATAGTGAAAGCAAGTTATTACCTGAGATTGTTCAAGAAGATGCACAGGATGTTTGACATATGAATTTCTTCCAATACGCTTTCTGCACACATCCTTCTTATTGGGTGAAACACGAGAGTTAGACATCCAAAAAGAGAAGATCAACTCTTTCTCATCAGGTGTTATGAAACCACGATCCATGGGCTGTCGAGCACACAAAGAGATTGGAAAATTGCCATCACCTGCTGCCCTCAACCGATTCTTTGCAGCTATGAAGTTCCTCTTGTGCAAATTTAGCAATTTAGATGTAGCTGAAACATTCACTTTTGAGGTAGATGTACACTCAACATTCATAAGCATTGTGGTGATGAACCTTTTAAGAAAGAGCTCCTGTCGCTCTTGGGTAATTTGATTGCATCTATTGTGTTGCGCATGGCTTCAACGAAGGTTGTTTGTGCCCTGGGCATTTCAAGGTCTCCAAGAGAAGGATGATTGACAAACTTGCACAAAATATCTAAGCGTGATGCAACATCGAGGGTCTTTGTATGCCGATTGAAGAGCATAACAAGGTCATTGCAAAGTCTTTGACGCTTTGCATCATCAGCACCATTTTGATCATTATCTTCCTCACGTGCTACCTGCTCAAGCTTGTTCTTAGCACGCTGCTCCCTCTTTCTCCTAGCATGATATTCCTTGACCGCATCAACGGCATACCTAGCACACAGTTCACACAGTGAGGCTGAGAGTAGTCACATACAGTGTGAGATTCTTGCTCCATGCTAGAGAGGGAGAGATTGAGCGAGGTGATAGGCCTACAGAGAGCAAGAGCATTATATGACAGCAATAGATGTGTGATAGGCCTACAAAGTAAAACAGCAATATGTGCTCCTACACAGAGAGTTAGAGAGAGACAGGAAAACGAGAGAGCAGGAAGACAAAGAGCTAGCTGACGTGCATAGTTAAGAGCTACACAGTCGTCTTCTATATTTGAAAGAGAGGTGTGGAAATAGTAACGGTGTAAAGAGCTGGCTAACGTGCATAGTTAAGAGGTACAGAGCCGTCTTCTATATTTAACAAAAAGCTGTGGAAATTCTATATTTAATTAAAAATCTGTTCAAAACAATATATCGAATTGAACTAATATAGATGGTTTTATGTACCGGTTATAAAACCTCTGTCCGGGACAAGGTTTTTGGTCCACTATTCATGCATCCACCCAAATGCGATAGAGGCACAATAACACGTACCAATGGCTATATAGGAAATGATAGCTACAAGGTCTAATGATAGCCATGAAGGTGCATCTAAGAGTAACCCACTCCCTTTAATACAAGTCATGGAAAACCAATCAACCATGGTGAAAGCCACACTGGCTGCATGCTCAAAATCATCAAAAAAGCTGGTTCAAGACAAACAATTCCTTGCAATTAATGGTATTCGAGCCACGAGTACAGTAGCTTGAGTGCTTTCTCTAAAGGGGTAAAGAGGAGTAACAACTAGGGCTTGAAGTGCCAAAGTACACCTAAAAGGTTTACACCTAAAAGTTGTTAGAATGGCTGACAATAGTAAAGAGAGTGAAATTAATGTTGATAACTTTGATTTTGCTAATGAGCAAGCTACTAATGATGCCCCGATGCTTGTTAACTATCTTGTTTCTAGGCTTCAACAAGCCATGGGCAATCCATCCCTCCAAAGTGAAGTGCAACGGCAACTTCGTGCTTCTAGGATTCTCCAAGCTCCCCACCATGACGAGAGAACACCTAGGAATCCTCCTTGTGAGACTTCCAAAAGAGGTCTCTCTCCGATTCGGGAAGAAGAAGAGGATCCCTATGAAGGGCTCACAAATTTTCTCCTTGATGACGCATCTCCTTCTCAAAGTAGAATTCAAGAGCCTCCACCGAAGGAACGAGAAAGAAGTGAGTCTCCCGCCACCTCGATGGAGATGGCTCCACAAAGACGGCGGGCTAAACACTCTCCATCACCTCCAAAATGGAGAAGACCATCTCATACTTCTCCACACCATACTTCAAAGAGGGATGACAAAAAGCAAGAGAAGAAAAAGGCGAGAAAGAGGACAGCCTCTTCTCCGTCTTCTTCATCCTCTTCCTCTTATGAAGTGATGGTAAAGACAAAGAAGATCAAGGAAAGAAAAAGGAGAGAAAGAGGTCACCCTCTTCTCCATCTTCCTCAAATTCTTCATCTTCTGAAGAAAGTGATGGTGCACCTTTGAACCATCAAAAAGAAGAGGCCATAGGAAATCCTATGCCGTGTGGAAGAGGTCGTCCAGGCTCAAGAAATTCAAAGAGGGAGGGAAGAGCATCTCTTTCCTTACCTATGATGGCACTTTTGGTGCTATGGAGAAAGTCTTGGCCTTTATCCAACAATTTGATGCGGCGTTCGGAGATGAGGACTTCACCCAGTTCTCTAAGCTACACCATGTAGCTATGCACTTTCAAAAGTCCGCCAGACAATGGTGGTCTAGCCTACGGGCCAACTGTCAAGCTCCACGAGCATGGAAAGCTTTAAGAGCTTCCATTATGAAGTAGTTTTTGGCCACTGATGCCAAAGACAAAGTACTCACCGAATGGCGAAGCTTGAAGCTCTCTTCCTATGAATCCATCCACAAATATGTAGACAAAATTTTTGGACCTACAACTCAAAGCCACTATCTTCAAAAATTTGGATTTTGGAGAGCAAAAGCAGCAATTTTGTGCGGGCTTAACCGAAGAAATGGCGGAGTATGTCAAGTTTCAAAGTCCACGCACCATATCGGCGGTAATACATCATACTATGGTGGCCTCTCGAATTAATTTCCAAACAGGGGCTAAGAGGAATTCTAAGCTCCCTGAAAACAAGGGTTCCAATGAGCCTAAGGGGAACAACAATGTCCAAAAGTATCCTAAGGGCAACTCCAACAAAGCTAAAATAAACTCTCTTCTGAAGATCTTGAACGTTATCGCAAGGATAACCGGTGTTTCAAGTGTGGTGAACAAAGGCATGCGTACCGTGCTTGTCCCAAAAGAACAACCGCCATGATCCTCCTAGAGCTACCTTGGTCAAAATCGAAGAAGAGAAAACTCACCGCAAAGGATCTCCTCTATGCCATGCTTGGGGCAAGGTAATCATGATTTTATATCTATAGAGTTGGCCACCAAGCTATGCATACAAACCTACGAGATGGGAGATGTCCTACCCGCAGACGGTGCTTTCAAGGGGCAAGAAGCTTCAGTTACTCCCTTAATCGGGAAATTGAGGCTCCATGTCCGAAGCTATGTGGACAAAGAGGACTTCTTTATCTCTCCTCTCAAGCATGAGGATGTAATCCTAGGGGCACCATGGTTTGATCGCATGGCTGCCAATGTTAAATTCCCTGAAAGGAGAATCTCCTTTAAGTTCAGGAAAAAAGATATGTACGTGTACATGATTTTTGTTAAAGATTCTCAAAATGAACCTAATGTTTTAGCAAAAGAAAATATACACAATCAAAAGGAATAAGAGTTATCCAATTTTCTCAAGGGGTTTCAGGATGTCCTTATTGTTGACAACATCCCTTGTGAGCTACCTCCTAAACGAGGTAATGATGACCATGCAATTGGACTTCTTCCAAGAAGTTCACCACCTAACAAACCCCTTTATAGAGTTTCTCAAGCTCAACAAGAGGAGATTATGCGGCAAGTGCATGAGTTAGTTGAGAATGGCATGGTTAGGCCTAGCTCATCTCCATTTTGTTCTCTTGTGCTACTAGTGCAAAAGAAAGACGGCACATATCGTATATGTGTCGACTATAGAGCACTAAATAGGATCACTATCAAAAATAGGTTTCCCGTTCCACGGGTAGAAGACATATTTGATAAGCTACAAGGGTCCACCTACTTCAGTAGGATTGACCTAAAAAGTGGCTATCATCAAATAAGGATAGTTGATCAAGACATTGTAAAGACCGCATTTCGCACTACGTTTGGTCTTTACGAATACATTGTCATGCCTTTTGGCTTGACCAATGCACCAGCCACATTCAACCGCTTGATGGAGAAGCTATTCAGGCCTTACCGAACCTTTACTGGAGTGTTCTTTGATGATATCATCATCTACTCTAATTCATTAGACGAACACAAGCGACACCTCCAAGTCAAGTAATATTTCAAGTCCTAAGAGAGAATAAACTTTATGTTAATCGTCAAAAGAAAAGTGAATTTTTCTTACAAGAGATTCGGCATTTAGATCACATTATCTCTCAAGATGGCATCCAAATGGATCCATCAAAGTTAGAGGTAATAAAAGGATGGCCTAAACCAAGGAATCTTCATGAGTTAAGAAGCTTTATAGGTATGTGCGCATACTATAGACGCTTCATAGAAAAGTTCTCACTAATAGCAGGACCAGTACATGACCTAACAAAGAAAAACATTAGGTACACATGGTCTGCAAAGGAGAGCAATGCTTTTGAAAAGCTTAGAGAAAAGCTTATCTCTCAACCTGTGCTTACACTACCGGATCTCTCAAAGCTATTTGAGGTCCAATGTGATGCTTGTGGTGATTGCCTTGGAGCTGTTTTGCTTCAAGAAGGGCACGCCATAGGCTATGAAAGTCGAAGGCTCGACCCTGTTGAGCAAGCTCTATGCATATATGAAAAGGAACTCCTTGCAATTCTACATGCCTTAGACTCATGGAAGCACTATTTATTGGGGACTCCTTTCATTCTGCGAACGGATCACCAAAGTCTTAAGTACTTCATGACGCAGACCAAGCTCTCCGCCAAACAAATGAGGTGGGCAAATTTTCTTTCGCAATTTCATTTTCATATTTCTCACATTGCTAGCAAGCATAATCAAGTAGCCGATGCACTCTCAAGACGGCCAATAGTGAATGCGGTTTCCATTGCAACTCACAATGATCTATCTTCTATGATAGATGAGTATGCTATTGATCCCGATTTTAGAGATGTGATTTTAGCCCTTGCACTAGGGAAGAAAGAGGAATCGTTTACTTTACAAGATGGTTATCTTCTCTATGGAAATAGACTATGTGTTACTAGCTCACTACGTGAGAAAGTAATGTATGAATCTCATGCTCCTCCTTATGCAGGACATAGAGGGATTCAGTCTACCCTAAAGGGCATTAAAACATATTTCTATTGGCCTACCATGAAAGCAAACATACAAGAGTATGTTTCTAAATGTGTGGTATGCCAAAAGACAAAGTTTGATAGAGGGAAGCAACTTGGATTGCTTCAACCTTTGCCAATCCCTAATTCACCATGGGAGAGCATATCCATGGATTTTATCTTTGGATTGTCTAAGTCTATCCATGGGAATATGGACGATAGTAGACAGATTCAGTAAACAAGCTCATTTTATGCCTGTCAAAAAGACTATCAAAGCCCATCAAATGGCAACCCTCTTCATTTCACAAATCTTCAAGTACCATGGCTTGCCAATGTCCATAATCTCGGATAGAGATCCTAGAATGACCAGTAATTTCTGGAAGGGTCTCTGTGAGAATTTAGGAACAAGGCTAAACTTCTCTTCGGCCTATCACCCACAAACGGATGGCCAAAGTGAAATAGCTAACCTAACAATTCTCGATCTACTAAAAGCCTATGTAACGGAAGTAGATCAAAGATCCCAATGGAAGAAGTACTTACCCTTAGTGGAGTATGCCTACAATAACACTGTACATACTTCCACGGGAAAAGCACCTTTTGAGGTAATTGAGGGAAGATCCAAAAGTCCCTTGCTACTTAAGGTACACGGGAAGATCTTTGCTCTGCAGATGAGTATAGCCGAGACCTACAAGAATATTTCCAAAAAATTAAGGATGCTATCTCTATCTCACAGCAAAGGCAAAAGACTGCTGCTGACAAGCACAGAAGAGCCCAAGCCTTTAAAGAAAATGATTGGGTCTTACTTAAATTTCCCAAGGCTCGATTAAGACACAACAGGCAAGAATCCTACGGGACACCAAAAGTACTTTGCTAAGTTAGCAAAAAGGTACTATGGTCCCTTCCAGATTCTTAGGCCAATCAATGAGATGGCCTATCAACTCAAGTTGCCCAACCATTGGCTCATACACAATGCTTTCCATGTGAGCCTACTAAAGCCTTACAAAGGAGAGCCACCTCAAGAATCAACTATTGAGCACCCACCGGAGATCAAGGACCAAGAAGAGGTGCTGCAGCCCGAGTCCATTCTCCGACATGAAGACAAGATACTAAGAGGCGGTAAGACTATCCGACGATATCTTATTAAGTTTAAGAATTATCCTTTTGAAGATGCTAGATGGATGCAAGGCATACAATTAAAGGATAACCTAAACCTTGTCAATGCTTACAATGCTTCCCAAGAGTAAGCAAATGTACAAATGTTAAAAATGAACAAAACTTTTGTCTTATAAGACTCTCTTTTTCTTCATTGTGCACAAAAATGAAGTAGTATGCATGCTTAGATCAAGTTTCCGGAGACGACATCTCCCGAACACCAAGTAGAGCTTGTCACTCTACTATGAAAGATGATAGGACTAATGTGCAGACATGCTTGCAGCAGACTCAGGCTCTCAAGCGCCAAATGGACTAGTCATCCATTGTGGAATGATGTCGTAGGGTAACATAGGGATCCTCTACCCGCTAGGAAAAAGGACTAATGAATATGCTTTATCTTCTCTACCCCATAGTCGAGGACGACTATGATTTCAAGAGAGAGGTAATGTCATAATAATCAATATCTAATTCTCCTAAATGATTTTCTCATGTTAAACTGATCATTTAATATGAAAAGTGCCAGGGGAGAAAAAGCTAGAATATTGGTTAAGCTAGCAGACCGGGCCACAGTAGGGATCCAAAGGAGGGAAAATAGGGATCCAAAGGGGGGAGGTGTCTGCAAAAGAGCAATGTGCAACAATGGGCTTAAAAGACCCAAAGGTTCAACCCATTAAGGCTTCCAAAATGCTAAGGTTCCAAAATTCAAAGGTTGTGTCCAAAGGCCAAACACTAGGGAAATTGGATGCTTAGTGTCTGTCACAAAAAGTCTTTGTCAATCCCTACATAGGAGGGGCCGAGCCTTGCAAGTAGGGAATGAGAGAGAAACTCACACACACACACGCACACACACACAAGCTCCCTTTATACAAAGGGAATGAGGGACACATGTCAGCTCCCTAGACCAAATGCCCACCAAGTATACCCAATTCCTATTGGATGGCCTTGGAGGTGGACCAATGAGAAATAGGCTAGAGTAAATCTAGTTTAATTAATTTAAAAACACTTAATAAAAGAACCAATAAGAATTAAGCTCTCTAGAAGACTATTGGGCAGTCTCCGAAGGGGACCAATGAGCATTCAACAACCCAATGGCTTGCCTCATTCTTATTTGTCAGGAGGCAAAGGGGTCCAATGAGAGTTTAGTTGAATTAAATAATTACCTAAAGCTCTCACAAAAGGGGAAAGGGGACACATGTCAGAAGGCTATCACTTATGCTGCTTAATTACCACTGGCTAAGCCTGGGGAGGTCCAATAGTATGCTAGCAAGAGCAAATAGCAAGAGGGGTTGACCAACAGAGAGGGGGGGGCTGATTTTTGCAAGGCATTTATCAAACACACACTCACACAATCTCATGTGTGAAGTAAAGAAGACTCTCTCTCTCTCCTTCTCAAGCTTTAATGTAAAGCTTATCACCTACTCCAAGCTTGTGAGAAGGAAGGCCTACACCAACAACTCTTGGATTTGTGATGCAAATCCAACCAAGAGCCAAGCTTCAATGCATACTCATCTCCTCTACCAGGCTAATTACTTGCGAGGGCCATACCCAGACTCGACCCTACTCACCTCCCTCAGTCCTCCACACCGTTCCAGGGAATGACGTAGATCTATCTACAGGTATCCCTCCCACTTGGGATCGACACTCAGACAAGACTCCAACCTATCTCAAATGCCAACCCAAGGGGGTACATCCCTTCATTCAATGCTTCTCATAATCAATCTGTCTTTGACAGCTTTCCGCACCCAAAATCGTGGTCCTTAGTCTTGATTCTCTTGATCTTTAACTTAAGGATCTGTTCTTGCTTTCTTGTTCTCCCTTGGTTCATGGCGATAACCCCTTTTTCCTGACAAGCAGGCACGACAGTTATCACTTTCCCCTAAGAAGAGGGATCTTGCAATCCTACCTGGTCTCGCTCGTCTCTGATTACCCATTTTTACCCCACGTAGTCCTAGCGTTTAACATAAAAATTTTAAATCAACTTCCGGCCATCTGACCCTCCGGATCCACCCACCCACCGAACCATTTCATGAAAATCCCTTCTCGAGGTAGTACTTAACTACTACAAAATCAGGAAGACAATACTCTATCAGACATCATCAAACAACAAGCAGCATGCAATCTGTTGCATACCCTCGTTCAGGGAAATTCATTTGGTTATTCTCACCAGATATTTATTTAGAAACTTTTAATTCATTTCCTTTCCTTTATCTGCTATAATTAGCTTGTAACTAGTTTCCTAACTAATCATGCAACACATTTAGTTTCAACCAATTCATCTTACCTCCCCATTCAGGCAAAGATAATCGGTTACAAGCCATCAAAATGGCAACACCTTCACAATATTCCCAGATTTAAGTGTTTGGGAAAGGCTCATCAAGTAATTTAATCATTCCTTCCTAAGCATTTTATTTCGAGAGGTATAGCACCATCTAGTGACAGATGCACAGGATAGCCCCTATATTCCTAGCCTTTCCAGTTCCTTTTTAAGCAACCAAGTCGAACAAATTTCCTTAATTAAATTCACACCATCCTCCCTGAGAATAACCTTCTCAGCCAACTATTGGCATCAGGCCATACCCGAATTATGGCCGATTTCCAATAAGATACCGCAGGTACTTCACCGGGCGGGCAAAAATAAAACAAACCCATTCATCCCTTATCCCTCGGGCATGAATGACCTAGGTATAACAACTTGCCGGTTACACTACCCTAGCCGAAAAGGGCCAATCTCCGACAAGTTCCCCAAGAGAATCCTCTCAATGGGCCGGCCTTTCAATCAAATTGATCCCAAGAAGATCCATCTTGGTTCCGGGTCATTTCCAAACAATCTTCAAAACTCCTAGTTAAATCTATGTTTTGCAATGGGCTATCCCTATCATCTCTCGAGATTCCTTTTTAACTCCTAGTTGGTAATTTCCAGGTTCATTCATTTATCAATCTTAATTCCTACTTTCATTAAATATCTACCAGCCAATTTTATTTAGAAAATACAAGCGAGTTTTTGCCATAGGCATTTGATGGTTAATGTCTCTTCGAAAATGCCAACTTTTTAAGTTCAATCCTCGTTTTGTCGATTCCTAGGTTTTTGCAATCCTTTGACATCCATGGGCCATCTCCATGGAAGCTTGTAGAGTTTTCGGTTCAAACAACACGGAGATCAATTCCGCAAAGTTATTCCCTATCTCCCCCATCCCATATTTGCAAACAAACTTGAAATTGGAAACTTTATAATTACTCTTCAATACAAAAATTTTGAACTACTTCTATCGAGTTTAGACAAGTACTCTTTTCTTATGGTGCCTAGCTTTCGATTTTTAGGAAGCTAAAAGGTCATCCTATAAGTTATGAGTTTTCGAGCTTTCCATTAAAGCTTAAACCTAAAATACAAGGTAGTCACTAAAGCTTACACTTAAGTGCAAAGTTACCATTATTGCTTAGCTTAAGAGTGAAAATCTACTCTGGAAACTTATCTTTATGATGCATAGATACTCTTATCACTTGACCCTAATTGCAAGGTTTCCATTAAAGCTTTAAAACCTAAAAATACAAGGTAGTCACTGAAGCTTACACCTAAGTGCAAAGTTACCATTAAAGCTTAGCTTATGAGTGCAAATCTACCTTTGAAGCTTAACTTTATGATGCATAGATACTTTTATTACTTAACCCTAATGACGAGGTTTCCATTAAAGCTTAAACCTAAAATGCAAGGTAATCACTAAAGCTTACACGTAAATGCAAAGTTACCATTAAAGCTTAGCTTACGAGAGCAAATCTACCTTTGAAGTTTATCTTTATGATGCATAGATACTCTTATCACTTGACCCTAATTGCAAGGTTTCCATTAAAGCTTTAAAACCTAAAAATACAAGGTAGTCACTAAAGCTTACATCTAAGTGCAAAGTTACCATTAAAGCTTAGCTTACAAGTGCAAATCTACCCTTGAAGCTTAACTTTATCATGCATAGATACTCTTATCACTTAACCCTAATTGCAAGGTTTCCATGAAAGCTTAAAACCTAAAAATGCAAGGTAATCACTAAAGCTTATATCTAAGTGCAAAGTTACCATTAAAGCTTAGCTTACGAGTGCAAATCTACCTTTGAAGCTTAACTTTATGATGCGTAGATACCCTTATCACTTAACCCTAATTGCAAGGTTTCCATTAAAGCTTAAAACCTAAAAATGCAAGGTAATCACTAAAGCTTACATCTAAGTGCAAAGTTACCATTAAAGCTTAGCTTACGAGTACAAATCTACCTTTGAAGCTTAACTTTATGATGCGTAGATACTCTTATCACTTAACCCTAATTGTAAGGTTTCCATTAAAGCTTAAAACCTAAAAATGCACATAAACCTTCCTAATATTAAAACACATGGATTAATAATCTTATTGGAAATGAAGATTACCTCCTCTAAGCAAGAGGGAAGTAGGGTTGAAGTCCTTTTTGAAGAGATGTGAGGCTCAAGGAGGAAGGAAAGGTATTTATGGTGAAGAGGAAGGAGAGAGGAGCTTCTTCACAAAACCCTCAAGGGTTTGGCCTTCAAGAGAGGAAGAGAGTTGAGGGTTTTGCCTTCAAGAGAGGGAGAGAGCAAGAGCAAGGTTTAATGGAAACCTTGAGTTACTTAAGCATAGTTTTGAGCATGGCAAGTATGCAAGGAGCTTAGCAATATGTGTGTCTAAATACAAAGGAGAGGGGATGCTTATATAGGAAATGGTGGGTGGAATTCTCTTCTCAATTCCTATTGGACCCCAAATTCTTTTCTCAAATGCTATTGGACCCATTTCTCTTCTCAAATGCTATTGGACCCCAATTTTCTTCTTAGTTCGTATCTCTTAACTTTACCTTTCAATTATGTTAGTCTCTTTTTTCTCCTAGTTCTCGATCTAGATCAATTCCCATGCGGCTTTTTGACAAAGAAGTATAAAATAATCTTAATCTTAAAGGAAAAATATAGGGATGACGTAATTTCTTATCTGAAATATCCTTGTCTTTTCATTCTGGAGTAAAGTCTCGTTGTCCGTATAACTTCTTTGTCGGTCTAACTTTTTCTAAATTATTTTCTAGGTCGAAAAATTTATGAATGGCTCTAGGGTTTAGGGAGGGACCTTACAAACTCCCCAACAAAAAGAAAGAGCTGTCCTCAGCTCGGGACATGCTTTAGAGAGTAGACAAACTCAATCTTTGGTCAACTTATGATTGAAGATGGTCAGTAACGTTAGGATATTTGGTTTAAAGGACAGTGAAGCTGGTATGGACCTTGAATAATACATTTCTCTTCCATTTTAGCGCTGACTCAAAAGTTTTAATCATAAATAAGTCTTAATGACTCGGGGTTACTTTAATTACTGAATGTGATCTTACTTAACTAGGTATTTTTCCTTTGGTGTGACCAGATTGTGTTTCTCTTATTAGGTCTAAAGATCATTTCTTCACTTCGCTCTCTATCTAATCTTAATACGCTTTGTAAAAATCTTACCATTCTTACCTAGACTTTAACTTTTTTCTGTTTTTGAGCATTGACTCATTTCACTATTAATATCATCCAACGGATACCATGTTCTTGACAGTTAAGGATTTCATACTGATCTTTCAATTAAATCTTGCAATATCTCCTTCCTTGTGTACCCAATTTATTTCCTCCATCCTTATTTGTCTTATGTCTATAGCTTATTGCCTCGTCTTTCACTTGGTAATCAGATATTCCATGTATCATAACAATTTAGACTTGTAAAACACCATAGACGATTTGAATCTCAAAAGAATTGACTAACTAGAGATGCTTGAGTTCCATAAATATGACGATTGATAACATCCATAGAAATTACATCAAAAGTGCCATCGATATCTTGAAGAATAATTATAAGTTGTTCCAAAGAACCAACCAAAAATATGATCAAGGGTCTAGACAAAAAGGGAGATACTGAGTTGATTCCAAAAGGTCCACAATATCTAAATGCAAGCTTACGGAATTTCCCTAGCTTTAAAAAGCTGTGTTTGGGTTTGACTCTGAGGAAAACTTGGTCGTCTTTGCTAAAGCTTCTAGCGGAACGGTAAAGATCAGCGTAGCTCTTCAGCCTATCACTAGCTCTCTTCAGGTTGTCTCTAATGACTAGAAGTTGATGATCCATCTCTTCCAAGGTAGACTTAGCGGCAGGAACATGAAGAGCTGGGTCGGCTAATTTGAAGAGGGGCTAAACATTCCTGACCATACAAGGCTTTAAAGGGTGACATTCTGAGGCTACGATGGTGAGAAGAGTTATAAGCAAACTCAACTAGGTGAAGAAACTTGATCCATTGCTGGGGATGTTGGTTGTAGTATGCTCCAAGCATATCTTCAATGAATTGATTCACTCGCTCAGCTTGACCATTAGTTTTCGGATAATATGCTGAGCTGAGATTCAGTTGGGTACCTAGAGATCGAAACATGGCTTGCCAAAACTTAGAAGTAAATTTGGCATCCCGATCTCTGATGATTCTTGCAGGGATTCCATGTAATCTTACTACTTCTTTGACACATACTTGGGCTATGTCGATGGCAGTGGGGCAGTCTGCTTGACTGGAATTAGATGAGCCTCCTTAGAGAGCTTATCTACTATGACAAAAATAGAATCATAGTTTCCAGTTGTCTTTGAAAGACTTGTAACAAAGTCCATACTCAGACATTCCTACTTCATCTAAGGAATATGTAGGGGCTGAAGCTTTCCAGGTAGTAAAGAAGACCATCTGCTAAGGTATAGTCAGTTAAGTGTTCCCTCGGGCTCTGAGCTTGAATCTCTTGCAGAAGAGGTCTAAAATAGGGGTCTACCTAAATTTTCTTGTTGAACTTTCCCGGGTAAAGAAGAGCTAAGGGGTAAATTAGTCAAGGTTGATGAGGACATGACTGATCAAGGGGTCTTGAGTCTATTGAAGGCATCATCTCTCCCAAAAAAAAAAAAAGAGTTGTCCTCAACTTGAATAAAATGCGTAATTGATGAAACTTCTTGGATACGTCTTGCGACTTAACTTCTTGTTAACGCTTTCAACTTGACTTCTCTCTTACACTTCTTCATCCCTAAAAGTCTGCTAATATAATATTGGAGTCATGGAAAATCTTTCTTAATAAGCTATCTTTTTGAATAAGTCATCACGTCTATGGCTTCTTTGATACGCTACTTCCTCTTTATAAGCTATTGGTAATCCCTTCTTTAGTAGCACTTGTTATCCTCTTATTTTTGCGATCTTCACTCTCTTGTAACTTAGTCATTTTTTTAATCTGATGGCGTCTTGGCAAGAAGACTTGGTTCTTCCTGTATGCATCTCTCACTTGCAGAGTGCAGATGAAGTAGTTAAAAGACAGTTCTTAGAGCGATACAAAGATCACCTCTTTCTTTAGCCAAATTCTTGTGTCGGCCAGACGATTTTGAAGACATGGCGACATCTCACAAGAGTGACTCTCTGGGGTAGAGACCATTTCCGCAACAATACCCGACTTGCTATGGTTACAAAAGCTCTGGACTTGGCCCTCGCTACTACTGTGTCAAAAGGACACGAGATCCTGGGTTCTCCGCAAGGTTCTTCTTACTTGTGCAGTTTATCCCCCATTCTAAGATTTGCTTTGATACCATCTGGAGTCTTCCTCTTAGAGGTCCCTTTCTTTTCTCAGCTCATACCCGAGAAATTGCTCAAGCTATTTCTCGTAGAACCATTTCAGAGGGTGAGCGTCCTAACATGTGTGGGGCTTGTGATACTTGGTTATGTGACCATATATAAGAGGATCTTCATGAGTTGTAAACTTTCTTGTCTCTCTTTGTAATTACTTGTTGCCTCCCTTGTAATCCCTTTTTGGCTTTAATTGAAGAAATACCCTTTTTGAAAAAAATTGAGTATTGTCAGTATTTCCTTTTCTTCAAATGTCAGTCTCTCTTCTTCAATTGCCAATGAGTTTTTAATGACTTCTCTTTACTGTGTACTTTTAATTTCTGCAAATGGTCTTTCGTCTACAATAGTCTTGGGTAAAGATTCCCACTTTAAAGTCCTTGCCTAACTCATAAGTTTGCTTTCTTCCGTAGAATTTGTGAGCTTATCTCTTGCACTTTCCCATCTTTAAGGGATTTCTTTTGGTCGATCTTTAAAAAAAGCACTTGGTCATCACTTGCACTCTTAAGATTCTTTCTTATGACTTGCAATTTGGCAATCCAATTCTTCACTTGATCAAAAAAATCCTTCTGTCTGAAGATTAGATTTATAGTAATCTTGAATTCTCATGAAGTCTTAAAATAGAAAACTTGGAAAATCCGAAACTCTTGCGCTCAACAAGACTTCTTCAATTCAGTGGATAAGTACTCAATTTTTCATTGTATTGATGTAAACAAAAATCCCATCCTTGCCATTCCATGTAGTCTTCCAATCCTGATAAATTCCAACCTTCATAAATCTCTCATTTATGAGCTTCGTAAAATGTTCCAACATAGCGAGCCTTCGCTCTAGAATAGCAGTTTCCATCCTCTCATAGATAATCCACTGAATTTCTTCTGGCAGATCCCAAGCCATCTTGAAAATTTTTGAATAATTTATTGGAACATCAAGACTTCATTTTGGGTGTAGAATATATTGAGTTGTTTTTCCCCTCATACATTAATCCAAAATTCCAAGGTCCAAGATTCAAAATTAGGCTTTGATACCACTTGTGAGGGCCATACCCAGACTCGACCCTACTCACCTCCCTCAGTCCTCCAGACCGTTCCAGGGAATGACGTAGATCTATCTGCAGGAATCCCTCCCACTTGGGACCGACACTCAGACAAGACTCCAACCTATCTCAAATGCCAACCCAAGGGGGTACATCCCTTCATTCAATGCTTCTCATAATCAATCTGTCTTTGACAGCTTTCCGCACCCAAAATCGTGGTCCTTAGTCTTGATTCTCTTGATCTTTAACTTAAGGATCTGTTCTTGCTTTCTTGTTCTCCCTTGGTTCATGGCGATAACCCCTTTTTCCTGACAAGCAGGCACGACAGTTATCACTTTCCCCTAAGAAGAGGGATCTTGCAATCCTACCTGGTCTCGCTCGTCTCTGATTACCCATTTTTACCCCACGTAGTCCTAGCGTTTAACATAAAAATTTTAAATCAACTTCCGGCCATCTGACCCTCCGGATCCACCCACCCACCGAACCATTTCATGAAAATCCCTTCTCGAGGTAGTACTTAACTACTACAAAATCAGGAAGACAATACTCTATCAGACATCATCAAACAACAAGCAGCATGCAATCTGTTGCATACCCTCGTTCAGGGAAATTCATTTGGTTATTCTCACCAGATATTTATTTAGAAACTTTTAATTCATTTCCTTTCCTTTATCTGCGATAATTAGCTTGTAACTAGTTTCCGAACTAATCATGCAACACATTTAGTTTCAACCAATTCATCTTACCTCCCCATTCACGCAAAGATAATCGGTTACAAGCCATCAAAATGGCAACACCTTCACAATATTCCCAGATTTAAGTGTTTGGGAAAGGCTCATCAAGTAATTTAATCATTCCTTCCTAAGCATTTTATTTCGAGAGGTATAGCACCATCTGGTGACAGATGCACAGGATAGCCCCTATATTCCTAGCCTTTCCATTTCCTTTTTAAGCAACCAAGTCGAACAAATTTCCTTAATTAAATTCACACCATCCTCCTTGAGAATAACCTTCTCAGCCAACTATTGGCATCAGGCCATACCCGGATTATGGCCGATTTCCAATAAGATACCGCGGGTACTTCACCCGGCCGAGCAAAAATAAAACAAACCCATTCATCCCTTATCCCTTGGGCATGAATGACCTAGGTATAACAACTTGCCGGTTACACTACCCTAGCCGAAAAGGGCCAATCTCTGACAAGTTCCCCAAGAGAATCCTCTCAATGGGCTGGCCTTTCAATCAAATTGACCCCAAGAAGATCCATCTTGGTTCCGGGTCATTTCCAGACAATCTTTAAAACTCCTAGTTAAATCTATGTTTTGCAATGGACTATCCCTATCATCTCTCGAGATTCCTTTTTAACTCCTAGTTGGTAATTTCCAGGTTCATTCATTTATCAACCTTAATTCCTACTTTCATTAAATATCTACCAGCCAATTTTATTTAGAAAATACAAGCGAGTTTTTGCCATAGGCATTTGATGGTTAATGTCTCTTCGGAAATGCCAACTTTTTAAGTTCAATCCTCGTTTTGTCGATTCCCAAGTTTTTGCAATCCTTTGCCATCCATGGGCCATCTCCATGGAAGCTTGTAGAGTTTTTGGTTCAAACAACACGGAGATCAATTCCGCGAAGTTATCCCTTATCTCCCCCATCCCGTATTTGCAAACAAACTTGAAATTGGAAACTTTATAATTACTCTTCAATACCAAAATTTTGAACTACTTCTATCGAGTTTAGACAAGTACTCTTTTCTTATGGTGCCTAACTTTCGATTTTTAGGAAGCTAGAAGGTCGTCCTATAATTTATGAGTTGTCGAGCTTTCCATTAAAGTTTAAACCTAAAATACAAGGTAGTCACTAAAGCTTACACTTAAGTGCAAAGTTACCATTACTGCTTAGCTTAAGAGTGAAAATCTACCCTTGAAACTTATCTTTATGATGCATAGATACTCTTATCACTTGACCCTAATTGCAAGGTTTTTATTAAAGCATTAAAACCTAAAAATACAAGGTAGTCACTAAAGCTTACACCTAAGTGCAAAGTTACCATTAAAGCTTAGCTTATGAGTACAAATCTACCTTTGAAGCTTAACTTTAGGATGCATAGATACTCTTATTACTTAACCCTAATGACGAGGTTTCCATTAAAGCTTAAACCTAAAATGCAAGGTAATCACTAAAGCTTACACCTAAGTGCAAAGTTACCATTAAAGCTTAGCTTACGAGAGTAAATCTACCTTTGAAGCTTATCTTTATGATGCATAGATACTCTTATCACTTGACCCTAATTTCAAGGTTTCCATTAAAGCTTTAAAACCTAAAAATACAAGGTAGTCACTAAAGCTTACATCTAAGTGCAAAGTTACCATTAAAGCTTAGCTTACGAGGGCAAATCTACCCTTGAAGCTTGACTTTATGATGCGTAGATACTCTTATCACTTAACCCTAATTGCAAGGTTTCCATTAAAGCTTAAAACCTAAAAATGCACATAAACCTTCCTAGTATTAAAACACATGGATTAATAATCTTACTAGAAATGAAGATTACCTCCTCTAAGCAAGAGGGAAGTGGGGTTGAAGTCCTTCTTGAAGAGATGTGAGGCTCAAGGAGGAAGGAAAGGGATTTATGGTGAAGAGGAAGGAGAGAGGAGCTTCTTCACAAAACCCTCAAGGGTTTGGCCTTCAAGAGAGGAAGAGAGTTGAGGGTTTGGCCTTTAAGAGAGGGAGAGAGCAAGAGCAAAGTTTAATGGAAAACTTGTGTTACTTAAGCATAGTTTTGAGCATGGCAAGTATGCAAGTAGCTTAGCAATATGTGTGTCTAAATACAAAGGAGAGGGAGTGCTTATATAGGAAATGGTGGGTGGAATTCTCTTTTCAATTCTTATCGGACCTCAATTCTCTTCTCAATTCCTATTGGATCCCAAATTCTCTTTTCAAATGCTATTGGACCCCAAATTCTCTTCTCAAATGCTATTGGACCCCATTTCTCTTCTCAAATGCTATTGGACCCCAATTTTCTTCTTAGTTCTTATCTCTTAACTTTACCTTTGAATTAAGTTAGTCCCTTTTTTCTCCTAGTTCTCGATCTAGATCAATTCCCACGCGGCTTTTTGACAAAGAAGTATAAAATAATCTTAATCTTCAAGGAAAAATATAGGGATGACGTAATTTCTTATCTAAAATATCCTTGTCTTTTCATTCTGGAGTAAAGTCTCGTTGTCCGTATAACTTCTTTGTCGATCTTACTTTTTCTAAATTATTTTCTAGGCCGAAAATTTTCTGAATGGCTCTAGGGTTTAGGGAGGGACCTTACATTACTAAGCTAAGCTATGCTAATATAAGTGATTATGTGAGGAGATGTACATCTTTCTCGTAAGAATACTCCCTCTTCCTCTCAATCTACTCTCATACCCCGCTAGCTCTTACCATCTTCGAAGGTGTGTGAGGTCTTGGGTCTGAGACCGTGAGGGAATTGATGTTGTGTTTGATAAGTGTTTTGCGTAGTGCATGAAGTTTCCATCTTCATTGCACTAACTAGTATTGAAGGAACACAAGAAATTGTATTGTAAAATGTCTCTCTTGATGGGAGAAACCATAATACAAAGCCTTTCGGAGGAGGGACCGGCTCCATGCAAATTTGGTCCTCAATTGTTGTCAATTGATTAATTTCTCTCTCTTTTGAAGTATTGTTCATGCTATCTAACTAGGTGTTATGCTCTTTATTGCTCTCTCCACCCAAGCACTCTAGTTGATCTCATTAGGAATCTATTCTAATGAAATGCTCACTATGTTCATGCTATTTTCCGCTACACACAAGTTACTAGGCCATTAAATGTTACATAGATAAAGTAGTATGGAAATTTCAAACTAGCTACTGCTACAAAAATATTGATGCTCATAAAGGATTTTCTTGGTAGCCTCTTTTTAAGTTGTTCAAAGCTTGTCATTATTTTTAGCCTCTAAATACCCTAAAAATGCCTTACCTCTTGAACACTTGTATTGCATGTATTCTTAGTAACCTTCTCCAATACTTCTCTTTCATCGGCCTGGTCGCATGCTACCCTCTGCATGCATATAGTGAGTTCATATATGCGTGGTTGCAGCGCTTATAACGACACTTGCTATTCTCGAACGGATCTTGTGCTAAAAGCTATCCCAGGAAACAGGGTCTTTAAGGGCGACCTCGATTACGGGAATTCCTGGCAAATTCCAGGTCCCTTCTACTACGGTGGGGCATCACCATCTATAAAACCTTCACTGATTTAAATCAGGTGAGTACTATACTCACTTAGCATCTTTGTTCTGTGATTACAGCTTGTGTGTCAAAACTTGTAAGTTGTTGTGACTTCAACATGCCTAAAAGTATTGAGAAAATTATGGTGGGGTCGTCATCCTCTCCAAGTCTACAGGTTATTTATCTGTTCAACACTCATGTAGCCTTTAAGAAAATTGGGCTAGACTGGTTTGGCTAAAATGAATGTGCTTAAATTGAGTAAATAGTAATCTTTGTTTGTTTAAACTTTGGCTAATTGGACAGATTTTGTATTAATATGATGCTCTAATTCGGGGAAGTTCTTTTCGCTGAAATCTCTTAAGAAATTGAGAAAATTCACCATTGTATAAACTGTGGTTACTGAGGTGCTACCAGGTCTCTAAAAAATAAAGAATATTCACTGTCATATAACTTCTGGTACTGAGGTGCTGCCAATAATTGAAAAGATTCGTAGAGGATGTTGAGCATCACATACCCGAATAATGTAGTGTTTTTTATGTTGTTAAGCTTGAATACTTTTGCCTTCTTACATCACTTACCCGCTTGATCACCACTTGCAGTTTGTATATATAGCTGACATATGGGTACTGGATACATCTTGCCTGTTATGGTTTGGGTCACCGGATTTAGAATAATCTAAGCCTTGCTCCTTTAAAACTTACCCTTATTTGCTCTCATGATATTAGTGCATAGGAGGATGATTGCATACCCGCATGATGCTGTGAAGAAGAATATAAAAATGATTGTCTCCAGCTAGTGTGTAGATATCTATAAAGGGTTGATGGTAGATTTGGTACTCTCAAGTGTGAGAGATGGTCTTTGACTAAGCCTGTGATGGTCTGTGGCCTCTTTTGTTCTGGTTTTGGCTGACTACCTTTTTCCTGGGGATTAGACCTTCCTGGTTGGTCTTGTTGTGATATTATCAGAACATATTAGACATTTAACATGGGGTAATGGTATTATGGCTACTCTCTGAAAAGTGAGAGGATGACTTTGGGAAAATACTTTGGCTAATCTCTGGGTTTTTTACTATATCTCTGGCTTTTACTGTTTGGGCCTTTTCTCTCTTGATGCTATGACCTGCCCAGCTGTGCAGGTTATGTTTCAAAGAATGGCACTTTGGCATGCACTTTAAAAACATACTTTCTAATTTGTCCGCTCTTTTTTTCATAATGAGAAGAACAAATTTGCAGTTTTTGTTTAATATTGGGTAAACAGCTAATGGGATTGATTTTAATATGTACTCGGTTAGCAAGGATAAAAACAAGAATTTGTTACTGGCTTTATGAAAGATTATGTCAGCTATGACATAGGAAGAATCAAATGTTAATAATAATGGCATTTGAAATGATTAAATTGGTTCTTAATTCTAGTAGTGGTATAGTTTGAAAAAATCCAAACATATGTTTCAGACTCCTTTGGTTGGTCTGCTGGTCCTGTACCTTACTGTGTCGTTCTAATGTGTGTTTGTTTGGCTTTTGCTAATATACTACAGAGGCCTTTTAGGCTTTGTAAATGAAATAAATCAAACTCTAACTCCGTTCACACATAATCAGGCTGTCCTTTATCTCTTCAAGAGGTGTTTTAGCCATTAAAAATCTGATATCTAGTGTAGGATTATATGTCTCGAGCTAACTTGTGCTTGCTCCTATGGGGTAAAAATCTCTTCGATCTGGCTAAAGAATGAGTTTGAGAATTTTTTTAAAAAAAACTTAGTGTTTTTTATAATCTCTTTAAAGCTCTTGAAACTAAGGTTAGGCATCGAAAAAATTTTATAAAAGAAATTTGGAATTAACTTGATATATACTAGCTTTGTGGGTATCTCACTCTCCGAGATAGATTGGCTGAAAACCAAGGACTCTTATTTTGTTTTAAACAAAAACAAAATACATGCAGAGAATTGTTTGTTTTTTCATTGCGACATGCATAACAACTGGGATGCACAGCATCACCTGTGTACAGTCACATGCTAATGAATTGTTTTCTTGTGGCTATGGGTGCAGGTGAGGGCTACCTTCTTTGATAAAAACATTATGTTCTATGTGGGTGATGACTTGTGGCGTATCTCTTACCTTTGAAGCAGCATCACCCAAGAACTTGGGATTACTTTCTCCCATGTTGTACTTTGTTATCTTCATTACCTTGTACAAAATTTATTCTCAACTACAAATAAATTATTGTACAAATCTATTGTATTTGCGTAGAATTATTGGTTTGTGAACAGGTAGTGTTCGTTTGCGTGTATGTATCTATTTAGAACTACTACTCACACAATAAACGCAAAAGAGAGATTGACTTGTCTTTCTCTCTCAGACCTTAGTTCTAGTTCTAAACACCTATTACAATATAATCTATTACATTCTAATAGGCAGGGGTGCTATCACATAGTCTCAGTGGTCCCCTTTGATCTGACTGGTGAAAGGTTGCTAGCACAACCATAGCTTTCATTGGTAGAGGAGTAAGGTGAAGAAGAAGGAGAAGAGGGTGACCTATTTCTTGCCCTTTTCTTCCTTGGTTTCCTCTCTTCCCTTTTGCAATGACGAGGAGAAGGACTATGGGTTAACCATTTCCTCTTGGGAGGAGTTGGCAATCGTTTAGTCCGCCTTCTTCGTGGAGCCACATCTTCGGAGGAATTTAGGGATTCGTTGCTTTCTTGATCTTTGGATTCCTCCTCTCGTATGGGAGAGAGTCTTCTTTTGGGGGTCTCATCAAGAGGCCTCCTAAACTCTCTCTCCTCTTGGAGAGGAAAGGAAATCCCATAAGCACGAAGTTGTTGAGTAACTTCAGCTTGCAAAGTGGGGTTGCTCATAGCTTGTTACAATCTAGTAACAAGATAATTAACAAACATGGGGACATCAACGCCTTCATGTGCAAAATCAAAGTTATCAATGTTCATTCTACTCTCTTGGTTATTGTCAACCATGTTAATTAAACTTATGTATTTACTTAGTGTATGCTTTGGCAATTCAAAACCTTAGTTGCTACTCCTCTTAGCCTTTGAAAATAGGCACTTAAGTATCTACACCCACAGATCGAATTGGTTAATTATAGAGAGTAGTGGAGTGAGTCTAGCATAGCGAAGTTGCCGAGGGATAGCTCCTTTCAGACTTCTTATGGCTCAATAATGGTAAAGCCGTAGGCAAGTCTAAAAAGACTCTATTATTGAGACCAAAGCTCCCGAGGTGTACACCATATCCCACATAGTGGGCTCAACAAAATGGATAATAGATCCTAGTCCCACTTACCCTAATATAATTAACAAAAACAACCATTATGGATATGTCTCAACACGCGGACAAGGTTAAAAGGGTTCAAATGAGAGATGGTCTGTTAAAGAGCAATGCTACCTAATGGATCTTGAAGACCTTAGGGTTAGCTTCATTAAAGACCTCCAAAAGTTAGTGTTAAAAAGTTCTTTGACCTTTGGCAAGCTAGGGTTGACCTTGAGGTGGAAATCCTACCCAAGCACTAGGTGCTTGTCGTGCTTGCTAACTAATGTGCTTAAGGTGTTTGTGGGAACCTTGCCCATGCTTGAGGTGCTTCTCATGCTTAAGTGACTAAGGTTCTTGAAGTGTTCAATTCAAGCATGATCTCTCAAGAGGCATAAACAATTTTCATGCTTAAATGACTAAGATGCTTGAAGTGTTCCATTCAAACATGATATCTTAAGAAGCATAAAAGACACATGTCAAGATCCTCCCCATTTGGCCCTCATGATGTGCTTGAATGCTATTGGATAGATTTAAAGGGGTCCAATGAGAATTTAGATGCATAAAAATAAATAGTTAAGTTCTTTCTCTCAAAGAGGAAAAAGAGGACACATGTCCAAATGGTATAATTAAATAATACAAAATAGATAGATAGAGAGAGAGGGGTAGACAAGGATGAAAGGGGGTATACTCTCCCACACACACTCTCTCTCTCATTGTGTGAAGTGCAAAGTGCAAGAGCTCCATCTCCTTCTCCAAGCTTGTGGAGAAGTTGAGAGCCTATACCAACACTCTTGGCTATGGAATGCAAATCCAACCAAGAGCCATGCTTCAATGCTTAAGCTTGTCATCTTCTTCATCTTCATTACTATGCTATTATGCTATGCTAACAAGAAGAGTGATGATAAGTGAGGAACTATTTCTTTCTCCTATGAACGATTCTTCTTCCTCTTCCCTACCCTCATTCCCCGCTAGCTCTCTCCACCTTCGAAGGTGTTTGAGGCCTTGGGACTGAGGCTTGGGATACTTAATGATTTTTGCAAAGTTTATGCTATGCTCATGATGCATGAAGCTTTCCATCTTCATCGCATCACCTAAGTCACAAGGAACACAAAGACCGTAATGTACCAAGTCTCTCTTGATCGAAGAATCTATAATACAAATGCCTTTTGGAGGGGGGGACCGGCTCCAAGTAAATTGGGGCCTTGACTATTGTCATTTTCTCTAATACTCTCTCTTGCTAAATTATTGTTTATGCCAAGTTAATTAAGTACTATGTTTATGTTGCTACCATCAATTAAGTTCACCCTCTATGTTCTCAAAGTAATCTCACAAAAATGCTCACTCTAATTATCTTAATTTCGTTATCCTCAAAGTTCATAGTCCATTTCCATTACATGCACAATGGTATTGAGTTCATACTACAAGGTATTCAACATGTGCCAAAGCTAACTAAGAGCTTGGTTTTAGCAGGACAACTTGATGATCTTGGATACACTACATTGTTTGGCGATGGTTCCTGGATTATCAAAAAAGGTAACTTGGTCATGCTCAAAGGTCAAAAGTTTGGCTCATTATATTCTTTGTATGTCTCTTGTGAAAGAGAAATCTATCTTAATCAAAGTGCCTTCTACTGAGTTGTGGCATACTACAAGGTATTCAACATGTGCCAAAGCTAACTAAGAGCTTGGTTTTAGCAGGACAACTTGATGATCTTGGATACACTACACTGTTTGGCGATGGTTCCTGGATTATCAAAAAAGGTAACTTGGTCATGCTCAAAGGTCAAAAGTTTGGCTCATTATATTCTTTGTATGTCTCTTGTGAAAGAGAAATCTATCTTAATCAAAGTGCCTTCTACTGAGTTGTGGCATAGCTGGCTTGGTCATATGAGTGAGAAGGGAACGAAGCAATTATAGCGTTTTGGCTATATCCTTGTGCTAAACTATTCCGATTTTAGTTCATGTGAGCATTGCATATACAAGAAATAGACTAGGCTTACCATTTTTCCATTGGATAAAAATTTAGAGAATCTTCTAGATTTAACGCATAGCAATCTATGCGAGCCTATGCCGCATAAGTATCTAGGGGGGCATTATATTTCTTGACTTTCATAGATGACTCTACTCAAAAGGTGTGGGTCTACTCCTTAAAGAGGAAAGACAAAGTTTTTAGTGTCTTCCATAAGTTCCTAGTTATGGTTAAGAACCAATCAGGCAAGAATTTGAAGGCTTTGCACATTGACAATGGGGAAGAGTACATCTCCACTAAGTTTAAGAATTTCTGAAGCAAACAAGGAATTCGGTGACAATTTACTATGCCATACACATCTATGCAGAATGTACTTGTTGAGCTAATGACTATAATTTATTAAAGAGAGGGTCACTTTCATGCTATCTATGGTAAATTTACCTCAAGAGTTTTGGGAGAGGCTATTATGACAACGGTGCATATAATCAATAGTTCGCCTAGTACACTGTTGAACTACAATATTTTGTAGAAGATGTGGACAAGCAAGAAGCCCAACGTCTGTTTGGATGTGAGGCATTCTTGCATATACCTAAAGAGCTTAGAAAGAAGTTGGACCCCAAGTCACACATATGCATTTTTAATGGCTAAGGGTTTCAAGAAAAAGAAAGGTGTGGATTTCAATGAGATTTTTTCTCCAATGGTCAAGATGACTACATTGTGTCTTGTGCTTGGACTAGTTGCCACTGAGGACATGTAACTTGTCCAGATAGTCATGAAGACGACTTTCGTTCTTGGAGATCTTGATGAAGATGTCTACATGAAATAGCCAAAAGGTTTTGAAGTCAAACTTCAAAAGCCTACGAGGTCAAAACTGGTGTGTAGATTACATAAGGCATTATATGGCCTAAAACAAGTCTCAAGGCAGTGGTGTATGAATTTTGACAAGTACATACAGTCCCAAAGGTATGAAAGGAGCTAGGAAGATCGCTACTTGTATACCCAAAAGTTGAACGATGGTTCACTTATCATCCTGATACTTTATGTCAATGATATGCTCATTACTGGGAAGTCTAAAGACAAGATATCCACCTTGAAGAAGTCACTTAGCACACAATTTTCTATGAAGGATTTGGAAGATACAAGTCACTTTTTTGGTATGAGTATCAAGAGGGATAGGAAACGTGGAATACTGGACTTATCTTAGGAAACATATATCCGCAAGGTCTTGAAACATTTTAATATGTAGGGGGTAAGGCTACATTGAGTACCCCAATGCAGGCATATGAAAAACTTAGCAAGGATGGCTAGCAGATTTATGGAAAATCCTTGCAAAAAGCACTGAGAAGCAATGAAGCATATCTTGAGATATCTGAAAGGTATGGTAGAAAATTGCATACACTTTGGGAATAGTGATGCATCCATTGTGGGTCCCACGGATGCGGATTATGGGGGTTGTGTAGATAATCGGAGATCCACGTCTGGCTATGCTTTTTTGTTTGTGGGAACAGATGTATCATGGAGATCATGTATCTAAAATTGTACATAATCTTCCACCACGGAGACAAAGTATGTGACAATTTCTGATGCTAGCAAGGAAGCCGTGTGGTTAGCTCGCCTAGTGGGAGATCTTGGCACTATTTAGACTTCAATGTTACATTATGATAGTTAAAGTGCAATTGCGCTAGCAAAGAACCTCGTGTTTCACTCCAAGTCAAAACACATAGAAGTTTGTTATCATGTGATACATGACATATTAACCAGCAAGCGCATTGAGCTAGTCAAGGTTCCTATAGATGTCGACCCTTCAGATTCTCTCACGAAGAGCTAATCCTCATAGTAGTTTGCACATTGCATGGAGACGATGGGTTTAGGGTGAAGCCTCTTGGATGCTTCATGGTTGTATAGATGTACATAGGCCACTTGGGTCACATTGGCCTTCAAGTGGGAGATTGTTAGGATTCAGGCCAACTGGCTGGACACCCATCACACTGACTGTACTAACCTTATCTATTATTTTGATCATATAAAACATTAAGGAGTAGTGAGGTTTTCCAATCCTCACTTAGAGATCCACCAACACTATGTGTGCGCTCTTCTTCTCCCTGTTACTCCTCATGCACACTCTTCAAATGGAATGATGGGAGGCACACCTATAATGAGAACAAGAGAAAATCATGGAAGGCAGAGAGTGTTCTTGCCTATTCCATTGGAAGAAAAGCATGGTAGAACCAAGTATATAGTGTCATTCTCCCAAGCAACACACAAAGAGATGTGAAAAAGGTGGCATATAGCGGTCTCAAAGGAGGTGGTTGCAATAGAGCTGGGTTGATTCGGCAATGGTGGTGGAATGAAAACTGCATGGATAAGAACATTATTAGCATAAATTCTTGGCTTCACTGATGGGAAATTTGGATTTCCCATCAGGGTAATGTCATGACTACAATCAAGAAAAGTCTAGATAACCCCAACACTTCACAAACAAATTTGGCCAAAGGAAAGGATGGTAGTTGGCTAGCAAGGGAGGGGTTTCAACAAAGGATATCTTTTTACATTGCATGTACCAATTACATCCAAAATGATCCCCTATAGAGAACAAAGGCTATTTCTTATGCTCAAGGGAAGCACATTGGCAAGGGGCCACCATTGGATAAACTCAAAGAGAGATTGTCTAGCACACCTACATAGGTATATGGGCTGTCAAATGAGGGCACTAAGCACACTCCATGCTATAGGTCTCCTCTACTATTGCTAGGTGATAAGGCAACCATAAGGTGAAAGAGGAAGAATGTAGAGGTGATAGATGTGGAGGATGACTCTTCACACCGTCCAAAGTACAACAAAAACTCAAGACACAATAGGCATATTGGTTGGCTAAGGTTATAAATTTTTTTGGAAGATGACACACTTGCAATACCTTCATTGAAACCCAAAGATATGAGAGGATATGTCTTGGAATGCAAGGTGAATGAAGCACACTGGGTGTTGAAGGGTTTCCCAACCCACTCTATTCTTACTATAAAATTAGTGAGAACCTCACATTAATTTTCAATACGAGGTGCGTAGTGGACCCTACTAGGGCATGTAGGCAACAAGGATGTGTCGATACTTGAAAAATAATATCAATGCAAGCTACAATCCATATTATCACTCAAGTGATCCCAAATCACCAAAGGTTAGCTCTGGACCGCTAGTCAATCTCTACGTATTCAATGGTCAAATGATATCCAAATGCATCCAAACTTGTAGGAATGACTAAGAGAACTAAGAAGGCCAAATTTATGGTCTCAAAACATCAAAATAGCATGCAGTCACAAAAAACAATATTGGACTCTAACCCTAATTTTGACACGTCAAAATCATCATTTAAGAACCCTACGACTTAGGGATGAAGAGAGCTATCCTATGCAACTGATGGTTTATCAATCTAACACCTAAATCTTGATCTAAGCATGCGAGAAGCGTTTAGGCTATCTTTACCTGCATGGTGCACGCAAGGTTGGGATCCTCTTAGAGGTTTGTATGGTGCCCATAAGGGTTTTCACCATAGAATCTTTGTTCAATGCCCCGTCTTTATGTTTTTTTTGTTAAGGGTACTTTAACCATGTGGTTCTTGTCTTGATTAGTTTTTGATGTGAGTACTAGCTCCAAACTCAAGGAGTTGAGAAAAATAGTGGATCTTGTCAGATCTCTGCTAGTGCATTAGATAAAAAAAATGTAATACCATGGATGATCCTAGATCCATCTTATCCTCCATGTAGGCTCTATTTCCTTTGTGGAATCCTCTAACCATCTTCTCATCTTGATGATCCTTTAGTGGATTCTCTTTGACTCCTAGATACATAAGTGGAAAGGGACGTGACCTTGAATGCCGAGAGTGCTCTATCTGTTAAGAATGATCATGGTGACATCAACAGATTGTGGCACATTGTCCTCCCATTCCATGATTTCTTTCCACTATTCATCTTCTTCTCTAAGTATGGCCTGCTGGAGTTCCTTTTCAACCTCAATGCTTAAGGTAATGACAATTGCGCCCGGTACTAGCATCAACTTGTGTGAGTGGCTTTTCTCCTGCCTCCACTATATCTTCTAGTGTAGGAATATCAAGTTCTAGAGAATTGAGGTTAATTCTATGTGAGTTCATCTTTAATGGGAAGCCCTTTGCCCTTGATATCTTCTTTTACTTTTTGCAATTGAGCCATGAGATCCTAGATCTCTTTTTACATTGTTTCCTATGGTAACATCTATCGAAGGGTGAGGTCCCTTCAAATCCTTTCTTCAAGCTTTGATTCCTTCTGTCGTTACTTTCTACATTTGTTCCTCTCGTAACATCTATTAAAGGGTGTGGAGGGTTTCTACATTTGTTCCTCTCGTAACATCTACTGAAGGGTGAGGTCCCTCCAAATGCTTTGTTCAAGCTTCAACTTCTTCTTTAGCTACTTTTTCCTCTTCTCTAGGGCTACATAAAAAGCAACCACTATACGATTCTCCCGGATTTGCCTAAGAATCACCTCTCGATCACCCAGTGTCACCTCGACACTACCTAACACGAGGTCTCGGATCGGCAATAGGGTTTGAAGCACGCAAATCTTGAGGCAGGGGAACAACCTAAAAAAAGTCAATGCATGGGTAGCAACTCAAGATTTGAACCCATCACCTCACGAGTGGAAACATGATGACTCATGAGCTAATCATGCAAGCACACGTGGTCTATTGAAATCATTGCAAGCGCCCTTGATGATAAAGTTATTATTTTTCAACATCTAATGTTTACATGTGCCTTTGGTTTTGTGCCCGCAATTCTCCGCCCATTCTTGTTGCCTTAGGCCTATGTCACACTAGGGCCGATGTCCGCCTCCTTCTTGGAAGTGTGCACACCTGGAAATATTCAAAAAGCTATTGTCATCAAATGGATTTAAGCCAAATGGCGAAGCGCCCGCCATCACTCCTGCCTGTCAGAGCTCGAGACCTGTTATCTGACTTCGCGCGCACGCTTTTGCAGTTGGCCGTGACTTTGCAAAGTTGGCCGGGCAAGCTAGGCCGCCCCTCTAAAAACAGGCAAGGCCATCTACTTTTTTTTGCCATAGCCACATAATCTTGGCTTGCTTGTGCCCCTCACAGTGTGACATAGGCCTTAGCTTCATTAGCTTCCCATTTGCTGAGGCCGGTGTCACTCGGAGACGTGCTACCTTCTCTTCTTTCAATGCTGGTACAATGAGACCTGCGTGCTCCAACTTAGGCGGTAAACAATGGTCCGAGGTAGTGCCAGACTTTGCTGATGACGCAGGAAGCCTCAGACATCTGAAAGTTGCACCATCAGGGAGTTTCTGTTGCAGCGGATGGACATCTTCAATTCATCAAAGGTGAATTCTTTGAACTTGGCCTGTTTATCGTTGGCGTGAATCTGAACCTCTGGGTCGAAGCCATCTTGATCCTTGCATAAAGACTCATACACCAGGTGCTAGTGGGGGCAAGTTGGGTAAAGCTATGCATAAGGTCGCACCCTTATTACCAAAAAGAGAAAAGGGAAAGTTCTATTTTAAAGGGAAACGTGGGTGGGCTTTGATAGAAGAGGAGGGGCCTACAAGTGTGGAGTATGTGCCTCCAATCTTTGAAAGCAGGTCAAATTAGCAGGAATCTCGTGAGATACTCCATTTTGGATTGGGGTGAAAAGGGGGAGAATGGCACGTGCACAGGGGGAAACTTGAAGGGCGTCACAGTCTTGTCGCGTAGCAAACCAACAGCAGGCAGACGGTTAGCACGTGGACAAAGAGATGAAGGCGGTGGCGCATGTCCTGCAATGCACGGCAAGGCCGCCACGACGTTGTGCAGGAGACAGCAAAGGCAGAAGCGGGCGGGATAGAGGGTAGCTGAAGTTGCGTCCGTCTCCCGGAGCGAGCAAAAAAGAACACTCTCTCTCTCTCTCTCTCTCTACGCAGGTGCGCAAGAACAGGAGAGGTCTTTGTCTTTGAGTTCGGACCTGACACGATGCACAGATTGGCCTTGAGTTAATGGCTATCAACGAGGTGAAAGGCTTGCACGAAAATGGGCAGAGCCTCGCTCTTGTAGCTCAGGAGGAATCGAGCGAAATGGGTGGAGCAAGGGTGGATTGGGCAAAGGGGAGAAGATGCATGCCTGTGTGATGGTCCCGAATAGAGTCGATATGTCCATGGCATCCCGTTTCGCAAGGGAGGGTTGGGTGACGTGGCATCGAACTTTTCTTTTTGGAGTTTCCACTGGAGATGGAATCTTGCCTCCTAATTAATTAATGAAAGTCCATCGGACCCAGTATGTACCCAGTAAATACTGGGTACATATTTACATGATCCATTAATTAATTTGTTGAAGTGTGGAGATCCTTTCAGTTCCAAAAAAATAGCTTAAACCCTTCAATTTTCAAAGTGATAGTAGGGCTAAGAATTAGCTTCGACATTCCAGGAGAGAAACATGGATCACCATTATTTTAGTAAATACTATCCCTACTAACCCATGGTGCACTCAGCTCTAAGTTCGAGTTGTATACCTATCATTTCTATTTTTACTTCTAGATCTGTTGAGGTTGTGAACATGCTTTGGGTACTGCACTAAGCAAGATTTTCAAATGGGAAAACTTATAAATGTGTTGTTGAGAATATAAGGTTGTGAAGCTTGGCATTGGTTATATATCGGCCTTCATGCCTTCGTGATGAGGTAGCCCAAGCCAGTTGGCAATCAAGTGCAACCGGCCAGCAAGGGTTGACTAAAAAAATCAACGCGGAGTCGACGCGGTAGGTTTGAACCCCCCACCTCGACTTCACAGGTCCAGTGCTCTACCATTTCGCCAGCGTGTGTGCGTTGATGATCGAGTGCGTGCAACTGATGATAGCTAAACAACTGGTCCTACCAGTCACACTCACCTATAGCGTCGCTAGCAGGCCGATATTTATCTATTAGCGTGAAGCTTGGACATAAGAAATGTCAGAGAAATTTCTGTAATAGGTGATGTCAATGATGGGACATAGTGGATGGTCCTCGTGATATTTGTACAGAGGTGTCCATGAGTTTGTTGTTGAGTGAAGCCCATTGCAATACTATAAAACCCATTGGAAGTCCTTTGAGGCTTATATTCCATGCAATTGTATGAACCTAGCACACAAGAAAATGGTAGGAAAATTACCGAATACTCCGTTTTAATGATTAGAGTTGTTCAATGATACGGTTGGTTGGTCCTCATGATGTTTGATCAGATGTCCTTGCTTTTGTTTTCCTGCCAAAAATATTTTAGAACCTTGTCATATTTGATTGGTTGCCTAAAGTTGATGAGTGCTTTGATGATTCTATATGAAGATGTGTGGCTAACATACCGAGTGACCTTTTGTTGTGCATTACCTGTAGCACAAGAACTTATGGTTACTCTAAACTTCGCTACTTTGGTACATGACCTTTATAGTGGTAATTGAGGACGTTCTTCGTAGTCGAGATAATTCTAAGTAGTTTATGATCGTCTAAATGTATATGCAAGATGGAATGTACAATTTGAATGATTTTACAACTCTTACTTACTTGAATACTCCAAGTGAGGAATCAATAGCAACACGAACAAAAACTGCAAATAATTGAACTAAACATGAATAGAGAGAGAGAGAAAAGAGGAGAGTCAATAAGAAGCGACAAAGTTCCACTTCTAGATGCATTGGCCCCAAATATTTGCGTCATTTCTAGTATTTCCTTTTTGATTGCTCAATCGCGTACAACTTTCGAGGGTCCAACTCAAGGTTGTATCGTACGTACGTACAAATTGAATACGTATGGTACGTTCCTACATTATGAATCCGTATCGTACGGATTCAATCCGTACGCATTTTTTATATTAAAAAAAAACGATTTCGTGGCTTTGCTCTTGGCGTCCACTCTGGCGCTTGCCTTGGGCTTTTAATTAACCACATAGTCTATTGTGTGCCTCTGTAATAAACATTAGCAAAGAGTTCACTGTGCACAACACTTTACAGAATAAGGTGCAGAGACTTCACATAGCCAATTTAGGGTGAAGATTCCACTATGTCTCACGAAGCCAACCCCCTCTGGAACATTCACACCAATGTCCTCAAGATTGTGAAGACTCTCTGTGGGATGCAGAAGACGAGCACCATCACGCATGTCGTCACTTGACGGGAATAGGCTGTACTGTCAATTGTGGAGCATGCAAGAAGGCGTCTCCTATGTTAAAAGATCAGCTGATTGCAAATAAATTTTCGGCAATGGTAGGACAAACAAAGGCAAAGGAAAACAAGCTACACAGGGTTTTTCTGACCTGCTCGTTGCTACCTGCTCACCCTTCCCCTTCCTCCCTCCCACCCCAGCGTTGCTCCCGCCCAGCCCCCCTGCCGTCACGCTGCGCTAGCCAAGCCCCCAACCCTCTTCGCCCATTGTTTCCCCCCCCCCCCCCCTTCCCCCTTCCCCCGTGCCGTCTCCACCCGCTTCGCTTTTACCTCCTCTGTTTGGCCAGGCTTCGTTAGCGGCTCCTTGGTTTCGTCGATGATCTTTGCCACAACACCACCTCGTCTCACTCACTTGGAGTAGTAGACACAGAATGGCGGCCTTTGTTCCACCACAGAGGGACTCCTCAGAAGCCTCCTCGCCCGACCTCGCGAGCCGACCCTTTGACTTGCTCTTTCGCCAAAAGAGCAAGCGAGCTTGATGGCCGAGGTGGAACGCTTGCAAGCCACCTCGGTTATCTGCAAGATTATTGGCACTAGACCCAGCCGAGGCGTGATTCGGGATTTACTTCAGGCCCGACTCCTCTCTGATGTGGACAAGATTACTAATGTTCAGATCCTCGGGAGAGGGTACCACTAGATAGAGTTCGAGTCTCCAGAGATGACGGCCAAGGTGATTTCGATGAGCTCGCTTGGTATCCGAGCAGCTCGAGCGTACGTCAGACGATGGCATCACTGTTTCGACCATACTATAGATGTGCTTGAGGAGGAGGCCGACTTGCCTATCTTGGTCTGCTTCTCAGGCCTGAGGAGAGAGTACCTCCCTCTTCTTCCCAAGATTGATTCCATGTTTGGGACAATTCTGGAGTCACCGCGCACTGCAGCTTGAGTTGTGGCCAAGGCCGCATGTTTATCTACTGTGCGGGTTCTTGTTCCAGATACACTCCCTCCCGAAGGAGATTCTGTTGCCTCGTGTGAGCGGGGATTGGATTAGACAATGTGTGGAGTATTCAGGTCTCGTGCTTCATTTGTAGGTAGATGGGCCACTTAGCAAAGGCTTGTTCTTGCAGGAGATCTTGATCCACAGCGCATGCGCAACCTCCCAAGGCTGAGCATGCCCAACAGAGAGATACCGGGACACAGGTTGGTACCTTGACAGAGGCCAGCGATCAGCTAGTTGACGGTTGGCAACAAGTGCCTGCCCGCCGTCGACATGGACGGGCATGAGGACTCTTGGACAGAGGATGTAGCCCTATGGGTTGCACGCTCAACATGGGCCTGGGTGGGACAGTCACTTCTGATGCGTCACGTGCGCACTTCACTTGCGCCACGTGGACATGCTTTTGCCATAGTCTAGCATGTGTCGTAGCGTAGGACCTAGTCTTGCACCATGTGAGCCTCTAGCAGGACATGCATGCCCAAGCCGGTCATAGTTGCATACCCTCTCTTGCACAGTGTAGTCATTTCAGCATGAGCATTTTCCAGAGCATAGAACCCTTTTTTTCAAAGTACACATTTTTCACTTATTTATTAATAAGTGACTTTTGTTGGAAAAGTAGGTAGGGCAAATTGCTGAGAAACTATAGAAGAAACCCATTGGGCACTCAGTAGAGGCAGAGGAGGCAATAGAAGGTGGTGCACCAAGTGTTGCACCCTGGTAAGTGGTCTCTCTCTCAGCAGTACCCCAGCAGCACTAGCGTTTTTGCAGCAGTACCATCCCTTTAGCCTCGTCGCATCCCCGATTCCATTCCCGGCAGCAGATCCTCGCCGGAAAGCCATCCATTGCGACAGATTTCAGTTTTCAGCCTTGACGTCGTCGTCGTCCGACGTCAACACCATCGCCGTCGTCGACATCGACATCGTCATCGCAGGGTCTCGGACTTGATGACGACCCATCGTCGTCATTGTCATCGCCACGACCCAGTACCACATTTTCAGCCCTTACATCAGCGCCCGTTCTCAACCTTACAGATCAGCCAGCGTTTTCAGTTTTCAGCCCTTAGAACAACAGTCGTCGTCGTCCTCGGCACAGTACCTGATCGCAACAGATTCCCAGCGATCTCAATTTTCAGCCCTATCGTTTTCAGATTTTAGCCCTATGTCACGTGCGCACTTCACTTGTGCCACATGGACACGCTTCTGCCATAGTCTAGTATGAGTCTTAGCTTAGGATTTAGCCTGACACCTTTGTGAGCCTCTAGCAGGACATGCATGTCCAGGCCAATTACACTTGCATACCCTCTCTTGCACAAGAACAATCATTTCATCATGTAGGCATTTTACCGCGCGTGAACCACCTCTTATAAGTCATTTTATTAAAAGTGACTTTTGAAATTCTTTTTGTAAGTTTGTTGGAAAAGTAGATAGGGCAAATTGCCAAAGATCTATAAAAGAAACCCATTGGGCACTAAGTAGAAGAAGAAGAAGCAGGGACACAAGGAGGCAGGCACCCAGGCAGCACCTCAGCAGGAGCCCTAGCATTTTCTCAAGAAGAAGAAGGCCTAGATTAGCCCGGCGTTTTTAGTTTTCAGCAGACAGCCCAACGTTTTCAGTTTTCAGCCTTGACGCTGTCATCGTCGACACCATCGTTGTCATCGACATCGTCATTGTCATCGCAATCCCTATCTTAACGACACACACCTTCGTCATCGTCATCATCATCGCAAATCCCTATCTTGACGACGACACCTTCGTCATCGTCATCGCACTCCCGGACTTGACGACGACACTATCGTCGTCATCGTCATAGTAACCATCGTCGTCGTCGACATCATCATCGTCAACATAGACCAGCAGTACCCGTCGTCGACATCATCGTCTTCGACACAGAACCGTCGTTGACATCACCGTCTTCGACACAGAACCGTCATCGACTTCATCGTCTTCGACACAATACCGTCGATGACTTCATCGTCATCGACAAAGACCCTTAGTACCTCGTTGTCGACTTCATCATCTTCGACATAGACCTCGTCGTCGACCTCCGCGTCTTCGACATAGAACCGGTAGGACCCGTCGTTGACATCATCGTCTTCAATACCTTAGTACCCAGTACCCAGCATCAGTAGTGTCAGTACCCATTAGCATCAACATCTCAGCATTTAGTCATTGTAGCAGCATTGTGCAAGAATAAAGAAAGTACTTGCTCTTGCAACAGAGCAAGGGGGCCCTTGAGGGTTGGGACCCGACATCCCTGTGTCGTCTCTTTTCTCTCTCTCGTCGTCTCTCTTTCTTTCAGTCCAGTTCAGTTCTTTCAAGTGAAGTGTTCCTTGTGTTTGTGTGCGAAGTATTAGATCCGAGCAAAATCTTTATTCTCTTCCGCTGCACCTGACATTGGTATCAGAGCTCTATGCGTACTTCGGCTTCGCGAACTCAAGGGAACAACCATCAAGAACCTAAAGAAGAACCTCAAAAACCAAGAACCCCAAGGAACCCAAGAAGAACCATCGAGCCCAAGAACCCAAGGAACCTCTCCCAAATTTTTTTCCCTGAAGAATCTTTGAGTCCTGACCATAGATTTACGAGATTCCATCTTCATTGCCATGTCTTTGAAAGAAGATCGACATCGGATACACGAGAACCCAGATCTTGAGTACCAAGATCTCCTAGCTTTGTATGCGGATATGGAAGGTGTCACAAATGGGAGCGCATAACAATATAAAATACATTCGGATAAATAGGATTTATCACTTATTACTGAAGCCAAAGGATATAGAGAGAAATAAATAGAGAGAGAGATAGAGAGTGAGAAGATCGACACAGTACTGGGGACCAGAAGATGGGCTGGTCCCCCCTCGTGATAGTATCTTTATTACTGAGGAGAAGTCTATACAAGCACTTGAACCGAACGTATTACCACGTTCGTTCTAGAATAAGACTTGATGGTTCCCGGAAGCCTCAACTTCCGATTCCTAGGGCAAAACCCTATTCCAAGGAACTTCCGTTCCTTATTCCAATTCCTCGAGAATCAAGGTTCTCGCCTCTGGATCTCACCTTCCAGACTCAAGGCATGGCATCCCTGCAACTCTTTTCCAACGCTCTTTCCAGAGTCCTCTTCCCGCAGAACAACTCTGCTTTCCCGGACACGGAAGTCCTTACTTGGGAATCCCAACTTCCGGATCACAACTTGAGAGACTACCTCTCTCCGATCCGTGGATCTACTTCCCAAACTCGGGTACGAAACCCTTGGGCTGATCTGGCTCTAGTTCCTCAGAGCGCTTTTCTCCTGCAGAGGCTCATGCCTTCCTCTGCTCCTACTCCCTCACGAAGAGGAAGTACACCTGCAATCAAATACTCAAAGATCAGAACATGAAAATCGTTACCTTCAAAGTCTCGACGCTCGAAACGCAACTCGAATCTCGAAAAGCAATTCCTCGGAAGAGATCTATCCATAGAAAATCCTCTCTTCCAATCCTACACACAAAAGAGGTGTGTTCTCGGGTTCCTTCTCGTAAATCAGCCTCGTCTACGACGTTTATGGGCTGAAAATAGAGAAAAACAGCAACTTGTCGCGATGGAAACACGCTTCGTAGGCACTTCTTCACGAGGGAACTCGCGCACTGGGTCTTGGCGACATCTGGTACACTTGGGGCAGCCATGGGCATCACCGACAATGTCTTCTTTACGGCTGAAATCTGCAGCAGCATCTCCTCCTTGCAAAGATTGGTCCTCCCCTTTGAGTGAGGGCATGTGATGCTTTTATAGCTCCTAGCCACGGGCACGAATAGCTGCTCGCATAGAGATCGCGGCCGGTTTTTTTTTTAATCATTTTTTTTTTCCGTTCTGCCAAAAAAAGAGAGAGAGAAAACGTTGGTTGATCTGTTGCCTTATTTATCAGATGGCTGCCCACTTATTAAATGGGTGGCCGGCGTATTTTAAAAAATAGTCTGAACCTGCCCAAAAACTCAATAAAACCTTATAAGTTAAAAACAATGCTTTCACAGCACTTCCCAGGCGTCCTTGGATGCAATCACATGCACAGTTGCAATGCAGACATAGACTTCCTCGCGGGAAAGCATCTGCTTTCCCGAAAAGCAATCCCGCTTTCTCAAAAAGCATCTGTTTTTCCTCAAAGTTTTCTTTGAACCCATCTTCATTCAAGTGCTTGCTTTTCCTTGTGCACAATTCTAACACAGTTCGGAATTTCCTGCCGACTATGGATATTCCCTTTCCGATGCACCCGTCACCCACCTTGTGACGGATCAGGAATACCCATCACCTAGCCCTTTCCTACCGAACTTACGGTACAATCTCCTTCACGATGCTCTATGTCACCCATCCTATGACGCATCAGAGATGTCCGTTCCTGGATGGTCGGATACTTCTTTCCAATGCTCCCTGTCACCCATCCGATGTGATGCATCAGAAGTACCCGTTCCAGGTGGCCTTACAAATATTCCCGTTCTCAGTGTTCCCGTCATTACTTTAAATGACGCACTAGGAATACTCTGTACTCGGATGTCTCCAGTGAGAAAAGCCCTCTCACTTAAAATTCCAGTAATTCATTTAGAATTACTTTTTCCTTGGTGTTCCAAGCGAGAAAACCCTCTCACTTATAAATCCAATAATTCATTTAGAATTATTTTTCTGTAAGATATAGCCAATTTAGCAACAGAAGGAGTTGGAGACAAGATCCCTAACCTCTTCTGCATTCGCATTCACATATAGCATGCATCCATTTCCCTCGTCATCGAACCTTTGGAAAGGACTCCGGAACCACACCTTAGTCCATCAGCACCGGTAATGTTTTCACCACAGTCAGTGTTCGGGGAACGGCTCTTGCTACAGCAGGCAGAGTCAACACTATCTAGTATAGAGCCCAAGCTGATATTCGGCAATCGTAGTAAGGCTGGACAGTGACCCTTACACGGTGTTTGCATCGCCAACAGTACCCACATCACCCAGAGCACCCGCAGTACCATCAGACCCTGGTTTCGGAGGAATCTGCATTGGTTTGTGCATCCACGGCATGAGAAGCATTCATCAGTTAGCATCAAAAGTACAGAAAGAAGTTTGGCAGCTATGCCTCACTTTTAACAGGGGGGATGTCACGTGCGCACTTCACTTGCGCCACGTGGACACGCTTCTGCCATAGTATAGCATGAGTCTTAGCTTAGAAATGAGCCTGGCACCTTTGTGAGCCTCTAGTAGGACATGCATGTCGAGGCCAGTCACACTTGCATACCCTCTCTTGCACAAGAACAGTCATTTCATCATGCAGGCATTTTACCGCGCGAACCACCTCTTAAAAGTGACTTTTGGAATTCTTTTTGTAAGTTTGTTGGAAAAGTAGGTAGGGTAAATTGCTAAAGATCTATAAAAGAAACCCATTGGGCACTAAGTAGAAGAAGAAGAAGCAGGGACACAAGGAAGCAGGCACCCAGGCAGCACCTCAGCAGGAGCCCTAGCGTTTTCTCAAGAAGAAGAAGGCCCAGATTAGCCTAGCGTTTTCAGTTTTCAGCCTTGACGCCATTATCGTCGACACCATCGTCGTCATCGACATCGTCATTGTCATCGCAGTCCCTATCTTGACGACGACACCTTCGTCATCGTCATCGCAAATCCCTATCTTGACGACGACACCTCTCGTCATCGTCATCGCAGTCCCGGACTTGATGACGACACCATCGTCGTCATCGTCACAGTCACCATCGTTGTCGTCGTCGTCATTGACATCATTGTCATTGACATAGACGAGCAGTATCCGTCGTCGACATCATCGTCTTTAACACAGAACCGTCTTCGACACAGAACTATCGTCGACTTCATCGTCTTCGACACAATACCGTCGTTGACTTCATCGTCATCGACAAAGATCCTTAGTACCTCGTTGTCGACTTCATCATCTTCGACATAAACCTCGTCGTCGACCTCCCCATCTTCGACATAGAACCCGCAGTACTTGTCGTCGACATCATCGTCTTCGACATAGAACCTCAGTACCCCTTCAGTACCTTAGTACCCAATACCCATCATCGATAGTGTCAATACCCATTAGCATCAGCATCTCAGCATTTAGTCATTGTAGCAGCATTGTGCAAGAATAAAGAAAGTACTTGCTCTGGCAACAAAGCAAGGGGGCCCTTGAGGTTTGGGACCCGACATCCTTGTGTCGTCTCTTTTCTCTCTCTCGTCGTCTCTCTTTCTTTCAGTCCAGTTCAGTTCTTTCAAGTGAAGTAAAGTGTCCCTTGTGTTTGTGTGCGGAGTACTAGATCCAAGCAAAATCCTTATTCTCTTCCGTTGCACCTGACACTCTAGCCTCACGTCGTCGTCGTTGTCGACATCATCGTCTTCGACAGAGACAATCAGTTTCCGTTGTCGACATCATCGTCTTCGATATACACCAGCAATACCCGTCGCAGACCTTCTCGTTTTCGACATAGACCATCAACATCTCGTCGCTGACATCATCGTCTTCGAGATAGAACCTCAGTACTTCGGTACCCCTTCAGTACCTCAGTACCCAGCATCAGTAGCATCAATATCCATCAGCATCAGCAATGTAGTAGCATTTGTGCAAGAATAAAGAAAGTACTTGCTCTTGCAACAGGGCAAGGGGGCCCTTTAGGGTTGGGGACCCGACATCCCTGTGTCGTCTCTTTTCTCTCTCTTATGTTTCTCTTTCTTTCGGTTCGATTCAATTCTTTCAAGTGAAGTAAAGCAACCCTTGTGTTTGTGTGCGGAGTACTAGATCCGAGCTAAATCCTAAACACTTTCGTTGCACCTGATGTCACAAGGACGTGGTAGTTATTAACCATGTCACAAAGGTGTGGCAACTGCTAACCTTGGTTGTTGGTTTCTTTCCAATGGGGTTTATTTTATTTGTTTTGAGACCCTCTGAAGTAGCAAACGGTCGGACATTGTATGGCCAATGTGAACGGTAGTTTCACCCGCAGACGGTGGTCGGCACTGGAATTCGTATGGTAAGAGGATGTCTAGGCTCAGAGCAAGATCATATAGGTCCCCCCCGTCGCACTTAGCAAGTTGGTGGATACTAGGAAGTGAACTCAATTAAGGCGTAAAGTCAAGGTGGGACTACCAACAGAAAGTATCCGACAGTTGGGCCACATTGCACACTTGGATGCGGTCCCAATGAGGATAGATGGTCAGATGACCAGTGGGAGCCCAACGGAAGCATCTCCTAAAATTTAGGGAACTGCTATTTTGGGCTGTGAAATGTGTTCGCGTCATTACCTCCGGTATGACTAGGGGAACATTTTACAACTCTGCCGCGAAGTCAAATGGGCAACCGGTCATGATATTTTTAAGCGACGAACCCCAAACGGGAAAATGCTTGTAAATGCGCCAAGTGGCACATTTCTGTGCAGTTTCCAATGCAAGGAAGAAAGGGCGCTGAATTTTAAGCTGGGAGAGGCTCTTTTTGCAAACTGTCACAGGTTAAGAGCTATGGAGTGCTTCCTTTCCCTCTTATGTACAGTGCGGTGCCAGGAGTGATGCCCTGCACGCTACGCACTGCCCTCTCTCTCCCCTACGAGCAGTATGTTATGCCCCACTGGTGGGATTTTCATTTGACCAATGTACAGTTATGTGGGTTCATGCGCGATTGCCGAGGCAAGAGCCTCTTGCACAGGTACTGGATTAGCTAGCGGCTAATCCCCCGCAGGTACAGGTGAATTCGGAGAGGTTTCATACCAGAAATCTCGTCCGATTCAAAGGGCAAGTAGCCCTACAGGTGCGGGAGCTCGAGGTCTTGCTATAGATGCGACCGGCACGCGAAACGGAGCCCAAAACAGGGAATTACAGCCTGCTGTGTATTTTTGCAGGTTTAGGGTTTCGGCCCTAAACGGACCCTAATACCCCCAGGAGGTTCGGGGACACAAGGGGACCGCTGTACAGGTGAACTGGCGCATTTTCGGGGCAGAAAACAGAGAATTCAGCGTGCTGCAGATTCTCGCCAGGTTTTGCAAAGTGTTCGTTTGCGTCGGGAAAGTCACCTATTGCGTGGGGATACTGACTGTGAAGCGTCCTAGTACAGTTATGCTACCGAAATCGGGCCAGAACAGGTGTTTCTTAGCCTAGATTGTGCGGGGCAGCTTCTAGGAGATCACAGGTTTTATTCCCTTTGATAAAGAATAAAGAAATACCGAAAGGGGCGCCAATTTTGGGGCCTACAGGTTGTCGGTGTCTGCTCGGAGCATTCTAGCTCCCGAGCCGTGTGTGTGATTAAGTGTTAATTCCCGTTACAGGTTATCTTTGCAAAGTACTCTGTGTGTGTCTAAAGTAAAGAATTTCGAGTGAAAGCCAATGCCTACCGCCCCACAGGCCGGTTTCACCTGACAAGGCGCTTTTCTAGAGGTCCCCTCGGATGCTGATTACTCCCCATCCAAACCGGCTTCAAAGATAGCGTGGTTGGCTGCTATTGCAACATCTGTGTTTTCTCACTGACTCCGTGAGGACCGTCTCATGGAACGTGCAGGGATTAGGAGAGCCCCAGCTTCAGCGTCAGAGGGGTCGGTTGCATAAGGAGCTTCAGCAATGCCTTGTAGATGGTGAGATTGATATTCTTTTGCTATAGGAGCATTGTCTGTGTGAGAGCGGCATTAGACGATGTGGTTAGATTTTACGTGGTTGGTTTGAGACATTTTGGTCAGCATCTGGAGGTATCCAGGGAGGGATATGTATGACTATTGCGGATTCTTTACAGCTGTTAGCAAGCCATTGTGGGCAGAGGTATTATTGTGCCAGGAAGAGCTCAATGGATTACTATGTAGGTTCAGGGTTGCCTCACGGGCTTCCTCAACATATATGCACCCAATGTCGCAAGTGCATGTGCAGAGTTTTAGTCTCGTGTTGTTGAATCTTTGCCGCATGCAGAGCAGTGGTGTGTTGGGGAGGACTTCAACATGTCGGAGGACCCCTCTGATCAAGGTGGTACCATACGTAATGTAAGGTACGTCGTTCCGTATGGATAAATTTTTTATGTATGTAAATATACATATCTTTGTAAAATACCAATAAATGAGAGAACATTTAAAAGAAAAATCCATTCCTGATTAGAGATTTAGAAAATGTATATCATGCAAACTACTTAGGGACACATTACTACACATTATCAACTGGATATTCACTAGCCAAGTACCAAGTAAGGATCGTGTAAAACATACATAAAACATTTGTATCTGGTGACAAAAGAACAATGAAAAACCTTCAAGCATTCATCAATGAAAGTACCTGCTAACAATTGAACAATGAAAGTGTACATACTACATAATAAAGAGTCAAAAGTGTGAACATAACATTGCTTCAAGTACCCGACAACTGCTAATAAGGAGCGATCCACAATCATGACAAATGTCAAGCCAAAATGGCTCCTAATAGAGCATACATAAATAAAAACACCCTGTTGAGATATGTGAAAATGTCTGGACCCTGGTCGTTGCCATGAGGCCCCCCCTCCCCCCCCCCCCCCCAAAAAAAAAAAAAAAAAAAAACTTACCGTACAATATGATCAGTCCGTGTACAATACGAATCAGTACGGACGTCCGTACTGTACGTATCAACACATACGGACTGGTCCAACCTTGCCTCTGACAGGATTGGAGGTGGCCATGCTACAGTGCATGGGGCTCAGTTGGCAGCTTGGGTGCGGCTATGTATGACTATGAGGGTTTCTGATGTTTGGCAGCACTTAGGTTTAGTGAGACCCCGAGACAGTGTAACAAACTTTGACACTCTATAAGTAAAGATTCTACCGCCACATAGCAGAGATTCACTTCAAAACAGTTCACAGTTCACAATTTATTCGACATGGTCCGATGGAGTTCCGTGCCTAGAGATATTGGCCCCAAAGACTGGCGCCCCTTTCGGTATTTCTTTTTGTATTAATCTATGCTTAAAGTACAAAGGAGTGGGAGGGTTCTCACTCTTAGACTCTGTGTCCAGATGCTCTGAGAAGTGGGAGCCCAAGCCACTTATTTATTCATTACAAGGGATGCCAAAAGGAGAGCCCCAAAAGCTGCCATATTTTTAAATAAAGCATCTTATCAAAAGCTCTCTCTCTCTCTCTCTCTCTCTCTCTCTCTCTCTCTCTCTCTCTCTCTCTCTCATGCTTTGCATAAAAATTGCGCAGCCAAAAGCTGCCTTGTGCGTACGCCTTTGCCACGTCAGCAGTTCGTATAGGCGCCGCTTTTTTGGCTGCAATTGGCGTCGCGTTTTCTGGAGGTCCGTATACTGCTGCCACGTTAGCCCTACAACGCGTTTTTCGGGTCTTGCCAGGGTGTGTATTGCAGGCCATGCCACGTCATCGGTTTGTGACATCCCCCCCTCTTGAAAGCATTGTAATTGCCCTCGATTACGCTTGCAAAACAGACAGAGGCCATAAACTGTCTTAGCAGACACTGGCTGTTAGTACCGACGCACTAGGAACACACATCTAGCACATGTACCAATCGACAGTCACATCACAAGACATCACATGACAAATCACATTCAAAATTCATTCGGATCTCAGACCATTATTAATTGGCAACGTATTTAGCAATCGCATCTAGATCCACTCGGGACCGAATAGATGCTCGATTAACTAATCCTTATTTCAATTACGTCTATCGAGATTTTTCAGATCGAAATGCTGCAGCCATTTCGTCTATCAGTTCCTGCACTTAGACAAGTCAAGAACAAACGAGTTTTATTTTATCAGGAATTCCAGTTCATGAAGTCATACAACAGAATTCTGTCAGCTCATAGTATCCCTGAAACTCCAAAGAGACATCAGTGACTTTAGTATAAAAAATCGGGGCAATCTGTTGACAAAGGAGTGGAGCGACTCCCCTCTTGTGCATGCCCGCTGCACCAAATTCCGCCCAGCTGAGTTCGGGGTTCAATTTGGAATAGACCATGCTAAACTAAAGGCTTCAAGATAAAGGTTCGCAATCTGAGGAGTATCTGCCAGGTCCTTCTGCTCCATCCACTTCGCATCCAATGCGGGATAGTTCTTGAATTTAACCAAGAACCGCCTTCATATTTTACCTTTTACCTTTCTATCTTTATGTGCCAAAATCTGTTCTGGAACGAGTATCTCCTCGTTTTCCTCCACTTCGGGTTGCTCATTTGGCTCCCCATCATCGGGCACGTCGCCTTTAAAAGGCTTGAGGAGACTCGCATGAAAAGCATTGTGAATCCTCTAAGTATCGGGCAGCTTTAGTCTAAAGGAGACATCATTTATCTTTTCAAAAATCTGGAAAGGTCCATAGTATCTCATGCTAAGCTTTGGAAAAAGCCGCTCCTTTCCCTTTTTCTTTCTCAGGCTTGCCTTCTCAAAATGTAAGAGCACCCAATTCTCCTTCAATTTCAAATCGCAACGATGTCGATCTGCTGCCTTTTTGTGTCTTTCTTGAAATTTCTGCAAAGCCTCCTGGACCTTGGCAAAAGCTGTGTCCAAGTCCCGTGTGTACTCGTCGGCTTCAAAAATCTCATCTTTCGTGCTTAGGAAGGGTGGAACCTTCGTAGCACCTTCAATAATCTCAAATGGCGCCTTCCCCGTCGAAGAGTGTATCGTGTTATTTTAGGCAAATTCCACCAAGGGCAAATACTTTTCCCATTGAGTTTTCTGATCCTAGATGTAAGACTTCAATAAATCCAGTACGACTGAATTTGCAATTTTCGATTGCCCATCTGTCTGCGGGTGGAAAGATGATGAGAACTGCAAGTGTGTGCCAATGTTCTCCCAAATAGCCTTCCAAAACAAATTCGTGAATCTGGGGTCTCTGTTGGAGACAATTGTCTCAGGCATGCCATGTAATTTGAAGATCTGGGCCACAAACAGTCTCGCTAAGTGATCCGGCTTGACTGTTTTCTTCACCGGAATGAAATGAGCTTGCTTGCTAAATCTGTCAATAACAGTCCAGATACCATTGTGCTCACTTTGTGTTCTCGGGAGATCAAAAATGAAATCCGTTGCAATACTTTCCCAGGGGTGGGTGGGTATGGGTAAAGACTGTAACAATCCCTGTGCTTTATGCCTGTCAACCTTGACCTTCAGGCATACCAAGCAACTGCGTACAAAATCGTCCACGTCCTTCTTGAGTCTCGGCCAAAAGAAGTCTCTCTCCACACCTTTCAAGGTGGTAGCAATGCCACGGTGACCCGTAAATGGTGGACAGTGGCATTCGGTTAAAACCTTTTCCCTCAACGGCTGTGTAATGCCCAATATCGTTTTCTTCATCAAGTAGCCATCCCGAATGGAATATCCCGTTACTACCTCCCCATTCCGTATCCGAGTGATCCCTGTAGTCGGTCTAGAATATTGTCGGTCCTAGGAATCGGAAATTTGTTCTTGATGGTGATTTTGTTGAGAGCTCTATAGTCAATGCACATTCTCCAAGATCCCTCTTTCTTCAAAACCAACAACACCGGAGAGCAGTAAGGTGAAGTACTCGGCTGGATAAGACCCTTTTCCAAGAGGTCTTTCACTTGGTTCATAATCTCTTCATTCTAGGCTCGACTCACACGGTAGGGTGGCCAGTTTGGTGGTGTGCTTCTAGGTATCAGGTCAATGGTATGATCCTCGGGACGACCTGGCGGCAACTCGCCTGGCAGGCCCTCAAAAAAGCAATCGGCATGAGTGTGGATAAAATCTTGGCGTTCTTTTTCTAGATCAGACATATTTGTCCTATGATCATCATTCAACTCTTTCAAAAAGATCGAGTAAACAATTAGACTGGATTTCATTAATTTTGAAACGGCGAAAGTCAATACAATAGGGACAGACTCGCCCTTAAGTTTCAAGTACAATGGTTCGGCCCTTTCCTGTAGTCAGAGTCGCTTTTCTCGCCCGATAGTTGACCATTGCGTTGTCCTTATGGTACCAAGGAATTCCCAGGAGGACATCACAACCTTCCAAGGGCATTATGTAGAAATCCTCGTGCCCCAAATACCCCTGACAATGCAACCGAAGTTTGCCAATGACAGGTGTAATGGCTACGTCCCTGCCGAGTGCCGCTAGAACTGCCTCTGCTTGTGGCCCCATCCGATCGGCTGTAATCTCGAGCCGTGCTGCCAATTCAGGTGAAATGAAGTTGGCCTTGGCTCCTCCATCAAAGAAAATCAGGGCTTCTTGATCTTTCACTTTGCCCCAAGCTCGGCAAAGTTCTGTACTCTCATCAATCATGCTTGGGTCAGTACCCTTGCAATCTGGAACCTGTCTTGCTTTCATCTTGCCTTTCCGTCCAAGTTCCTCAGTTGCTTTTGAACTCTTTGGCGTTTCTTGATCTTGTTCTTTCTGTGGCTTTTTAGGGCACTTCGCGGAGATGTGTCCTTGTTCCCCGCATCTAAAACACTTCCCCTCTTTAATGTAGTTGGCTCTCTCCCGAGGAGTGAGCCGGGGTCGTGCATCCTTATCTTTCTGATCTTGGGGGCTCTTCTTCTTTCTACTTTCATTTTTAGAAGTCTCTTCTGTTTTCTATGTCATGATCTCATCTGTGGGGCAAGTCAAATTGCCTGAGTGTATGGCAAAGCCCCGTTTCGCATGACTCATTAATTCTTGAATAGAATCCGACTTTTGCTTTAAGCAGCGATCTCGGATCTCCGTAGGAAGTCCCAAGGTAAACCGCTCAATGTGTTCTTTAAATGAGATCTTCTTAAATGAAGAAGCAGGTAGAAAGAGCTCCAAAATCTCTTGCAATAGGCATCCAAGGTATCTTTCTTGGTCACCCGGAGATGGTTCCAAGCAGTTCGTATGTCGCGTTCGTACTCCCGAGTCAACCAAGAAGAAATAGAGGCCTTTTAAATTTCAGCCATTTAACTGGCGCTTTCTTGTTCAATAGAAGAATGGACCACCATGTTCGAGCATTTCCCTTGAAGTAACAGGTAGCCCTCCGAATTTTGGAGTGCTCTGAGTAATGCCCTCCAGAGAACGCTATATCGAACTGCTATATGAAGGCCAAAGCCCTCGAAGCATCTCGGAATCGAGAAAAAGTGTCAAATTTAATTGATTGTCCACCTTCTTTAAATTCTCGAACTTTCTTGCTTTTATCCTCCAAAAAGTCATACTGGTTGGCTTTATAAAAATTCTTCTTCTTTGCATAAAATCTGTGATCATTAAAGTCCGAACTATCTGAAGACGAGTTCTCTGTAGGACTGTCAGAAACTGGGCGAAACTTGGGCTTCTTTACCTTTTTCTTGCCCTTTCCGAAGCTTTGCTTTTTGCTTCACTTTTTCCCTTTCCTGTCTTCTTCGCTTGAGTCAAAAGAGCTAGAAGAACTGTCAGAAGAAGAAGAAGAAGAATTGGATACTCCTTCAAATTTGACACGCTTCTTTTGTTTTCTTGCCGAGGCAAAAGCAGATTGACGACTTAAATAACCCGGGAAGTCAGTTCCTTTCTTCTGCTTTCAGTCATGCTTTTTGGCTTTGTTGGTTGGGTCAAAAAGTTGGGTAAGCCGTGTATCAGCCACCTCTTCTAATTCTTATTCTGTAAACATCCTCGGAGTAGGAGGCTTCTTGAGTGCCTGTTTGAGGGGTGGTTCTGTGGCCTTCCGCCACTAAGAGTGCACTTCGTCGAAGGATGTCTGCGTAAAAAATTTTACAAATTTGGGATCCTTGGCAAGATTTATCATCATCTTTGTCGCATCGTTAATCAATCGTCGACGCTCCATCTCTTCAAACTCCGCCTGAGTAGGCCGAGGTGGGCCATACTCCTCTTGAGAATCTTCTTCATGATCTCTTCCGGCATCCCCAGATGCAGAGGAAGTCGAGTGATCTTTGTTTGAATCCATAAGTGTCGCGAGAAAAGGATCGGATTTCCCAGTAGAAGAGAAATCGGCCGCGCTCTGATACCACTGTAACAAACTTGGACACTCCAAGTAAAGATTCTACCGCGACACAGCAGAGATTCGCTTCAAAACAGTTCACAGTTCACAATCGATTCGACACGGCCCAGCGGAGTTCTGTGCCTAGAGATATTGGCCCAAAAGACTGGCGCCCCTTTCGGTATTTCTTTTTGTATTAATCAGTTGTAAGGTGCAACGGAATGAATGTTGTATTTTCTCAAGATTAGTGATCTTGATTGTTCAAGGTTCCTTTTAGTTCTTAGGGAAGGAGAGAGCCTTCCGTCTTATGGAGAGTGCTATGATCACGAACAAAGTGAGTGGATATTGTGCGTGCAAGTGAATGAGACTAAGAGAAGGAGAGAGAAGAGATACGACACCTGAGAGGTTGTAAAACCCTCCTCCGAAGGCCCCACTCTCGTGGGCGAGAGTGGTCTACGTTTTGATTGCACAAAGTGGTACAATGCGTATGCAATGGATTGATGCAATTGGACTATGCCGATGACGACGACGGTGATGACGACGACGACTTGATGGCTGAAATCTGGGATCTTCTAATTGCTGAAATTTGGGACTGTTTCGGTGGCTGAAAATGACTGTTTTGGCTGCGTTTTCATGGCTGAAAATGGGGGATCTTCTGCAACCAATCTGGGGCTGATCTGCTACTGTACCATAGGCTGAAAACGCTGTGTATATGCGGCAGGTTGGGGCTGAAAGTCAAAACGCTGCAGCAAGGCACAAACGCTGGTTGATGATGCTGGAAATCGCTGATCTGCAGCAGATGCCTAGCGTTAGTAAAAACGCTGAATGGGGCAGGTGGTTGGCGAGCAAAAACGCCAAGGAATGGGCTGCCTATATGGGGAAACAAACGCTAGAAAAGGTGGGGACTTTGATGGCGATGTCTGATGCTGAGAAAACGCCAAGGGAAGGTGGGAGATGCAAAAACGCTAGAGGGTCTGAGGGGGTACTGCTGAGAAGTTGCCTGTTGAGCGGGAAGCTCCTGCTGCCTCTTCTGCCAGAAAGTGCTAACTTGGGTTTGCTTATATTAACTTAGCAAAATTGCCCTACCTACTTTTGTTGGAAAGTCACTTAAAAATAATAAGTGAAAATAACCAAAAATATGGAAAATAGGCTAAATGCACTTGAAAAATCCCCTAACCGAATCTGATGGATTCTGATGGGAATTCTAATGATCATGCTGTGTGCAACCGAAGGATATGCATCTATTGCTAAGTGACTGGGCATGCACGGTCTACGAATAGACTCACAAAAGTGCCAGATCACTGCTAATCTAAACTAGCTGGACTGATTGAACCCTGCTATGGTGTAGCTTGTCCATGGACACATAGGGTTGGGATGTGTCACGTGACATCAGTGCTCAAAGTACAAAGGAGTAGGAGGGGTCTTACTCTCAGACTTTGCGTCCATATGCTCTGAGAAGTGGGAGCCCAAGCCACTTATTTATTCATTACAAGGGATGCCAAAAGCAGAGCCCCAAAAGTTGCCATATTTTTAAATAAAGCATCTTATCGAAAGCTCTCTCTCTCTCTCTCATGCTTAGCGTAAAAATTGCGTAGCCAAAAGCTGCCTTGTCTGTACGCTTTTGCCACGTCGGCAGTCCGTATAGACGCCGCTTTTTCCGCCGCAATTTGTGCCGCGTTTTTCGGAGGTCCGTACACTGCTGCCACGTCAGCCCTACAATGCGTTTTCTGGGTCTTGCCAGGGTGTAACCTGTTGGCCATGCCACGTCACCGGTCTGTGACAGACAGCCTGTCTTTCCCTGGCTCTGATCGCGCAGGGTAGGAGAAGTGAATCATTCACGGATAGATTGCTTCTACGTCAGTGATTACATTTATGACATAGGGGGATTTGTTTGCATCCTAGTAGGGACTACTTTCTTTGACCACGCATCAGTGATTCTCACTGTGACAGATAGACAGAGGAGGTGTGGTGCGATGCTACGCATCCCCGAGAAGATCTTGCTGGATCCAGCGCTAAAGGAGCCAGTGGAGGCACTTTGGACAGAGCCTGGGCACGTAGGACACCCCTACTGGTAGAGTGGCCTCTGGGCTGACAGAGCTTAGTCGCTTCTTCCTTCAGGAGTCTGCAGCTCATTTTGCTGCAGCCAGAGAGGAGGAGAAGCGTCTTTGATGGGGCATTTTCTCCTTACAGAGGATACAGGAGCAGCATCAAGACAGTCCATGGTTGGAGGAGCAGATGCAGCTGACTAGCATTGGAGCGGCGGCATGGGTTTGCCTTCCATTGACATGCATCTCAGTGGACCCAGGTGGGTGACAGAGTTACCGGGGAGTTTTTTGAGATAGTGGGGCCTCGCCATACGCACACCAATGTTAGTCAGTTGAGGAGACCTGACGGATTAGTTTCTTCAGAACCTGAGGATATGCGTGTAGTTGCTATCGACTTCTACCGCGATTTGTTGTCAGTTGAGCCTTGGTAAGTGCACCAGGATGCATGCAAAGAGCAAGTTTGGGCACGGATGCCTTGCCTTGTTACCAAGGAGATGCAACATAGTCTTGAGCTTCCCCTCCAGCTAGAGGAGCTCCATGAGGCCCTCGAGCACTCCCCCGAGGGAGTCGTTTAGGGGAGGATGGTTTGACTTCCAACTTTTTCTTGGAGTACTGGGACTTGCTTGGTTCAAATCTTTCCAACGCATTCCAGTATGTCTTGCACACTGGCGAGATGCCTGACAACATGAGTGAGGGCTTGATCTACCTGATTCCCAAGGAGGGTGGCTCCTTGGGTGAGACTCGACAATGGCGACCCATTACCATCCTCAATTCATCCTACAAAATTATAGCAAAGGCTCTGAGCTTGAGGATCCAGCTACTACTAGAGAGCATTATACATGGGACCTAGACAGGTTTTGTCAAGGAGCTTAGTATCCTTGACAACATCTTCACTTTTTGGGAGGCATTTGCCTTCGCGCGTCTCCGAGGAGAGGATTTGGTGATACTACTACTCGATTTTGACAAGGCCTACGATAGAGTTGACTGGGACTTCCTGGAGGGCACTCTACGCAGGATGTGTTTCACAAATGCTTGGATCAGAGGTGTGTCAGCTCTCTACAGGCATGCGCACAATCAATCCGACTCAGGTGCTTTTGGCAGGGGGAAGAGGGGAGCGCTTCTTGCTCGTGCGTTCGGTCAGACAGGGTTGCCCTTTTGCTCCCTTCCTTTCTCTGTTCTATGCTGAGGCGATGAGCAAATTTTCGACTTCTCAGCAGGTTGACTTGTGTGGTCTTGAGCTCCCTATTAGGGCAGATGAGCTTCTTGACGTTGAGTTTACCGACGACTTAGCTTTGTACTTGGAGGGCCAAGAAGCCAATTTGCACAGGTGTGAGTAGGCTCTTGAGGTGTTCTGTTGTGCATCAGACGCACTGATCAATTGGAGGAAGACAGTTGCTTTCTAGGTTGGCAGTGCTCCTACACCGGATTGGTCGCCAGGTGAGGGTTTCGGATGGATTTCCCAAGGACGGCAGTTCGTTACCGAGAGAGAGAGAGAGAGAGAGAGAGAGAGAGAGAGAGAGAGAGAGAGAGAGAGAGAGAGAGAGAGAGAGAGAGAGAGAGAGAGAGAGCACAACACAAAATGCTGGTGTAGGGGAAGAGGGGGCAATCAGTTTCCCCATGACTAACAACACAAGAAGACCCATACAATGATCAGATGATAATGAAATGTGTACCCCCCTTGGCCCCATATATATGAGTGCCCAAGGTGGGTGCCCAACTCAAGTGGGCGGTCGGCCCCAAACTTGAGCGGCCGGACAAGGTACAACCTATGGTATGGGTGGCCAGTCCGGAGACACTAGTCGTACAAGGAAGTGCCCCAGACCTGTGTGAAGCAGCAGAGTGGTGTAAATCTAATACCCCCTCTCAGCACCTGATGCTGAACAAACCGCATGAAGCCGAAGATGTGAGGCAAATGATGAAAATGTCTGCTGTGATGTCTGCAGAGCAGTTTGGGGTGTCCTAACCTCCGAGAGATCTCCATGGTAAAGTGCCGTCACGAGCAGTGTAGCAAACTGCTGTACTCCGCCGATACAGGGTGAAGATATTGCGTGAAGGCCTAGAACCGAGTGTAAAAACAACTCCTTGTCGTAAAAGAAGTGCCAATAGGCGTGCAATTGTCTTGCCCAGTAGGATCTGTGGTGTCTATTAGCTGGAGAAAATGGGGAAGCCCAGGAACCGTCAGGAGAATGACCAGATGCCTGTCAATGCATGAACCTGTAACCCAGTGTGGCCAGGTGACTAAGCTGTGTAAAACTCCAGGAAAGTGCAGATGTAGCAATCTGCGCCGGAAACTCCTCCGAAACAAGGAAAGCCAGACTAAACAGTGTGCACAGTAGAAGCTACTGTAAGCTGCAGCAGTCACCGGACGACCGCATGGACCATCACCGGATGGTGTCCTATCAGTAGGTAGGGTAATCCAAGATGAGCGGAAAGCCAAACTCAACAGTCTGCGTTATGAAGGGCCTCTGAGAAGAGCTGTAGTCAGACCAAGCTGTCTGCACCGTGATCATCTTGTATGAAGTAGGTAAAGCAGACTGAGCAGCCTGTGCGGTGAATAATCTCTGAGAAGAGGAAAGGCGAGGCCAATCTGTCCGCATTGTCTTACCTGTATCTCCTGCCTCGGTGTCAACCAAAACAAAATCCGCGCCAACAACGCCACCAAGCCGCAACTCGGTGTGGCTCTCAATGTGAATGACCTGGGAGTGTCCTACTGCTCCGGTCGGGTGATAAGTCTGCTATAAGGTTACTGAGGGCGAGTGTAAGCAACTCTGAAGGTAGCAATATAAATGATCAGGAGTGTAGAAGAGCAATTGCACTACCATCCAAGCCAAGCTCCGGGTGACTCCGGATGTAGTCTCGTAATGATGTCTGATCTCCCTCATCTTGTGGGTAAACTCTCCAAGAGAGTCTAAAGAACTAAAGTCCCACTCTAGTCTGTAGATCCAAGCAATGAACCTATCCAAGAAGCGATCCAAGATCCTCTCCCTGAGTCCATGTAGATGCTCCTGTGTAAGCAAGTGATCTGACGTGTCGAGGTCAAGTGGTAAGTGTCTATCCACCCAAGATGGTGGTGTCTTCTCTGGGAATGTCGGAATCCCATATGCCATGAGCATGGCCATATCTCGTGTGAACTCCTCTGATGATGCATAGGTGTGTCCATAGCAAACCACAAGTCACCACCCCCTTTGGAGTATGCAACCGCCGAAGGATGGCTGGAATGAATGGATCTCCCAAGGATCGTACGCCCGTAGATGATCAAGCCGATGTCGAAGATACAGTGTATTGCAGCAGTCACTGAGAGACCGCACGGACCACCACCGGATAGTGTCCTGGCCGGAGGTAAATTCATCCTTTGTAAAAAACACAAACCATGTGGCTGCTGTCCACCCAAAAACGCAACAGCGAGGTGATGAAAACGCTGCTGTCCAGTGATGTTTAGCGTGCTCGTACACTCTCGGCAGGTTCCGAAGCGATGCGGAGGGTCCTGAGATGGTGGTGAATCAAAGTCACTGCCGCTAATGGGCTGTAAACAGACAAAACAGCAGGTGTATATGGATGAAATCTGTAGCAAATGAAGAGGAATCTTGCCGGCAAGGCACCTGATGCCAAGCCGGGTAGGAGGCAAGATCCATGGTGGGCATGGCTAGCGCTCCCCTCCTGTGCTGCAAAACGCAGCAGCAGGCCAAAAACGCAGATGACAACAAAAAAAGGCTAAAGCAAATGGAAGGAGGAGGTTTTCCGCGATGAAAGGGTCCTAGACCCATAGCGCTAGTGGAGAAAGCAACAGATCTAGCGAGTTATTGCAAAAACGCAGGTGGCATAGTAGTCCTTAGCGATGGATGCTGTCCAGAAGATGGTGCCACCCCCTCTTGCAAAGATTGTTTGCTGAGTGACTCCTGGCTATTGCAGAAAACGCTGTCTGATCCAGCCCTTGGGAGGGGAACCTCATGCAGGTGATGATGCGCCCTCACCGCAGGCAACTGATACCATGTGAGAGTGCGCATGTGCAGAAGAGAGAGAGAGAGAGAGAGAGAGAGAGAGAGAGAGAGAGAGAGAGAGAGAGAGAACACAACACAAAACGTTGGTATAGGGGAAGAGGGGGCGATCAGCCCCCCATGACTATCAGAACAAGAAGATCCGTACAATGATGATACGATGAAATGTATACCCCTTGGCACCATATATATGAGTGTCCAAGGTGGACGCCCAACTCAAGTGAGCGGCCGGTCCTAAACTCGGGCGACCGGACAAGGTACAACCTATGCTATGGGTGGTCAGCCCGGAGACACTAGCCGTACAAGGAAGTGCCCTAGACCTGTGTGAAGCAGTAGAGTGGTGTAAATCTAAAAATTACTTGGGTTGTCAGGTTGGCATGGACTTGTCCCTTGAGCAACAGACTGCTCCCCTCCTCCCGTCCATCATGAGGAAGTTGCTACATTGGAGTTCGGCATGGCTCTCTTTGGCAGGCAGAGTTGTAGTGGCCAACCAAGTCTTGTTGGCTACTATGTGGTACATCATTTCTTGCTGGATCTTCTCGAGCTCCTGTATCAACCAGTTAGAGAGGCTGATCAAGAACTTTTTTATGTCAGGGCGCGACACTTAGTTAGCCTGGGCCAAAGTAGCGTGGCGGGTTATTACTCTTCCATGTTCTCAGGGGGGACTGGGGATCATAGACCCAACACAGCAAAGCAGAGCCCTTCTTGGGAAGTTTGTTGTCAGAAGACTGCTTGCAGGGGAGGAGCCTTGGAAGGAGCTGTTGCTTCAGCGGCTTAGAGCTCGGGTGCCTCATGCAGGAGGCCCTTGGAGACCTACCATCGGGTGGATCTTTACAGAGATGCGCAGAGTTGGTCTGAGCAAGAGACTGGAGGATCGATTTGCTGCGAGCTTGCTTCGCTCCTAGGAGCAGCTACGGAGTGGCTTGGAGCAACACCAACCCACTTGCACGGAGGAGCTCTTGAAACAGCCCCTTGTTTGGAACCCCATGGTTAGCACTCAGAAAGGCCACTTGGTTGGTAGTAGGCCTCATGTTTCTTGGGGTCCCATGGTAGAGGGCCCAGCCTGTAAACAGACTTGGACACTCCAAGTCAAGAATCAACCGCGACAACACCAAATAACCACTTCAAAACAATTCACAGATCACAATAGATTTGCACTGGCCCGGCGGAGTTCCGTGCCTAGAGATATTGGCCCCAAAGACGGGCACCCCTTTCGGTATTTCTTTTTATATTAATCAGTTCAAATTACAAGAGAGTGGGTCGGGATTCACTCTCAGAATCTGCGTCCAGATGCTCTGAGAAGTGAGGCCCTCACCACTAATTTAAAGGTTACAAGGGATGCCCAAAAGCAGAGTCCCAAGAGCTTCAAATCAAAAGCAATTGCTCTCTCTCTCTCACAGAGAGTCAAAACTTGAAAGCAAAAGCATTCTCTCTCTCTTTCGCATTGCGTAGAGAAAAAGCAAAATTTGTGTCGCTCATCATTTTTTATTTATTTTATTTTTTACTTTTTTTTTCAGCCTCCGCAATTTTCGGAAATTAGGGTTTTTGGCAAAATTAGGGTTTGCAAGAATTTTAGGGTTTTTGCTGTCCGCCACGTCGTCACTTTGTGACAGCCCGCACTCTAGGCGATGGGCTTTAGTTTTCAGGTTTGCCAGAGGAGGTACAGAGCATTCAGGCATGAGAGGTGTAAGGTGTAGCAGAAGTGAATGTTGAACTTTGCTCAAGATGAGTGCTCCGAATTGTGCTCAAGGGTTCCTTTTACTTATGGAAGGGAGAGCCTTTCGTTCCTTTAGTGTGAGCGTGCAATGATCACAAACAAAGACTGTGAATGAAGGTGCTGAGAGAGAGAGAGAGAGAGAGAGAGAGAGAGAGAGAGAGAGAGAGAGAGAGAAGAATACGACACCAGACGGTTCTCAAACCCTCCTCCAAGGGCCCCCCTCTCCAGGGTTGTTTCCGTATGTACGTCCGGATGCATTCAATACCATACGGTACTTCCGTACGGAATCCGTACGTACGGTATCATTCAGTACGTGCAGGGCATTAAAAAAAAATAATTCGCCGGTCGGTTCCTTATCCGCCTAGTCGGACTGTTTGGACGAGGCTTTTTATAAGCCAACCTATGCTATACCTCTTATTACCACAACAGAGTAGCAGAAAACAATCTCTGGAGTCTACACAGTTTCTGCACAGAGACCAAGGAAGGGTGGAACGCCACCGATAAGGTCCTTCCCTCCCTCCCTTTGTGTTTGGAGTCTGCAAGCTTCAAGGAGGCACTCTAGAGTCCTGACCTCGCGAAAGATTGTAAGTTCTGTATTCAACTTTGAAGTGTGCGTTAATTGTGTTGCAGAGTTATCATGCCTCGTCGACCTAATCCTCTTTGGGCCGAGCACACCAATGTCCTGAGAGTTATCAACACAGGAGGCCAACCAGGTTCAGGGACTCGCACTTGGGTGTGCAAGTACTGCGGAGAGCAGATGACCAGTACAATTACCAGGTTTTGAAGCACCTCACTGGTATTGGCACCACTGGACATTGTGGGGGTTGCGAGGCTATCCCGCAAGCATTGAGGAATGCCTTGATTTTGGAGCATTTTCCTCCAGGATCTACTGCATCGTCACAGTCAGGGGGAGCACGTGCAGTAGCAGCAACAACAGAGGATGCCTTACAGGATGCATTACTTGGAGATATTGGCAGCTCTGCATCTGCAGCGCCATCATTTGCAGGCACTAGTAGAAAGAGAGCTCGTGTTTCACAGGCTGAGGATGAGGGTGCTAGTGCTTCAGCAGCAAGTGCAGGTGGGGTTGAGGGTGTACGTGGCCCAAGGCAAACCACATTGCCATCACGTGTACACAGTGATTCATGGGTAAAAGAGCGACAGAAAGTTGCAGAGATGGAGATTGCGCGGACTCTCATAGAGTGCAACATTGCATTCAATGTGTTGAAGACTGATCAATGGAAGAGGATGGTGAGAGCTATTTCACAGGTTGGTGCTACAGATTCCTGGAATGGTCTTGACTACCAAAAGATGCGCACTACCATGCTTGATGGCCAAAAAGAGATCATAGACCCAGCATTGACTCCAGTGAAGGTTGGGTGGCAACAATTTGGATGCACTATTCTTTTTGATGGGTGGAGTGACACGCGGAGGCGCCACATTATCAATATCCTTGTTTCCTCCTGCTTGGGCACATACTTCTTACGAGCCGTGGATGCAGGGAAAGCTGGAGAACGCATTTCTGCGGCGTTCATCTTTAAACATATTCGCCAGGCCATCAAGGAGGTTGGGGAGAAGAACGTCGTGCAGGTAGATACTGATTCTTGACCATGTGGCATGCACATTTGAATTTTGCATACATTCTCCAACGTAATAATGTCCGCACTTCATTTAATACCTTGTCATGACTCATTGTAGGCGGTCACCGATAATGCCTCCAATTGCAAGGCCATGGGGGATACGGTGGAGGCTGAGTTCAAGCACATTGTGTGGACACCATGCTTTGCACATTGCCTAGACCTTCTCATGGAGGACATAGGCAAACTTCCCTGGGTGCAGCCTACAGTGTCTGATTCGTCCAAGCTTACCACTTTTTTCCGCAAAAAACACCAAGCCTTGGCAATCTTTAGGAGCCACAGCACAGTAGACATGGTGCGTCCCTCGAAGACCAAATTTGCATACATTTATCTGGTGCTTCAGAGGCTATTCAGATTGAGAGATCCACTGTTGCAGACAGTTGTGGATTCAAAGTGGAGATTGATGCACCACTCTCAGTCAGAGGCGACCAAGTACATTCAAAGAAAGGTTCTTGATGAGACTTTCTGGACATAGGTGCAGTCCTTGGTAGTGGCTCTACAGCCATTTTATGTACTACTACGGGTCACAGACATGGAGGACTCCACACTTGGGTTGGTGTATCATCTGTTTATGCAGATGAAGACACACATTTCTGGATGTACCTCATTGACACAGGATCGGTAAGTACTACAAAGTGCTCTAATGTCCTCATGTGACTTGTCTATTTATAATTTTTCAAAACACATACTTACTGTGACTATTTTGTTCATAGTTGTGATGATATTTTGGCTATTGTAGAGACTCGATGGCAGTTCATGCGTCATCCCATCCATGGGATGGCTGCAGTTCTCCATTCTCTCTACAAGAGCCAAGTTGTTTGAGGAGGCTTCATTGCTCACACTACGTTTTGAATATCTGAACATTATATATGATGAGGATGAGCAATTGATTCTGGATTCAGAGATGAGTAGCTACATAAACAGTTTAGGACCCACCTTTGTGCGATCCGTAGCATTGAGAAAGGAAGCTACCAAGCTTCCTTTAACATGGTGGTAGAACTATGGACGCCAGGGCCTTCCCAAGTTGTGCCACCTTGCATTGCGCATCCTTTCTCAGGTGAATACTGAAGTCCGAATTATAATTTATAATTATTGAATGATGAATCTATATTGTTACACGTGACTCTTGTGACCCATGAGTGTTCGCTATTTGAATTGCTGTAGGATTGCTCAGTTGGGGCATGCGAGCGCAACTGGAGTGCATACTCTCTTATTCACACGAAGATCCGCAATCGTCTTAGCATCAAGCAATTAGAGAGATTGGTTTATTGCCGTGCTAACATGCGGCTTGTGCGCAGCTTTCATGCCTTGGGGACACCCAAGCAGGTGAGATTTACATGCACATTTATGAAAACAAGTCAATGATCAAAAGACAGTGTTGAATCATGGACTCTGTTTTAACTTTTGTCTTGTCATTGTAGGTGGATCCCACAGAGTTGAAGATGGTGGCAGATCCTACTGCGGAGGAGGTCGATGCACGGATTAGAGATGAGCAAGAGGAGATCCTTCGAGAGTTGCACAGGGAGCTAGAGAGCGTGGATCGCCGGGTCACTAGATCTCGCTCTCGAGCTTACAGTATTCCTCTTCGCATCTGCTGCAGATCCAAAGGTTGCACACAGAGAGAGCATTCGCAGAGGAAAGTTACCCGTTCGGCCTGCTCGTAGACGAGCCAATGAGGCTGTTCGACTCATCCACACCCAAAGTTCAGAGGCTGATGATCCAGATGAGGGTGATGCACCCTTAGCATCTGTGCCAGAGGAGAGAGAGCCCGATTATGATGATGAGGGCAATGTCTTGACAGATGGAGACATGCTCTCTGAGTCTTCATCAGCCTCTGATGATGATTTTGAGTAGTAGTGATTGCCGAGTGCTTTGGGTCTTGGGACTTGGACATTTGTCATGACTCATTTATGCTTTTATTTTGTTGCTTGAGCCACCCAGACTCTTTATTGAGTGACTATGTTATTTTTGTACGAGGATTCAGCATTCAATTATGTACTTTTGACTTACACTATGTCATGTGGTCTGGACTCGATTCTAGCGGTTACTTAACTTGTGGGGTGATTTTAAGTGTTTTTTGAAAGTTGTGGCTATGTTTAAGTATTGTGCAGTGTTTTTAAACTAGATAGGTTGTATATAAATTTGGAATTCTTTGTATTTTTAGCTTTTAAAAAATATACTACGAATTTTACGTACCTTATGGCCCAATCCATACGGTACAACGTACAGTACATACCGAACACGTACCGAATACTACGTACCTTACAACCTTGCCCCTCTCTATGGCGAGAGAGGTCTATGCTATTGATTGCACAAATTTGGTACGATGGTCTAGATGCAATGGACTTGCCGTCGATGTCGACGACAATGATGACGACGACGAGGACGGGCTGAAATCTGAAAACGCTAGGGCTGAAAATATGAAATCTGCAAACTTCTGAGCTTCTGCTGAATACTGACACTGTGTCGGCGAGGACAGCGATGACGACGACGACGCAACGACGATACGCTGAAAATGCAGATGCTGAAATCTGCGAACATCGTGATGAATTTGAAAACACTGGCTGACTGGACGGTACGGCAAGGATCTGCTGTGGGTAGGTGAGATCTGCGAGGCTAAGGGCTGAGTCTGCGGTGTCCAAGTGCTAAAAACTGAAAATGTTGTTGCGCTTGGGCTGATTTGACGCCAAAAACTGCAAAATACAGGCAAGATCTCTGTAACAAAAACGCCAAGGCTGATCTGCTTCTGTCGGCTGAAAACGCTAGGTCTGCTGCCGGCCTTGCTGAGAAGGTGCACTGCAAGTCACTGGAACTTCTTCTGTGTAAGGTGCAGTAGAAGTGAATGTTGAACTTTGCTAAACATGAGTGATCCAAACTGTGCTCAAGGTTCCTTTTTTCTTACGGAAGGGAGAGCCTTCCGTTCCTTTAATGAGAGAATGCAAGTGATTACAAACAAAGTGGATAAACATTGTGAATGAAGGTGCTGAGACTGAGAGATAGAGAGAGAAGAATACGACACCAGAATGTTGTCAAACCCTCCTCCGAAGGCCCCACTCTCTATGGCGAGAACGGTCTACTATTGATTGCACAAATCTCTACAATGCTTGGACTTGCCGACGATGTCGACGACGATGAGGACGACGACGAGACGGGCTGAAATCTGCAAATCTTGTATCTGCTGAATTCTGACTTTATGTCGATGACGATGTCGATAGCGACGATGCGACGACGACGCGCTGAAAACGCAGATGCTGAAATCTGTGTTTTCCGGGCTGAATCTTCAAACTACGCTGGATCTGACCGTGCGGCAAGGATCTGCTGTGGGAAGGTGAGATCTGCGAGGTTTGGGGGCTGCGATATGGTGTCTGTACGCTGAAGACTGAAAATGTTGGTCTATCTTGAGGTTCTGTCGCGGTAGATCTTCAAAATGCAGAGGTTGATTTGCAAATCAAAAACGCTAGGGCTGATTTTGTCTTGATCTGCAAAAACGCTATTGATCTGCTGGTGCAAACTGCTAACGCTAGGGCTGATCTGTGATCTGTTGTTGCCAGGTTGCTGCAGATGCAAAAACACTGGGCTTGTCTGCAATGCAAAAAACGCTAGGTTGCTGATGCAGAAAACGCTAAGTAGTCCTGTGGGGGTCCTGCTGAGAAGGTGCCTGTTGAACACGGGGTTCCTGCTGCCTCTTCTGCCAGAAAGTGCTAGCGCTAGGTTTCTTATATACATGCTTGGTAAATTTTCCCTACCCAGTTTCCCAACAAAAGTCACTTAAAAATAATAAGTGAAAAATGGCTAAAATAGGGAAAATAGGTCTATGCACTGTTAAAATGCTCCTAATGGGTTCTGATGGAAATCTGATAATCATGTTGTGTGCAACCAGAGGATATGCATCTAATCTAAGTGTCTGGACATGCACGGTTTGTGAACAGACTCACAAAAGTGTCAGATCACTCCCTAATCTAACTGAACTGAACCCATGTCATGAAGTAGCTTGTCCACGTACACATAGGGTTAGATGTGCACGTGACATCCCCTCCTTTTCAAAGTGAGGTACTGGTACCGAATTGTATGGCGTCGAGGGAGATCGCCAACACAGTCTGGAATCTTGGGAAGGACTCTTCGCCGGCCCACTCTGATGCGTGGGTCATGCGATACTTGAACTTCATAAAGGTTTGCAACGCTTGCTTCTTTGGGCCGCGCCGAAAGCGACAAAGTCTTCTGTGGCTCCTTCAATGCTTCAACTTCGTGTATAGTCATACGTCTACCTTCTGCAAGAATCTCCGAGGATGAAAATTCATGAAACCGCTTCCACCACAAAACCGTGAACATACCCATTCCATGTAAAGTGACTGGAAAAAATTCGAGTCTTCTTTAAAGACTGTGCATGCAATGTAGACGAACATAGAGACAGAGTGTCAAACCGTTCATCAAACATACGCAAACAATGGATTCGAAACTTGTCTTTCTTATCTAAATCAATCAAGTGTGGCAAATCACAATGGAAATGCCAATGCTTGATGCTCATTCCTATTTGTGCTCTTTTTGTAATTGTGTGGGGCCAAGGAAGAGACATGGAATGTGAATTCCTTGAATGCAAACATCTCTTCTTTTCATGAGTAATCCGCATACATCCGTGCCCATTCATGAGTGAATCGTGCTCATCGTACAATATGTCATGCCTGTGAAAAGGGACCACATAAGGGCGGTGACTAAAATTCAGGAAAGCATCACGAATGAAACACTCGAACAATGCGTGCTGGCTAATCATTCGAACACATAATACTTCCTGTGGGGGTTCTTTGGACCTCGACTCGAGAGCCAAGATCGGTTCTTCGTGATTGATCGAATCTTCCTGTGGGAGTTCTGTGGACCTCGACTCGAAAGCCAAGATCGGTTCTTCGTAATTGATCGAATTTGCAACGAGGTTAGCTTCAATAGAAAAAGTATCCACCAAACCATCATCCTTGTGAACAATCACATCTTTGTCATGCAAATCATCCTGCTTGTGAATAATCACATCTTGATCATGCAAATCATGTGTGTCATGCTTGGAAGAAGAAAAGACTGAAAGAGTCTCCTTCTCCCGTTCCTTTTCAAACTGCGCCTACACATTAGAAAAAAGTCGCAACAACTCTTTCATGTGTTGGTCGCTCATCGCTTTTCTTGCTTTGTTCTCGCGATCGAATTCTACTTCTCTTTCTTCGCGCTCACGATCCGATTCGGCTTGTCTTACTTTGGCTTCCAAATGTGCTTGCTCGTGCTTACGCGCTATGGTTGCCATTCTTTCTTCACGTTCACGTGCTATTGTACTTTGCCTCGTTTCCAAAAAGGCAATACACAGATTTTCGTAGTGGTTGATCGGTTTTCAAAGATGACATGTTTTATTCCTTGCAAAAAGGCTGCTTCGGCTCCAGACGTTGTGCAATTGTCTGTGCAACACAGTTTCATATTACATGGATTGCCAAAGTCAATTGTTTTAGATAGAGATCCAAAATTCACAGGACATTTTTGGACATCTCTCTTCAAATCTCTTGGAACAAATTTACTGTTCAATTCAACATACCATCCTCAAACTGATGGTCAGACAAAAAGAGTGAATCAAATTTTGGAAGAAATGCTTCGACATTACATACAAGTTCGATTGGGGTCATGTGAAGAATATTTGCCACTTGTAGAGTTTGCATACAATAACTCTATCCATTCAGTAACTGGCATGACTCCATTCCAAGCAGCATATGGGCATACTCCTCTTGTACCGACAAACTTTGTTCTTCAACACAAAGTAGCTCTAGCAAATCAGTTGGTTCAAGAAATGCAAGATGTACTGTTTAAGTGCGTGACAAGTTAGTTCATGTCCAACAAAAGTATAAAACACAAGCCAATAAGCATCGACGACATGCGAATTTCCAAGAAGGAGATTTGGTCCTGTTATATGTAGAATATAACAGGCACTCTACTTTGTGAAGAATATTTGCCACTTGTAGAGTTCGCATACAATAACTCTATCCATTCAATAATTGGCATGACTCCATTCCAAGCAGCATATGGGCATACTCCTCTTGTACCGATAAACTTTGTTCTTCAACACAAAGTAGCTCTAGCAGATCAGTTGGTTCAAGAAATGCAAGATGTACTTGTTTAAGTACGTGACAAGTTGGTTCATGTCCAACAAAAGTATAAAACACAAGCCAATAAGCATCGACGACATGCAGATTTCCAAGAGGAGATTTGGTCCTGTTATATGTAGCATCTCATTGCTACAAAACTGTGGAATCGGTCTTTTCAAAGTTGCACCTTCGCTTCTATGGACCTTTCAAAATAATCAAGAAGTATTCAGTTGTCAGTTACAAGTTGGAGCTTCCACTCTCATGGGGAAAACTTCATCCAACATTCCACATTTCTTGGCTCAAACAATACATACAAGGAGATTCGCCAATTCCAGACTTATCTTCTTATGTGCCAGAAATTGAAGATGAACACATTATTCTTGTTCCAGAAAAGATTCTTGATGTTCGTCAAAAAGAGACAAGACAAAAGATCACAACAGAATTTCTTATTAAGTAGATGGATCTTGATGAGTCAGATTCCACTTGGCAGATGGATGAAGACATGCAGCAGTACCCAAACCTTCTTCAAGATTCTTTGACAAGCGGAAGACTTTCATTTGAGCACAAGGTTCTAATTTGAATGGGAGGGAATGTCACGATTGTGACTTGCTACACTCTTTTTGGTTCATTACAGATGCAGATGCGAAGTGTGACCAACCCAGGAGAACTCCTGTTCTTGAATGGTCACAACCCTTCGCTCAAAATTCATACCTCTTCACCGACAGCCACACTCCTTCGACGACTAGTCCCACACTCCTTCGACGACTAGTCATGTCCCTTCGACCAATGGTTGCGGCTCTTCATCGAATGGATGTGTCCATTTGCTTAAAGACATGTCTATTCGCCTAAAGGATGTGTCTCTTCGTGAAGGGTCATACCTTTTCATATGTACCTGTTCGTCTCCTATATAAGGAGCCCTTGTATCACACTTTCAGTCAATCAAACACAGAGTCTTTTGAGTCTTGTTTTTGAGTTTTGTTCAAGTTTCTCAAGTCATAATCATGAGTTTAAGTACTTAATTAAGGATTAGTACCTAGAATCCTTACAAAGCAAGCCTGCTCTTGTTGAAGGTCTCTGAACAAAATTATTTCAATGCAACAATGGAAGTTTAGGTTTGCTATCGCTTAGGGATGATGAGGTATCACTAGGTAGTAAACGAGAGGACTGTAGGTTGCGGCTTCTTTTTCCACCATAATTTTATTTCTTGCAAAGTTCCATCTTTTCGGTTGTAAAAGGTTGAGAAGGATGAGGATTTGATGAATTTAAAATTCAAATGTAGCGATTTGCAATTTTATGGGGAACTACATCAAGTGCCATGTTGAGGATGCTTTTGGTAGTGTATGCTCATGTGTGTGTGCGTGTGGTGTGTGTTGTGTTTGGGAGCATATGTTAGTACCTTGTTCTTCACCCACTATTGGGCACTGACGACGTTAGTGGGGATGTCGTGGTATTTAGTCAATACTATGCATGATGGAGTTGATGGTTATATTGTCTTGTGGGTGACTACCATGGGTCTATACCTTGCACTTTCCTTTAAGGGTGAATCTGGGCTTATCCTGGATTCATCTATGTATAGTTTTTAGTCGTATTGCGGACATGCAGACTTCACATTGTGAAGTTTTCGTCCGAGTTACGACCAGTTGATATTGTGCGCTAATTCTTTCTATCTTTTGTGGTGCGTATGCCCTATCAACTACCTCATTTTTGTGCTAATTTTTTCGATTTAATGCTTCTTTTAGTGCTAGGCTTCATTATGGCTGAGTCTGCCCTTGATCTCCGGAGTCATGACAGAAACTCAGTACGCTGAACTTTGTGTTGATGTATGCTCATGTGTGTGCGTGTGGTGTGTGTTGTGTTTGGGAGCATATGTTAGTACCTTGTTCTACACCCACTATTGGGCACTGACGACGTTAGTGGGGATGTCGTGGTATTTAGTCAATACTATGCATGATGGAGTTGATGGTTATATTGTCTTGTGGGTGACTACCATGGGTCTATACCTTGCACTTTCCTTTAAGGGTGAATCTGGGCTTATCCTGGATTCATCTAGGTATATATATGCTTTTGGTAGTGAATGATGATGGAGCTGTAAAGAGCCAGTTTCAGGCTTTATGTTGTGACAATTCATCACTCATGAATAATAGAGAGCCTGGTTGTACTGTGTCTTTTGATGAAGCCTGTCCCATGTTATACGTTCACAAAGTAGCTTTTAAGAGTGTGCTAATGGGGCCTCCCGTCTCTACAGGGCCATGCAAAGGCAGGCATTCAAGGAGATCTTGAATGCAGGGGTTGAATTTTGGAGTATGATGGGTCGGTCAATTTCAAGCAGGCTGACCCAGAGTTTACAAATGTTGGATTTCAACACCATCATGCTTTTTAAGCCTAGCATGTTGTCAAAAGCTCCCAACAAAAGTGATTCTGTTTATCTAGTGCTATCATAGAGGGCAGCAATCATTCCATGAGCAGATGCATTTTTTATAGGAGCAATCTGTCATCTTTTATTGCAGTAGCACATTCGTGTAAAGGCAAGCAGCCTTTTAGTTCAAAAGCCTACAAGGTTGATGACCCAGATGAGCCGTTGGCATTCTGTTGCGTTGATACACCAAATGGATTTAAGGGCACCACATTTGCTTCGCTTCTGCGGTCTTTGGGACTTGCAGGAGCTCTTGCAGATGGAAGGCAAGTCCATTCAAACATTGTATTGTATGGGCTTGAGGGTAACTCGTTTGTTGGCAACTTGCTTGTGCAAATGTACGCAAGGTGCTTGGATCTTGAGAGTGCACAGTTTTGCTTTCATAGAATCCAGGTTAGAAATGTCTTTTCCTGGAACTTCTTGATTAGCTCTTACGATGGACTTGGACAACATAAGGAGGTTTTGTGCTGTTTCCAACAAATGCAATCAGAGGGTGTGATTCCAGATTGTGTCACTTTTGTTCATGTTTTATCTGTATATCCGAGCGACCAGGCAAGCTTGCTACATGGGAAATGGTTACATGCATGCGTCCTTTCTATGAAACTAGATTCAAACATAATTCTGGCAACTGCACTTTTCTACATGCATGGCAAGGGTAGCGATTGGGAACTCGCATGGCGGACGTTTTCACACATGCAAGAACAAGATTTAGCATCTTGGAATGCTTTCGTTGCAGTCTGTGCACTGCAAGGGCAACGTAGAGTGGCTCTTCACATCTACCAACAACTTCAACAAGAGAGCTTCATTCGTGATGACATCACTCTGGTCAATATGCTTACCGCTCTTGCTGATCCCACGACACTCTCCTCAGGGAAGCAAGTCCATGCATCAATGTGTCATGAGGAAGTAGAGAAGAATTGCTTTTTGGGAACTGCCCTTGTGAATATGTATGGCAAATGCGGCTGCCTAAAATCTGCACAATCACTTTTTGACCAAATGTCTGTACGCAATGTGGTAACTTGGAATGCCATGATTACAATGTATGCTCAACATGGTCGAGGCAAGGAGGCAATGCAATTATATCAGCAGATGCAGCAGGATGGACTAGCAATCAATGATTCCACCCTCGTCGGTCTCCTCGATGCATGTGCAAGGGAAAAATTATTGGTTGCAGGCAAGATTCTGCATGTCTGTTTGACAAAGTTGGCATTTGATGTTGATGCGTCGGTGGGGATTGCACTTGTGAATATGTACAACAAGTGCCATCGCCTGCAGGATGGGCAAGCTGTGTTCAATCTGCTACCGGTGCAAGACGTTATCTCTTGTAATACAATGATGACAGGTTATATCCATCTTGGGCAGAGCAAAGAGGCGCTGGACATCTTTGATCAGATGCAGCACGAAAAGATGGTTTTGGATAACGTGACTGTGTCGATGGTTCTATGTGCATGCGCATTGGAAGCGTCACTAGTGAGGGGTAAGAGCATTCATTCCATTGTTCTGCAGAGCGGGTTTGATTCGGATTTGGTGGTTCGTAACTCCATCCTGAATATGTATGGAAAATGTGGTTGCATGATTACCGCCCAGGATGCATTTGATAGTATGCCAGAAAAGAATTTGGTTTCATGGAACTGTATCATGGCTTTGCATGCTCAACATGGTAACTGGTTTGAAGTGTGTGAGCTTCTTTTCAAAATGGAAGGGGATGAAATAGTCCCAGACAAAACCAGTTTTACAAGTGTTCTTTCTGCATGTAGTTATTCTGGGTGCGTGAACATGGGCTTTTTTCTATTGTTTACAATGCTCTCAGAGTCTAGCACTACAGCTTCAATAGATCACTTTGATTGCATGATTGACATGGTTGGTAGAGCTGGACAACTAGACAAAGCAAAAAAGATTGTCACTAAGATGCCAATGCAACCAAGGAACCTCTCTTGGACAACTTTGCTTAGTGCTTGCAAATGCTCAGCTGATGTTACAAAAGGAATTTTTTCTGTAAAGCATCGTGTTGAGCTTGATGTAGATGACCCTGTGGCCTTTTTAACATTGTCAAACATCTATGTTGCATCTGGCATGAAAGAGAGCACCTTGAAGGAAATGGACTCTTTGCTAATCAAGGATTTTGAACTGTTAGAGAATCTTTCTTTTGCAAGACACTAATGAAAATAGTCCTAGTTTGGTTGGACAGTTGGCCTTAATTTCAAGGCAGTCCTTTAAAGTAGAACTGCCTTTCAGTATGCCATGTCATCACATCTCATCAACATTTCCGATGATGCCCCCTTTGAAAAAGCCAAATGGAAATCCCAAGAGACCTAGACTAGGGTAAAATTTAGTTAGACTTCGATGGAGTTATTTTTAGACTAGTACAAGACAATATAACCATCAACTCCATCATGCATAGTATTGACTAAATACCACGACATCCCCACGAACGTCGTCAGCGCCCAATAGTGGGTGTAGAACTAGGTACTAACATATGCTCCCCAACACAACACACACCACACGCATACATGAGCATACATCCCTCAAATAAATGTTGAATCTATATTCACAATGTGAAACCATGGAAGCAAAGTAGTCAATCACTCTTGATCTTGTGGGTGATTTCCATGGGTCTATACCTTGCACTTTCCTTCAAGGGTGAATGTGGGCTTATCTTGGATTCATCTAGGTATATTTCCATCGACCCTTCATTGTCATCATATCAAGCACAAGGTATTGAACATGCTAGCTTATATTAATTGCTCACAGATTGGTGAATATGTGCAATGGAGAGTATGGCTAAAGATCTTACAGGGCAAAAAAGATGATCGTCCCCTAAAACAGTAACATTAATATCTGTAGACCACTACTGCAAACTTTGTGGTTGTGTTGATATAAGGATGTGCTTTCTATGAGAGTAGGCAAGTGGAGAGAGAGAGAGAGAGAGAGAGAGAGAGAGAGAGATTAGCTGTCCCATAACCACCATCAACCACAGATAGCCAATTGTCAATATGCAATTAATGGATACACACCCCCACCTCCCACATGCCCTATATACATAAGGCTCAAGGGTGAAGGTAGAGAAAAACAATCCAACACCCTACAAAAGTAAGTAGGGGTACCTTGTGAATAAAATGAGTCAGAGTGGGCACTAGACAAAACAGGCACATGACCCAAAAGTAAATGGTTAGACAAAGATATAGCCCAGGCTCAATGTAATGGATGGCCAGCCCAAGAGATACACTAGCCGTACAAGTGTTCCCTACGTCAAGGTCAAGCAGTAGAATGCTGAATACTCTTAACAACCCCTCTCAAGAGCATCTAATGCTCCCAAAAGTTGAAGATATGGACACTGCTCTAAGAGCAATCTGGGAATCAGAGTCGCCGAGCGATCTTTGTAGTAAGATACCTTATCTATCCATAAATCATTATGTTTCTTTCCCTCATTCCAAAGTTTGTTTGGTTTGTCCATTGAAGGACAATGCTCTAGGAGCAATCTGGGAATCAGAGTCACGGAGCGATCTTTGTAGTAAGATGCCTTCTATCTACCCATAGATCATTATGTTTCTTTCCCTCATTCCAAAGTTTGTTTGCTTTGTAGTAAGACACCTTATCTATCCATAAATCATTATGTTTCTTTCCCTCATTCCAAAGTTTGTTTGCTTTGTCCATTGAAGGACAATGCTCTAGGAGCAATCTGGGAATCAAAGTCACGGAGCGATCTTTGTAGTAAGATGCCTTCTATCTACCCATAGATCATTATGTTTCTTTCCATCATTCCAAAGTTTGTTTGCTTTGTCTACATCTCAGAGAGACCTTTGGTTGAAACACTCATTGGACGAAAGAAAAGGCTTTATCCTTGAAGGAGAATAGAAACGAAGGGATGAATCTCTAAGTGAAAATGGTAAAGTCGTTGTGAGCAAGATTGGTAGACTTGTGAGAATGGTTTAGCTTTGAGAAAGAATGGCATAGAGAACATCCGCACAATAGTCGTTTCAAGGTTCAAAATACACATGTTCCGCCAAAGTAATTGAAACTTCACAAGGATTGAGGGAAACTTTACACAAAAAACAAAGAAAGTAACTTCTACTTCATGCATGGAGATATGAATGTAGCTATGCTTTAAATCTACAATCTAGTCTCAAAAGAAATATTTGGAGTCGTTTTGATCGTCAAACCTTCCATAAATAAACAACTTAATCGCTTTTTACACAACAAGTAGGTTAAAAAAACTCCTATACTCTACTACTCTGCAAAGGAAAGGTACTACTTTAAGAGATATGTCTTGAACTGAGTGTGAAAACTACTCCTGAGATAGACCCACTGCTTATAAAAGGAGTGCCAATAGGCCTGCAAGAGTCATGTCTAGAAAGAATCCAAAAAAGATATATGGTGTCTGTGTCACTCATGTGGACACTAGAGAAAAGAGGACGAAGTTACAACCCAGCGTGGCCATGCGACATAATCCACAAAAAATCTAAGAAGGCTAGACTAAATAGTTTGCACCAAAAACATCCTCCATAACAAGGAAAGCCAAACTCAGTGGTTTGCAATGTAGAAGGTACTGTATGATGCACGAGTCACCAGTAGGCAACACAGACAACCGCAAAATGGTCACCTGTCAGTAGGTGGGGTTCTCCAAGATTGATAAAATCGAGACTAAACATTAAGCTGAGATCATCCTCCATAGAGAGGGAAAGCTAGACAAAACAGTCTCTGATATGAAAAGCCTCTGAGAAGAGGGGTGGCTTGAACAATTTGTTTGAGCTTTCCTATCTTTATACCTTGCCTCCAAACCTACGGTATCAAACAAAGCACGATCCGTGCTAACAATGCCACCAAACCGTGACTCAGTATGGCTTTCTATCAAGATTATCTAAGAGAGAACGCCTGCCCAAATCAAAGCTTAAGTTTGCTGTGAGGTTATTGTAGGTGAGTGTAAACAACTCTAAAGGTAACAATCAGGAGAGCATCTGCACTGTCATCTCTTGAGTAAACTCCCCAAAGAATTCCAAATCATTGAAGTCGCGGTCGAGTATGTAGATCAAGGCATTCAACTTATCAAAATAGAGACCTCTCCATCACTCCATGGAAATGCTCTGCAGTAGGCTAGGGATATGTCTTGCCAAGGTCAAGTGGTAAGTCTTCGTCCATCCAAACTGGTGGTGTCTTCTTTGGGAACATCGTGATCCCATATGTCAAAGGTGGAGGTAGAGCACAACAACCCAACACCCTACAAACTAAGTAAAAGGGCGAGATTGGTCATCAACATAAAATGTACAACCAATGCAACCTAGATGCAATGGATGGGTGAGGAGACACTGGCCATGCAAGTATGCCCTAGACCAAGGTGTAGCAGTAGAAGCACTGGATACTCTTAACAATTTCTTTGTTGGATTGTGAAATTAAGTTTACTAGCAATCACGGAAAGTATTTTTTAAATGCGGTCATGGTCACTTAACCTTACCGAAGAATCCTCGTCTAATTATCCAAAGATAAATGGACTTGAAAAGAATGTAAAGAAAGCAGATTTTGTTCAAGGTTACTAAATTTTTCATTATGAAATTAATTAAGATAAAATGCCTCATTTCACTTTATGGACAAATTGAGCTACATTTGATGTAAGCTATTACTCCAATATGTTCCAAGTTTGTGACTTGGGATTGGTAAGAGATTCTTAACAATAATGGGAGCCTGATTGGTTTTGTAACTTCAAGCTGACGTAGATATGGGAAAATTTTGTTAATTTAGGTACTTAGGGGGCGTTTTGTAAATTTGGGTTTCCAAATTGAGGGCCTTGATTTTTTCCACGGCTATCAAATGTGCCCCCACCCTTGATCCCCTCACATGCCACCCGTGTCTCTTAGAGAGGAGGACGGGCGTGGGAGCTTGCCCGTACTTAACTTTTTTTGGCATGTGATTCATGGAGCCAATTACTTTTTGGCAACTCGGAGCTAGGTCATTGCATGCACTTGTAGCCCCGACAGCAGCTGATGTGTAAGTAGCCTTAATGGGCTCCATATCAAGCATACACTGTGCGGTGCCTGATAAAGTGTCCCTTTTTAACTTTTGAGAACAAAGAGGTTACTAATAACTATCATGATATTATGATGATTTCATTTGTATTCACCACTCAGCTGTACATGCACACTGCTTAATATGAGGATAACGTCTCAAGGCATAGGTATATGGTGATGCCTAACCACATTAACTTGAGCGTGGAAATAAAGCACATATGGTAGGTATGGGGATGCCCAACACGCAAAAGCGATATAGTCTCAATGTGTAGCTCGCTCTCTTACTCTCTCTCTCTCTCTCTCTCTCTCTCTCATGTGTACGGTGCCAACCTCAAACACTCTGAAGGGGGTCATTTTGAGTCCCTTCTCTTCGCAACCCACAAAAGAAATACACTTTCGAAAGACGTCCGCGCCGTTCTTTGCACTAGCGATGACTGCTATCTCCCATCCCTTTTGGTCTGTCTCCTTTAGTGCCATGTCATAGCTTACTTTGAAATTCGTTCTTTTGAAAGGTACTCTCTACTGTCTTTAGTAGGAAAATTCTGCATTCTGAGCCGATACATTACATCAAACTCCTCCTATAATACACATCGTAGAGACAAATTGATTTTCAAACAAAATATAAGGAAGTCATCCAATGCATGTGTATCATAAATTACACTCACTTTTCACATTAGTTGTGCTAGGAAAGACATCGATAGTCTAATCCATCTTGATCGGTTCATTATCGTGCCGCAAAGGGCCCTTTCAGCTTTTGCCATTTCCTCCTCATTGAACTTGTCCAACAAGGACTGTGGGTCTGCAACAAGTGCCAACTTGTGTATCATGAAGATGTCACGGGCAGTGGTGTGAGTCACATGGACTCGTGTGACCCTATTTTTTATGGAAACAATTTAGTGACAATTCAAACTTCAAGTGCAGCAAAAATAATATAAAAAACCTTACTTGTTGATCATGTCGAGCACTAAGGAAAATTTTCCATCTTTTCATGGTCAAACTTCACAATCGTGCACTCAACCTTTGGGATTGAGAATTCATATAGCCGTTCGTGCAATGCCCAATCTTTCCATGCATGTAGTCAATGATTCCCATCCACACAATGAACATTTTCTCCTCCATGTGAGACAGAGTCTGAAACGGCTCTAATTTGGTCATTGAACGTGGTAGACAGCACGAACTCTCTCTTGATGGAACCGTTGTGCGGGTACAAGAGGGGAAAGGAGAGAAGGGGAAGGAGATGAGGAAGACACAGGCTATTCTAGTGGAGCTCTAGAGAGTAATCACTCTCTACTCCTTATTGACATGATAACAATGAACAAGAGTATGGGCAGCTGGCCATTGCCTTTAGGCAGCCACTCTGCCTAAAACCCTTACAATCTCCTACTTGAAGGCCAACGTGGTCCAAGTGGCTAAAGAATGTAGGGGCTATTATGTACAATTGTACAAAACGTGAAGCATGACTATAGCTTCACCCTACGCCCATCATCTCTATGCAATGTGTGAATCGCTATGAGGCTAAGCTCTTTGTTATTGTGTACAAGCAATGATCATCTTGGCTCCGTATGTAACTTTGGAGCTGAATGTACTTATCAGACTTGATGTACCATTGCTGGGAGGTTTTCTTTAATCCATACAAATCTTTCTTGAGTCTACACACCAATTATGTCCGTGTTGGCTTCTCAGGCTTTATCGCAAAACCTTTTGGTTGTTTCATATAGACATCCTCTTCAAGATACCCCATGAAGAAACATTGTCTTCACATCCATTTGGGCCAATTCCATGTCCTCAATGGCTAATAGACCAAACACAAGATGCAATATAGACATCCTCTTCAAGATACCCCATGAAGAAACGTTGTTTGACCATTGGAGAAAAGATTTCATCAAAATCCACGCCTTTTGTTTTCTTGAACCCTTTTGCAACCAATTTTCCCTTATACTTAGGCTCGAGATGATTTGTCGTGTACTTCTTCTTGTACACCCATTTGCATGGCAATGCCTGTTTACCCGCTGGTAACTCTGTCAATTCCCAAGTTTCATTTGCTAAGATCAAGTTATACTTAAATTACATAGCCTCTTTCCACTTCACGTTATCGTCCATTTGAATGGCCTCTTTGTAGCAAGTGGGTTCACCGCAATCAGTGACTAGCAAATAGTCCAATCTTGGCTCAAAATGCTCAGGTGCACAAGATATACGAGTAGATCTCCGGAGTGCCCAACTGTTGGATTACGATCTCTCTAGAGCAACATGTGTGTGTGTGTGTGTGTGTGTGTGTGTGTGTGTGTGTGTACTAGTGGAAGGTGCATCACTAAGACGTCCAACATTCTGTGTAATTGGTGGTGAGGCAACATCGTCAAACCATACTCTACGATAATGTCTTTCACTGGCTTTCTATGCATCATAAACTCTTTGAATATCACATGTGAGCTTTGTATAATCTTCTAGATTTCGAGTGCTAGAGACGATATTCCATCTCTTCGTCTACCTTTTCATGCGATTTTGGGAGTCATTTCGATAGCAGTTTCTCTACGGACAGATGCGTTGACATATGCATGTTTGCTTTAGCACACCATAGTGCTATTGAGCTCTTTTGAGAGTAGATATCCCCACAGGGATCACTTTTACTGTATGCAGCAGTTCTTGGTGCTTATTTGAGCGCACTCATTCATGCGCGTTGAGTTGCGAACACTGCCTATTGTACTTCATGTGGAAGCATTTTTTGGCTATTTTGGCAATTTGCCAGGCCGTTTCTGAGACTCTAACCTGAAGAGCCCTTACTGAAACTGTGGCTAGTCATTTTGTGTTTGCTTTAGCCTTTGGAGGGTCGTTGTGTGAGGTTTTCTTTGAGCTGGGGTATTCTTGAATGTTGAGATACCTTTGGTGATAAAGGTAGCTGGAGTTCCCCTCTTACGGTACCCTCGCCATAAGATATGTATCTCGACGGTTTCTTATGCTTTTGACGCAGGCACACTGCATTCACAATGTTAGTTAGTGCAGTGGGCATATTCTATGTGTTTTTTGCTTTGAGTTTTGACTCTTCATACAAAGGAGACTCCCCGGATTTTCCTCGCGAGTCGTGACTTTCATTGTTGGCACTTTTGAGTCTAATCCGGTTGAGATTTTTCTCCCGATACAAAGGTTACTCTGCCCAAATTTTTGCAGCTTCTTGCCATAGTTTGACAATGTGTCTATATGTGTTTGGAAACCTGGAGAAATTGGTGTAGGTGGGCTTGAAAAACCCTTGTGTACATATGTGTCGATGTAGATATGTGCCAATTTTTGCCGCCAAATGGAAATACGCTAGCAAAGAGTGCTCGATGTGGGTGCTGCGGATCACTCCTTTATGAAAGAGGTACCTTGCTCGTGCATGTCGCAAGCACAGCCGTCCGCGGGAAGTGCAAGAACGATGTCATGGTCTCCGAGGGAGTCGTTCGTGGGAAAGGACCGTCGGTACCGAACCAATGCTAATCGGCACAAAACTCTAAAGTCGGTGTCGAAATAGCTCTAATTGCTGATGTCAAGGCCACCTCCCAGTCTCGCTGATGTCAATAAAGCTCGTTCTCTCTTTCTCTCACATACTCGCTCTCTCTCTCACTCGCTCGATTTTTCGTGGCTTTTCTCTCTCACACACACACATCTCTCTCTGCCTTTTTCTCTCTCACAACTACCCGAGTGTGTATGAGAGCAGGGAGTCGAGGGTCACTTCTTGGGGTCAAGTGCTTGCACTGCTGCGCTGTCGAGGCCTTTGGTGGGAGCGAGCTCTTGCACTCAACATAGTGTGTGAGCTTGAGATTTTAATTTTTTTTGAATTCGCTGCTCTCTGTCAAAAAACCTGCAAACTCTGACGAACGAGGCCAAAATGACGAGCTCGACAGTAGAGGATTGGGTGTGTGTGTGTGTGTGTGTGTGTGTGTGTGTGTGTGTGAGAGAGAGAGAGAGAGAGAGAGAGAGAGAGAGAGAGAGAAAACAAGAACTCTGCCGGTCGACAGCATGCCGAGGGCTTACTCGCTGCTGCACTTCTCTGTCTGTCGCGTTTTCACCTACAGCTCGGCACTGCCCGACCTCAATACTCCCCCAATTTTGTTTCAAGCCTTAGAAAAGCTTCAAAATAATGTTGATGCCGACTTTGTTGTGCTCAATTGCAAGCATTGAGTCCATCACGCTTGTTATCATGCTCACTGCTCTCTTGCTCGCAAGCCCTGCTGACCTGCTACTCTCTTTGCTTTCCAAGCATCCAATTGCCTTGCTATGAGCTGAATGTCGACTTCCTTTGCTTTGCCTAAGCCTGTCAACGTTCAAGTCCTCCTTGGTCAAGCCCTCTGTTGCTCCTTACCCGCTTTTGCAGAACCTACAAAGCTTCCAAAGTTCATCCCCTTGTTCAATCTGGGATCGTTGCACGCGTTGGGTAGCCGGGGAGAGAGATCGGGGTTCGTGGGCTCTGATACCACTTGATGGAACCGCCATGCGAGTGCAAGAGAGGGAAGGAGATGAGGAAGACACAGGTTAATTTGTTGGAACTCTAGAGAGTTATCACTGTGACATTATACAATGAATCAGAATATGGGTGGCCGACCATTTCCTTTAGGCGGCCACTTGGCCTAAAACCCTTACATCTCCTTCAAGTGTCACACATATCTAAACGTACAAAATCTTACCCAGAGAAAGCTTTCTGCACAATAAAACAAGCCATCATGGGTTGATAGCCTCTTTGGGCTATAGAGGTTGTGAGTTTTACCACACAATCATTGTTCGTTTTAATGGTCGGATTGGCCAAGAACAACAAAGAGCAATTATTGGCAATAGGTGATTGTATGGCACAATATGTGCATCAATTAATTCCAAAGAAATGTGACTATCAACCATGGATCCAAAGAGATCACTCAAAGGGTCATTACCGGTAGTTTGTGACTCTATGGTCATCAAAGTGGTTGTACCCTTCGATAGACTTACGTGTGCAACTGTCAGCATAGATGCAGCAATCGCAAATGTCATTGCAAGGGAAGAATCTCTTTCTTGAGTAATGTGGATTGGGATTTCTTCCTAACGATCGATTTCTTTGGTTCGATTTTTTGTAAGAATTGACATTTTTTAACAATACGGGTGGAAACGAGGGAGTGAAAAATTAAAATGCGTCGGGTTACAGAGAGAATGATAGGTGGGTCTCTGAGATAGAGAGCGAAAGATAGATAGAGGGGAATGGAGGGGAAGAGAGCAAAAGATAGATAGAGGAGAATGGAGGGGAGAGGTTGAAGGTACTGAGAGGAAGAGTGGAAGAGAAGGTAGAATAGATAATTGAGTGAAACTAGGTGAGCAGGTAAGAAGAGAGGGAAAGAATGATAAAAAGTAATGGGAGGGAGGGAGGGAGGGAGGGAGTGAGAGAAAGAGGAGATGGAGAGAGAGGTGGGGGGGGGACGGGGGGAGAGAGAGAGAGAGAGAAGGTTGTGGAGGGGAGGAGGGATGGTGAGATAAAGAGGGGGTGTATAGAGAGAAGGAGATGGAGGGGGGGAAGGGGGGGGGAGAGAGAGAGAGAGAGAGAGAGAGAGAGAGAGAGAGAGAGAGAGAGAGAGAGAGAATATACTGAAATGAAATGGAGACCTTTAGTGGCTAGCCCTAAGCGAACTGAAATGACCAAATCCACGCGGTCCTAAGTAGGTTTAGAAGGGCCAATCCTAAGAGACTTTACATGGCCAACCCTAATCGGCTTTACATGGCCAAGTCCTAGCAGCAATCCCCTCACCCTAAGCGGACTGAAACGACCAAACCAACGTGACCCTAAGCGGGTTTAGAGCGGCCAACCTTAAGCCGCTTTACACAGCCAACTTTTAGCAACTAGCTCTAAGCGGATTGTTTAAAGTGGCTCACTCTAAGCAATTTGTTTAGAGCGTTAAGCTCTAAGCAATTGAACCATAAACCCTAAACTATAAGCGGGTAACTTTAAGTGGACAAAAACTACCAAATCAACTCAAAACCTAAATCAAAGCAAAATGTTAATCCCAGACTAAGCTTAAACATAATTGCATTTAACACAACGTAAAATCTAAGCTTTAAACTCAAAAGTAATCGTAAAGGAAACTTAGACATATTTGCATTTAACACAACATAAATTTAATACTAAATATCAATTGAAACTAACGACACGAGCGTATCTACACACAGACTGTAGGCGACATCCTCTAGTTCATCAGGTAGCTTGTGTTTGTTGCTTGATATTCCAGATTTCATCCTGACATTGCAGGTACTTCCACATGGGATGTATTGTCAGAGATGATGTATGTCTGTTGAGGGTTTGCTGGCTGTGAGTCACGCAGCAAACAACCGCCGCAGCTGTTACAGCATATAGTGGGAAATTTGTGGATGTATGACTTTGTGGGAAGTCTATGTACTGTCAAATTTACTGCAGCCTTTGTTGAGGGTCGAGTGAGGTTTTATTGAGCTAGGGGATTCTCGAATGTTGAGATCCTTTCGGTGATACAGGTCTTGGAGCGATCCCTCGAGCACCCTTAGATAGGCAGCTAGGATGTATTGACTGTGAGTTAGACAGTTGGGATTGCATCTTTGCTTTACTGCCGTTGAGGCATTGTCGTAGTCTATGCTTACAGGACAGTGACAGGACAGTCAGAGACAGTACAGGTGCAGGACAGGTTTACCCACAGCTTACAGTGTCAGAGAGACAGTGTTTTTTGAGCTGTTTTTGGTCTGTTTTTTTTTAGTACACCAGAGCCATTTTACAAAGGAGACTCTGCCGAAATTTATGCAGAATCTGAAGCTTTCTTGGTTCATTTGACAGGTTGATATTGGTTCAAAGATCAGTTTACAGGGGAAACTCTGCCGAATTTTTCCCAGGAAAGTAAACTATTGTGAAGCGTAGCTATGGCTGGATCACAGGACACTGCTCTTCACAATATCAAGAAGCTGGATGGAACCAATTTCCCATTGTGGAAGCAGCAGATTTGGCACATGTTGGTACAAAAGAAGCAGATAAAACCTATAAAGTTCAAGGGGATAAAACCAGAAGATATGGACGAAGATCAATGGAGCGAAATGGATGAATTGGCACTTTCTACCATTATGCTGACTTTGGCAGAAAGCGTTTACTTCAATGTAGCAGACGAGATGTCGGCTTATCAAGCATAAAGCTGAGTGATCTTTATGAGAAGCAGAGTGCAGCTTCACAGGTATACTAGCTTAAGAAGCTTGTTGACTTGAAGATGAAAGAAGGGACACCTATGTCCAATCATCTGAATGAATTCAACACAATCTATAGTCAGTTGTCAGCTCAAGGTGTCAAGTTTGATGAACCTGTTGATCACATTGCCGGAAAGTTGGGACACTTTTCGCACAGCTTTGAGTAATTCTGCACCTCCAGATGGTTTGAACATAGCAGGTGTAGAAGGAAGTCTGCTTACTGGAGAAACCAATAGAAAGACAATGGACAAAGGCAAAGGAACAGCCTTAGTTGTCAGGGGAAGGACCAAAGAAAAGTACAAAGGTGGAAAGAGGAATCAGTCTCGTAGCAAGTCCCGCAGTGCTAAAGGCAAGAGTGACATAGAATGCTACCATTGTGGCAAGAAGGGTCACATGAAAAGAGACTGCAGAGAATGGAAAGCAGAAAAAGGCAAAGAGAAAGCTGAAGACCATGGTGAGAAGAACAAGTCCTCAGTGAAGATTCAAGAAATAAATGTGACAAACACTGTTGCAGAGGATGACAGTCTAGTGGCAGGAGACATCTACTTCTTGAAGAATACAATGGACTCAGCTCTTCTTACAGCATCTGATGGAAATGCACTGAGTGACTGGATTATAGACTCAGGGGCGTCACTTCATGTGTCTCCAAACAAGGAGTGGTTTACCTCTTATGTGACCACTAAAGATCATGTTCGGCTAGGCAATGGGCAGACATGTGAGATCTTAGGTGTTGGAGATGTTCAATTGAAGTTTCAGAATGGCTCTTCTTTCACGCTGAAGAATGTGAGACATGTTCCCGCAATTACAAAGAGCTTGATCAGCACAGGTTTACTTGATGATGCTGGCTACGTCACCACTTTTGGACAGAACATGTGGAAGATATCCAAGGTTCTATGACAGTAGCACATGGAGTAAAGTCTGGAGGACTTTACATGATTTATGTATCAAATGTCTCTAAAAATGTAATCAATGTAACCGAGCAGCCGAACGTTTCTTTGTGGCATAGCCGGTTAGGACATATGTCCAAGAAGGGAATGGAAATCTTGTCTCGTTCTGGTTATTTGCCTGGCTTTTCATTTAATGATTTTGAATTCTGTGAACATTGTCTGTATGGTAAGAAAACACAGCAGCCACATAAGCATAGAAGCAGTAGAAGAGATACACAGTTGGCACTTGTTCATAGTGATTTGTGTGGACCTATGCCTAACCTATCTCTAGGGGGAGCTTCTTACTTTATGACATTTATAGATGATTACTCGAGGAAAGTATGGGTTTACTTTCTCAAGCACAAGGATGAAGCGTTTAGTGTTTTCAAAACGTTTGTGACACTTGTGGAGAATCAGAGTGGCAAGAAGCTTAAATGCTTATGCACTGACAATGGTGGAGAGTATGTTTCAAAGGCCTTTCAGGACTTTTGTGAGTCAAAAGGTATAAAACGTGAACTTACTGCTCCTTACAATCCTCCTCAAAATGGTGTTGCTGAGAGGATGAATAGGACCATACAAGAGAAGGTCAGAAGTATGTTGTCTAATGCACATCTGCCAAATGGGTTTTGGGCTGAAGCTGTATCAACAGCTGTTCATCTTGTAAATAGATCTCCTAGCAAGGTTTTGCAGAAGGATTCAGTGCCAGAGATGGTATGGTCAGGCAAAATGCCCTCATACAAGCATCTCAGAGTCTTTGGCTGTGAGGCATATACTCATGTTCCAAAGGAATTTAGGAACAAACTTGAGCCAAAGAGTAGAAAGTGCATCTTTCTAGGCTATGGTAATTCTGGTGAGATGGGGTACAGACTTTGGGATCCCGAATCCAGAAAGGTTGTCCGCAGTAATGATGTTCACTTTAATGAATCCAAATATCATTCTAAACCAGAGAGGGTTGAGGAGATTAGAAGAGTTGTCTTCCAAGAAGATGGACCTGCACGTGCAAGACAAAATGTCAGGGCTCAAGAGGAGCAAGGACAGGATAGAGTGGAACCATAGGTTGTGGCTGAGCCTGAGCCACCTATTGTGCGTAGATCTGGACATGTCACGCGACCTCCTGATAGGTTTGTTCCATCTATGAATTATGTCATGTTGACTGATTGCAATGAGCCTCCATGTTACAAGGAAGCAGTGCAAATGAAGGACTCCGGGAACAAGCAATTGGCCATGCAGTCAGAGATGACAGCTTTGCATAAAAACAAGACATGGAAGCTAGTTAAATTACCACAGGGCAAAAAGGCTCTACCTTGTAAATGGGTTTACACGTATAAGATCACCGCTCATGATAGTCAGCCAAAGTACAAAGCAAGGCTTGTTGCCAAGGGCTTTAAGCAAGAACAAAGCATTGACTTTTTTGAAGTCTTCTCTCCGGTGGTCAAGATGACTACATTGAGATGCTTTCTTGCATTGGTTGCCATATTAGATTTGGTGTTGCACCAAATGGATGTCAAGACAGCGTTCTTGCATGGTGATTTAGATGTGGAAATTTACATGCAGCAGCCAGAAGGGTTTGTTGAGAAAGGCAAGGAAGATTGGGTATGCCAGTTGTTAAAGAGTCTTTATGGCTTAAAACAATCACCGAGGGCATGGTACCATAAAGTCCACAAGTTTATGCTTTCTCAAGGCTACAAACGTAGTGATTTCGATCACTGTCTATATACAAAGAAGGCTAAGGATGGCAGTTGGCTGATCCTTATTTTGTATGCGGATGACATGTTGATTGCTGGCAAGCACTTGGAAGAAATTTTAGCTTTGAAGTCAAAGATGGCAAAATCGTTTGACATGAAAGACATGGGTGAGGCAAGTCATATACTTGGTATGTGCATTGAGAGAGACAGATCAAAGAAGTTGATTTGGTTATCTCAAACAGAGTATATTGACAAGGTTTTGCAACATTTCAATATGGAGAAGGGAAAGGCATTGAGTGTTCCATTGCCACCATATGTGAAACTTAGCAAACAAGATTGTCCTGTGTCTGAGGAAGAACAGGCTGAAATGGATAAGATTCCATATGCGTCTGCAGTGGGTAGTTTGATGTATGCAATGATTGCTACTCGCCCAGACATTGCATTTGCAGTGGGAGTAGTAAGTCGATACATGTCAAACCCAGGCAAGAAACATTGGGAGGCAGTAAAAGGAATATTGAGATACCTGAAAGATACAAAGAGTATGCGTATATGCTATGGGAGTCAGGAGCTAAGTGTAAAGGGATTTACAGACTCAGATTATGCAGGTGACTTAGACAACCGAAGGTCTACGTCAGGGTATGTCTTTACATTGGCTGGTGGAGCAGTATCATGGCGTTCTAGATTACAAGATTGTGTTACTCAGTCTACTACAGAGGCTGAATATGTTGCAGCATCAGAGGCATGCAAAGAATCAATTTGGCTTAATCGACTAGTAATAGATTTGGGAATCAAAGAAGAGATGCTTGTGTTATATTGTGATAGTCAAAGTGCTATACAATTGGCTCGCAATCCAGTTTATCACTCAAAGACAAAGCATGTGGATGTGAAGTATCATTTCATCAGGGAAATGCTCGAGGATAAGCAAATTCAGCTTGTCAAAGTTCACACCACAGAAAATCCTGCTGATCTACTTACAAAAGGACTTCCCTCAGAGAGCTTTGCGCATTTTCGCAAGCAGTTAGGTGTAGGGTAGTACATCACTTCTCTACATCTCTTGTATATTAGCTTGTATAGTAGCTTCTCTCACACTTAAAGTACCACATTGGACTTTAAGTGGGAGGTTGTTGGGGTATAAAGCCCAATGTGGTCGCCCAGGTAAGTGGGCGGGCCGCCAGGTATGTACACATATTCTTTTGTAAAAACCTAATAAGAACTCACTATGCTCTACACATCACAGTAGAGAGAGTTCACCATATTGTCGTGCTCTTCTTCTCGCACTCCTCTCGCGTCGCAAAGGACTTCCCTCAGAGAGCTTTGCGCATTTTTGCAAGCAGTTAGGTGTAGGGTAGTACATCACTTCTCTACATCTCTTGTATATTAGCTTGTATAGTAGCTTCTCTCACACTTAAAGTACCACATTGGACTTTAAGTGTGAGGTTGTTGGGGTATAAAGCCCAATGTGGTCTCCCAGGTAAGTGGGCGGGCCGCCAGGTATGTACACATATTCTTTTGTAAAAACCTAATAAGAACTCACTATGCTCTACACATCACAGTAGAGAGAGTTCACCATATCGTCGTGCTCTTCTTCTCGCACTCTCTCTCGCATCGCACTTCCGCTCGTACTCCTTCACAATTCATCAATGAGTAGCCCAAAGAGGGTTGGGGAAAGTGGGCATCCTTGTTTGACACCTATGGTACTTGCTAAAAGAATTAAAATTTCATCTCCCATATGTAGTCGACATATCACTTTTTGGTAGATGCAAAATACTGCATGCATAAATTCTCTCGGGACATGAAGGCTTTGCATACGTCTCCAAAGATTTCCTCGCGGTACCATGTCAAAAGCTTTCTTGAAATCCACAAAACCTTTTTTCCTTCTTAGACCTTTTGCAAGACACGTGTTTCATCGAAAAGCATTCCTTCGCACAAGAGCAAATTACTTATTTTGAAACTTTCCACTTGCATTCTAATGTTGGGCTCTCTTGATGCTCTGTCATGCTTAACATTTAGATGGGTCGCCTCTCTCTCTCTCTCTCTCTCTCTCTCTCTCTCTCTCTCTCTCTCTCTCTCTCTCTCTCTCTCATGGTGGGGTGCTAGCGCTAGGATGCATAGGAGGAGACTAAAGTTGAAAATTCGTCGACATCACTAAGAAAAATTCACTGAATTCGTCGATTGAAGCTATCTAAATGTCTCACTCACCTCCCTTCCTCTCTCTCTCTCTCTCTCTCTCTCTCTCTCTCTCTCTCTCTCTCTCTCTCTCTCTCTCTCTCTCTCTCTCTCTCTCTCTCTCTCTCTCAGTGGGGCGCTAGCGCCAGGATGCATAGGAGGGAGACTGAAGTTGAAAATTCGTCGACATCACTCAGAAAAATTCACTTCTCTCTCTCTCTCTCTCTCTCTCGCTCTCTCTCTCTCTCTCGCTCTCTCTCTCTCTCTCTCTCTCTCTCTCTCTCTCTCTCTCTCTCTCTCTCTCTCTCTCTCTCTCTCTCTCATGGTGGGCGCTAGTGCGAGGACGCATAGGAGGGAGACAGACGCAATCGTTGGGAGAAGGGTGGACTCGTTCCAGCCTCTATCCTTCCGAGCATCAAAAACCAAAGGTCTTGTTGCATGAGCTCCATTACAATACTATATTTTTGTTTAGATGGTTTCTTCTTGCAGCAAACAAGGGTATTTACATTAGGATGCTTTAGCTTGGCATGTATGACTGCCGCCCTTCCGAAAACTTTAGTGTTTTCCACATAAAAGAAGTCTTTGGCTGCAAAACGACCTTGTATAACCATATAGATTTATAAACTTTGCCTTACGCGCCTCTATCAAGGAATCGACCAAGAGGTAAGTAGGATACATGTTGGGTCCTACACTCTCCAATTTTTGCAGAATGAATTCAGCAAGATAAGAGGTGTCACCTTCTTTAGCAGTTTTGATTGCATTCAAGAGATTGCAAGATGAGGAAAGGTCGTCCTTAAAAAATTTGCATGCCCATGAGAGGTGGAAGTGAAAAATAGACCCGGTGGCCTCTACACCAAGACTATGCACAATGGCCTCATCATGGGGGATACACAATAGGGGCACCACCTAGCAAGATATGCGGCTAGGACGCATACATATACACAATGAAGCATGCCATGGAAAACAATTTCAAGATCCATGCCCAAATGTGGAATGGGGTGGTCGGAGAATAAGGTGAGAGGAGCGGTGAATGAGTGAGAATGGGCTTGCTACTCATGCATGTTAGTAAGGAAGATAATGAGGTAGGGGAAACTTGCGAGTATGCTCACTTATCATACAACAGGTGGCGAATCCACACACCTCAAGATGGAAGTAGCAAGATGATAGAAATATGAGAGGAAGAGAGAGAGAGTGTGTGTGTATGGTGGCGAATCTGCACACCTTTACATAAGCAGAAAAAAAGGCAAGGAACAAGCATATACCATACTCACAATGAGATGTATCCAAAGCGACACAAAGTATGGCACCAAGATGGAGTGTGTTGATTGCTTGCAAAAGATGAATACAATAGGTAGCGTATGGCAGGAAAATGAGAAGGGGACAAGATCGTAGGAGGCATAATGGAGAGATGGGAGTTGATAGCGATGAATATCATGAGTGTGTCCACCCTTCTTCTTCTTGAAATTGTGCCTTCAACCCTTAATTACAAGTGGTGTGGAGGTGTGGTGCTCCTCTTTTGTGCATGGTGATGGTGATGATGATGGTGTTGTGATTATGTGATTAGGGTTCATGCTACAAGCATGTAGCACAAGAGTGTGTATGGATAGGTGTGTGTGTGTGTTTTAAGTGAGCTCTCATGGCCTCCTTATAAAGGGAAGGAGGGGAGGATTTAGCAATATTTCTATTTGAGGTGAGTGTCCCACTTTGGTGACTAGGAAAATGGGGTGCATGTGACTGTGGCTCCCATCTTGTCTCCTCATTATTTAAAATACCAGAGTCAATATAGAGAGAAGATGAGAGAATGTGGGTAGGATGTAGAGGATAGGAGATATTTACAATAGTTTAGCTTTGGCTAGACATAAGCTTATTAGGGAGAGAAGAGAGAGGTAAGAAATTTACAAGAGAGATTGTCAAAGGTGGATAGTTGTTGATGAGGATGGATCCTCCAAAAATGGTGATAGAATCACTCTAGACTTTCCAAGACCTCATTAAAAGAGCCTTGTCTCTTGTAATCATGCTTGAAGACTTGTAGAACCATAGTCATTCTAGAGGGAAGAAAATTGGGGATGGCCTGTGTCACCATTACACGAGAAAACTAAGGTCCACTACAAAAATCATATCTCCGTGTTCATAACTCCAAAAATTCTAAAAAAATTTGAGCTAAAAGTTGAGATCACGAGCTACATCTTTCATGTTGAACACTCCTTCAGATTCGGGGTTCTTCTCTACTTAAAAAATTCAGCCAAATAATGTATTATTTGTGGCTGCAAAGGTCTTTTGGTGGTCCCCTTTGAGTGGACTTCTCTCTTGCCTTCAAGTGTAAGCTCCTTTATGTGTATGAAAACATGACCTAGAGTTTTGAAAAGATTGGCAATCATCTAGATGGAGGTATTATTGAAATTTGAAAGTGGGGTTGAGGTTTGAAAATGAAAACTAGTGAATAAAATATTTGGTAGGGTGGAATATTATATATATACATGAAAAATATATTAGAAAATACTAAACTATATAATGTAATTTAGAATATATATATTTAATATTTAAGGTCAAAAGAGATATCAACAAAGAAAGCTTACTTATTTATGCTACATCGTGATTGATTAGCATGACTCTTGTTTATTTAATAAAGGCTAAAACTTTTGTGAAAAAGGGAAGAAAAAATCAAAAGTAACTTATATAATAGGAAATATTTTGGTAAAAGGGCAAAGATATATGGGGGGGGTTCCCATGCATGGAAAAGCTTGCCTCATTAGCCCTCCCTCGAAGACTAGAGGTATTCATGCCTCTAGCGTTGTACTTGATTCTTCTTCAATTGAGGTGGAGGAGTCTCCCTCCTCGGGGATTTCCATCATAGGTGTTTGATCAAATCTCAAAAAGTATTGCTTCAACCTCCATCCATTGACACGTGTTTTGTGGAGCCTAACATCTGCATCCATCAATCGGTAACTGCCATTGGCGTAGCGCTTTCTAATGACAAATGGCCCCTCTCATCTGGGTGAAAACTTTTTATCCTTCCTAGTGTCAAACCTGTTATCATACCGTAGGACCAACATACCTTTCTTGAGACCTTTTGCCCTAAGTCCCTTGTTGAAGGTAAGTCAACGTTGCTCTGCCTGTGCTGCATAATAGTTGATAGCATCTTCTCTGTCTAGTTGAAGCCTCTCTAGATCAAGAATGTGGTTGTGGAGATGAGCATTAAGACGTTCCACCTGCCCAGCTAGCACCCTGAGACTAGCCAATTGTACTTCAATGGGTAAAATGGCTTCCTTACCAAACACCAAGTGATATGGTGTGAACCCAAGGGATGTGCGAAATGAAGTTCGATAAGCCCAAAGTGCAGCCATAAGATGCTTGTCCCAATCACTTTTGTGATTGTTTACATGTTTAGTGATGATCTTGCAGATCATACCATTTACCTTTTCCACCAAACCATTGCATTGTGGGTAGTAGGGAGTTGAGTGTCGTCGTGAGATACCTAACTTCTCCATTAGCTCTCCTACAAGGTCTCCTCTAAAACCTGGTCCCCTGTCAGAAATTATTTCAAGAGGAGTGCCAAAACGGCAACAAATGTTTTCAAATACAAACTTAGCCACTTCCTTAGCTGTAATCTGGGTGGTGGCAACTGCTTCAGCCCACCTGGTCATGTAGTCCACATCCATGATGATATAAAATTTACCTGATTGGCTCCTTGGAAAAGGCCCAATAGCATCAATTCCCCATTTCTCGAATGGTCCATATGAGATTATAGGAGTCTGTGGCTCATATGTGAGCCTCCTATCCCCTGCCCTTTGACATTCCTTGCATGTTTTACACCAATGATGCACATCGCTATGTAGACTAGGCCATACAAACCCGGTTTGTAGAATCTTTCTACTAGTGATGTCAAGTGCAAAGTGTCCTCCACAAACACCATCATGGCAACTTGAAATGATTTCAGTGATCTCTCTAGAGAGAGGTACACGCCTAAGAATTTGATCCTTACCCTTGCAGTAGAGGTCGTCATTGATAAGGAGGTATTTTGTTGCCTTGCGCACAAGCCACTGCTTTTGGCCCTTAGTAAGATCCTTAGGACACTCTCCTGTGTCCAAGAAACTCATGATGTCAGGCATAGCATCGCTACCTTGGAAGAGAGGCAGCTTCAACTTGATAGCACCCACCACTGAAACATCTTGCAACTTCTCTCTAGCTAGAGCATCTGCTTCTTGATTTTTTGCTCGAGGGACATGATATAATTGTACAACTTGAAATTTCCCTAAAAGTTCCTTGACTTTGCGCAAATGGCCTAGCAAGCTATGATTTTTACAAGCCCAAGTTCCTTGTATTTGTTTTATTAAAAGCATGGCATCACCAAATACATTTAACCGTTGAATGCCCTGTGTCACACACCACTCTAACCCAAGAGTTAAGGCTGCATATTCTGCCTCATTGTTAGAGTGAGAATCCAAGAGATTCCCAATGGAGAAAACTTTATCCCCTTGCTCATTGAAGATGACAATGCCTGCTGCAACTTTGTCCACTTTCCTCTTGTAGGCTCCATCAAAGAAAAGAGAGTGAGCTTCCTCTACCTTAGGGACTTCCAGTATGGGTGTAATATCTTGATCATTTGGCTTTATCTTTAGCTTCTTTTCATAGTGGCGATGAGTGAGAATACCTCCTAGACTGGCCCTTGTGGAGTTCTCCACTTGCATTGTGTAGTCAAACTCTTGCAGCCTTGTGAGCCATTTGGAAATCCTAGAAGAAACATCCATGTGCTGCATTACATAAGGAAATACTTCTTCCATTGTTAAGATTATGAATGGTCTAGACAATAAATAAGAGCAAAATTTGGTGGTAGCAAACATTAATGCAAGCACCATGTGCTCCACTGCCGTGTATCCCTTTTCTGATGGAGTCATCATTCGACTAGAGAAGTAGATAGGACGCATGAACGAAGTTTGAGGATCCTTTTGCATCAATACAGCCCCAAGTGTGTCATTGCCCACACTAGGGTTTACATAAAATGGCTCGTCCCACTTTGGAGGTGCTATGGTGGGAAGTGAAGCTAGAATTTGTTTTACCTCATTGAATTGTTGTTCATTTTCTTCACTCCAAGTGAAGATCTCTTGATGGGTAACTTGTCGTAAAGGGAGAACCACTTGGGAGAGCAAGTGAATGAACCTACTCAAATACCTCACCTTTTGAAGAAAAGAGACCAACTGCTTTGTTGTGGTGGGAGAGGTCAAAGCCAGCAAGGCTTGAACCTTGCTTGGGTCAGATTCAATGCCATTGGCCGAGATCACATGGCCAAGAAGAGTAACCTTGCTTTCATTAATGTGGCATTTCTCCACATTGAGTTGGCCCCCCAAAGCTTGTAGCCTAGTTAAACCTTCATAAACTTTCTCCAAATGAAGAGAGCGAGAGCTATAGATACAAAAGTCATCAATAAAAACACAGATTGATTTTCCAAAGAATGGCTGAAAAACAAATGTTACATATCGCTGAAAAGTAGCTGGAGCATTAGTGAGACCAAAAGGCATAACTCTGTAAGCAAAACATCCCCATGGTGTGATGAAGGTTGTCTTCTTTTGATCTTCTTCAGCGATGCTAATTTGGAAGTAGCCTGAGTAGCCATCACATATCGTGTAGCGCTCATGTCCTGCTACCTCATTGAGAATTTCGTCTTGAAAAGGAAGAGGAAAATGGTCCCTCTTTGTGGCTGCATTAAGAGGCTTGTAATCAACACAAACCCTCCACTTACCATTCTTCTTTGGTGTGACTACCACTGGAGAAACCCACTCTGAGTCTTCAACAGGATAGATAAAACCGGCTTCTAGCAATTTCCTCGCCTCTTTGAGCAGGGCGTCTTGTTGAATTACTCCTAGCCGCCTGAGCTTCTGCACTACAGGTTTACTTCCCTCCTTGAGCTTAATGTGATGTTGAACTACTGTGATGCCAGTGATTTTATCATATTCATCAATGAACAATGTGGTAAAATTACTTAGCATCAAAATATAATCTGCACGCTCCTTCCCACACAACTCACTAGAGAGCATTTGATGTAGCTTACGTGCTTCTACCAAAGGTTGTATACCTGGTGTCTCCCCTTGGGTTGATGATGAGAAATCAGGTTGCTCCATCTTCTTAGGGTCCTTGAGAATGATCCCCATCACCTCAATGCTACTGTCACTTTCTTCACTCACTGTTAACTCCTCCTCTGAAGTGGTTGAAGAGTCACCACTAGAAAACTCATCCATAGAGGTTTCTAGATCCATGTCGCATTGCCGACCTTTCTTCATGTCGTAAAGTATTGGCCTCCCTTTTGCATCCTTCATCTGGATTATGCTGGTGTCCCAGTCCTGCTTAGCTCTCATAGCCATAAGCCAAGGCCTCCCTAGAATGATAGGATAGCCCTCCCCTTTGTGTGGCATGACAAAGATGTCCACATCTACCTCGGTGTTGAATGCCTTTATCCTAACTGCATTTATGACACCAACACATTGAAGTTTTAAATTATTTGCCATTTTGGCTCGGCATGGTGTCGGCCGACTCACCTCTAAACCCAAACGGTGCATCATTTTTTCACTCATGACGCATATTTGTGCGCCACCATCGATGTAGATATTGGAGATGTGTTGCCCTTTGATGTAAGCATCCATCACTGGTAGTATGTCATCTAGATTCCTCCCAGAGATAGCCCCAGCTATCTTTGGCTTTGGTCGTCTCGTGCTAACCATCTTTGTCCATTGTCTCCTCACCCTAGGTGTTAGGTGGAGTAATTGGGGCCAGGTGATTTTTGGGCCCTGCACAGAAACATCTTGAACCAAATCATATGGTTTAGAACATTCACCCAAAGAGAAATCTACAATGTCAATTTTACGTCATGACTTGGACGGCTTTTTGCTAGATTCCCCTTCAGTCTTCATCTTTTCTTCCTTTTGGGAAGATTCACCTTGCCTAGCGCGTTTTACCCCTATGGCATCTACTCCTTTAAACTTGGTCTTACCTTTTGCTACTCCCTTGATATCCTCCTCCACTTTCTCCTTTCCTTTACCTTCAAGACTGATGATGCTTATTGTTTGATTGCCAACTAGTGGTGGGGGTAAGGGTGGAATGAGAGGTTGTGGTGGTGGTGGTGGTTGTGGTTGAATGGGTGGTTGTAGGATTTGCATGGGTGGTGCTTGTTGTGGTGCCCTCGGTGGTGGTGGTCTTGCTCTCAGTGGTGAAACCTGGTTTTGCCTGGATCCTCTGTTGAAATTCTGCCTCCTTGGGTGTGGACAGTAGTACATGCCATGACCATCCTCCCCACAATTGTAGCAGTGGTATTCTTGGTTTTGCCTTCGTTGTCCTCTTCCTTGCTCTTGGTTGCGATTGTGTGCATGCCCTTGTTGTATCAAATGGACTGAGAGATTCTCAAGTTGATTGGTGATTCGATTGAGCAGGTCTTGCTGATCTTCAATTGGTTCTTGTGGTTGAATCCTCTGGCCGGCTGTTGTAGGTGGTGCTAGAGGTGGTCGGGTCCTAACGGCTTTCTCTTCATCGATATTCCTGGCTTGTAGGCGCAACTTCTTGTCTTTAAGGTGGGCCACTTCAACTGCTAGCTCATACGTAGCAGGAAACCTTCCCTTCACCTTCTCTTTAAGAGTTGGCCATAACCTAGCCACAAACTGATCCTTCTTTAGGAAATCAGGTGCCCCCTCATCCTCTCTTAGCGATGCAACCCATCGCCCCCATAAATCTACAAACTTTGACTCATATGATGCGTATTCCAGCATACTGTCTTGCTTCAACTCTGTCAACAATTGCCATAGCTTCTCTGATGTTGTGCCCTCTCCAAAACGCTTGACAAAGGCTGCTCTTAATAAGTCCCACCGTTCCTTAGTTGTTTGTGCCAAGGCATTGTACCATGATCTTGCCTCCACCTTCATTAGAAGTGGGAAGATGCGCAAGCGCGAAGCATCATCATCTCTAGCAGAGATGACACATGCTATTTCCAAATTGTCTAGAAAGTCTGCAGCATCCTCACCCACCTTACCAATAAAGGTTGGAAATGCTACACTTGCCATTGTGAGAGAGAAAATTAACTCGACTTAGAAATCTTTTTTTTATTATATATAAATAGAGATTCAATACATGGGTGCTCGGTAGATGGAAAACATACTATACAAGGATGAAAATAACTACATCAAAAGACACTTCATGATTAATCATAGGGAGGATAAAGGGTAGAGAAGAGGTGTTTATCTCTTGCAGTCCTTCTCTACCAAACATGGTTGTAATGATGTGCTGATAAAACATCTTGCGGTCCAAGATTACTTTGATTGATTGAATTCGTTGTGGTGCATAAGTTTGGTTCCTTGCAAAAGGTTGATGTGCTAGGTCCATCACATGATAATTCGGAAAGGCTCTCTTCTTCGTAGTGGAAGGTTATAGTTGGAGGTGTAGAGCTCTTGGTAGTCGAGGTCAAATTTATAGTACCACAGGACAAGGTTGTCTTCGTCTTCTAGCTCTAGGACTGCCCCTCTAGCAAGCTCTTGGAAAAGCTTGAACTCTCTCTCTTTGAGCAACTTCACTTTCCTGCAAGATAGAGTGCCATCTAGTGTATACACAGGTGTGAGGAGATAGGTGGTTAGTCTTACCACTTGTATTAATCCAAGTTGGATGGATACATAGCAAGTTGTAAAGTCGTCATCATAGCCTTGATTCACAAGCAACACCCCTTGAAGGTGGAGGGTCTTGTCTTTCCGCCAAGCAAAACCTGTGTCAAAGACCTTGTCGATGACAAACTCCGCCACTTCACTCGGTAGACGACGTAGAATCCATGCTGCTGTTTCTAGTTCTTGGCTCATGAGATGAGAGTGAGGTATAGAAAGACTTTGGAGGATTTACCCTTTTGTTTTGGAGACGGGGTGATTGTCGACGCTGGAAAAGCCTTGAATCTTTTGGTGCAAGAGAGAGGGAGGGACCACGTGTTCGTAGTAGCTTCCTCAAGTTGTGAAGGCTTGTTGTGGGCGTAGGTGGAATAGGTGGCAAAGATGTGGACGTAGATGTAGAGAAGCCTGGTGCTACTTGAAAGCCTACTGATGTGAGAACGCCTGTGCGGATGTCGAAGGAGAAAATGATGGGCTTTTCTTCACTTTGGGTTGCACTCATGTCGAAGGTGCGGTTTTTGGCTACAATGTGAGCATGATGCAGCTTGTGCCTTGCTTTTACGCTTGCGGGGATGATGAGAAATGTAAACAATCTGAGTAGGGGAAAGAGGGTCTTACCACTTCTTCTATGCTAACAATACAATACCCTGGCAAGAGTGTCTTGATGACTTGTGTCAAACCTGCTTGAAGCTCCTCCTCTTCAGTGGTCCAATTAGAGAATTCAAGAAGCCACTCGTCCATGAAGAGAAGTAAACATGTCAGCCTTGTAAACTGAAGGTTTCAAGAGCCCTCCTCAGTGGGGGCACCAAATGAGAGGCGGAAGTGAAAAATAGACCCGGTGGCCTCTACACCAAGACTATGCACAATGGCCTCATCATGGGGGATACACAATAGGGGCACCACCTAGCAAGATATGCGGCTAGGACGCATACATATACACAATGAAGCATGCCATGGAAAACAATTTCAAGATCCACGCCCAAATGTGGAATGGGGTGGTCCGAGAATAAGGTGAGAGGAGTGGTGAATGAGTGAGAATGGGCTTGCTACTCGTGCATGTTAGTAAGGAAGATAATGAGGTAGGGGAAACTTGCGAGTATGCTCACTTATCATACAAGAGGTGGCGAATCCGCACACCTCAAGATGGAAGTAGCAAGATGATAGGAATATGAGAGGGAGAGAGAGAGAGTGTGTGTGTGTGTGTATGGTGGCGAATCCGCACACCTTTACATAAGCAGAAAAAAAGGCAAGGAACAAGCATATACCATACTCACAATGAGATGTATCCAAAGCGACACAAAGTATGGCACCAAGATGGAGTGTGTTGATTGCTTGCAAAAGATGAATACAATAGGTAGCGTATGGCAGGAAAATGAGAAGGGGACAAGATGGTAGGAGGCATAATGGAGAGATGGGAGCTGATGGCGAGGAATATCATGAGTGTGTCCACCCTTCTTCTTCTTGAAATTGTGCCTTCAACCCTTAATTACAAGTGGTGTGGAGGTGTGGTGCTCCTCTTTTGTGCATGTTGATGGTGATGATGATGGTGTTGTGATTATGTGATTAGGGTTCATGCTACAAGCATGTAGCACAAGAGTGTGCATGGATAGGTGTGTGTGTGTGTGTGTGTGTGTGTGTGTGTGTGTGTGTGTGTGTTTTAAGTGAGCTCTCATGGCCTCCTTATATAGGGAAGGAGGGGAGGATTTAGCAATATTTTTATTTGAGGTGAGTGTCCCACTTTGGTGACTAGGAAAATGGGGTGCATGTGACTGTGGCTCCCATCTTGTCTCCTCATTATTTAAAATACCAGAGTCAATAGAGAGAGAAGATGAGAGAATGTGGGTAGGATGTAGAGGATAGGAGATATTTACAATAGTCTAGCTTTGGCTAGACATAAGCTTATTAGGGAGAGAAGAGAGAGGTAAGAAATTTACAAAAGAGATTGTCAAAGGTGGATAGTTGTTGATGAGGATGGATCCTCCAAAAATGGTGATAGAATCACTCTAAACTTGCCAAGACCTCATTAAAAGAGCCTTGTCTCTTGTAATCATGCTTGAAGACTTGTAGAACCATAGCCATTCTAGAGGGAAGAAAATTGGGGATGGCCTGTGTCACCATTACACGAGAAAACTAAGGTCCACTACAAAAATCATATCTCCGTGTTCATAACTCCAAAAATTCTGAAAAAAATTGAGCTAAAAGTTGAGATCACGAGCTACATCTTTCATGTTGAACGCTCCCTCAGATTCGGGGTTCTTCTCTACTTAAAAAATTCAGCCAAATAATGTATTATTTGTGGCTGCAAAGGTCTCTTGGTGGTCCCCTTTGAGTGGACTTCTCTCTTGCCTTCAAGTGTAAGCTCCTTCATGTATATGAAAACATGACTTAGAGTTTTGAAAAGATTGGCAATCATCTAGATGGAGGTATTATTGAAATTTGAAAGTGGGGTTGAGGTTTGAAAATGAAAACTAGTGAATAAAATATTTGGTAAGGTGGAATAATATATATACATGAAAAATATATTAGAAAATACTAAACTATATAATGTAATTTAGAATATATATATTTAATATTTAAGATCAAAAGAGATATCAACAAAGAAAGCTTACTTATTTATGCTACATCGTGATTGATTAGCATGAGTCTTATTTATTTAATAAAGGCTAAAACTTTTGTGAAAAAGAGAAGAAAAAATCAAAAGTAACTTATATAATAGGAAATATTTTGGTAAAAGGGCAAAGATATATGGGGGGGTTCCCATGCATGGAAAAGCTTGCCTCACCCAAATCTTGGAAAGATTTTTCATCAATTGAATGAGGTCTGACTCCATGCTGAGCGCTAGCGCTCACCATGAGACTCGTACATTCCCCCATTTTTGCCTATGGATTAACCTTGGCCCCTATGCATCGGGCACAACATTCCTCTCTCTCATTCCACAAGCGCCCCCCCCTTCCCCCCTGCCCATAGAGATATGCATAGGCTGCTAATCTAGGGTCCTGACTGCATCACTCACACACACACACACACACAGCACGTGGTAGGATGTGCAAGCATTTGCATTGCAGCATGGGGAGAGGCATCAAAGATGTAATCAACGAGAGAGGGAGACAAAGAAAGAGAGATTCTGTGCACATATCCTATCCTCATTTACCTACCACAAAGAGCCATTGTTAGGGCCCTTGTTTGCCACATCTAGTTGCCATGTTGTGCACCCAACAATAAAGATGCAATCTATTACACATCCGAAGGGAGAATACTATACAATACAAAATAATGAGTAGGCAAAATATTTCGAAGATATTATGCTGACTTGATCATTCATCATCTGTTGGGGCACAAAAGGGGATAGGTGATGGGCGAGCCAACCAGGGCACACAACTGTTGTATAGAGAGGGCACGACAGGTGGAGGTAGCAAGGGGGATGAACCAGCAGTAAGCAGACGCATGCCATAATTAGCAGTGGATCGCAGTTGTCAAGGACGCAAGTCCCTTGGGTTGCTTTGACGCGAGTCTCCAATATCTCTCTCCTTCTTTCTCGGTATATCTTTGATCTTATCTCTCTCTCTCTCTCTCTCTCTCTCTCTCTCTCTCTCTCTTCCCTGCACAAGGTGAAGATGAGGGCTAGCACCCAATCTTAGAGAGAGATAGTGAAAGATAGATGCGTTTTTTTGTTAAATTGTAATGAGTGTGCCTCATCTCTAGCTCCATATTTAGCTCAGTGCTAGTGCCCAAATCGTCTTGGTATTGTGCATGAAAGAGACAGATGTGAGATTATATGTAAAAACTCTTTTTTGCTTTTTTTGGTAATGATTTAGCCTCTGCTCTCGTGCCATATGCAGCTTGGTGCTACCACCCAAATTGAGAGAGAGAGAGAGAGAGAGAGAGAGAGAGAGAACAAAAACAGATTTGACGCTCATTCCCTAATTTGCTAGTGTCTACTCTCTAGATCAATTGAACATGGCGCTAGTGCCCGTTTTGAGAGAGAGGGAACTAAAATAGATGATTGTATTAGGAAAAATATGAACCCTCTAGGGGCCCTTTGGGATTAAGGTTAATTAGAGGCTAGCCAATGAGAAGAGGGTGGTGGACACACTCTATGCCCTCAAAAATGTAGGGGGACAAAGTAGTCTTACACTTCTTAAATGGGCTCTTACCTAGTGAGAAGGTGGGGTGGGGCGGGGGGCGGGGGGGGGGGGGGGGTAGGGGGGCCATATGGAACCTCCAACTTCCCTCCTTTTTGATCTGGTTCTCAAAAAATACCAAAAATTTGAAATTTTTCAAAATTTTCAAAACTCAAATTTCATCTTCTTAAAACCCCCCTAAAACTATTTTATGGTCAAAAAACTTCCCTCTTTGATTTGGTTCTGAAAAAATACCAAAAATTTGAAATTTTTCAAAATTTTCAAAACTCAAATTTCATCTTCTTAAAACCCCCCTAAAACTATTTTATGGTCAAAAAAGCATTTTTTGACCTCAAAAAGTCAAAACGTACACCCAAAAACCCTAAAATTCAAATTTTTAAAAAAACTTTTGAAAAATATTTTTTTGCTATCCAGAGCTCCCCAAAAGTAGTTCTTAGGCAAAAAGTGATTTTCTCTCTCTAGAACCCCCCTTTTGCAACCCCTCCTTGGTTGCAACCATCACACTCATCCTCTACTCCAACACTCTCTCTCTCTCTCTCTCTACACCATCTCCATTGCTGCAGCAAGGAAGCTCCTCTCTCCTCCCCTACCACCTTCCATTGCCACACCAAGCAAAGGTTATCCACCTTCTCCTCCCATTGCCACACCAAGCAAGGGTTATCCACCTTCTCCTCCCATTGCCACAAGGGTTATCCACCTTCTCATATCACTTTATCCTTTGTACATTGTAGCAACAAGCAAGGTCCTTCTCCTCCTCCTAGTTTTCTTTGCTCAACCATGGCCAACTCTACTTCGCAAAGGCGGCCAAAGGATGAGGTCACAGCACTTGCATTCCACAACACTAGAGGTGTAGATGATGAGTGGGTGCCACAAGAGTTCACCAAAGGTGCTTGGGTATACATGAAACCATCTGCTATTGGCCCTCATCGTGTGCGGAATCATGCAAACTTGGATCTTCATTGGAAAGGAAAGCTCCTTGGCTTCAAGAACCGCAAAGACAAGGGGACCGTAGCCATTGTGCAACATGTTTTCTCAATGTCAACCATGCACTTGCAACAACCACCTCGATTTCCAACACATTGTAAGTACATGTTTTGAGAATACAAAGCTTGGTGTGAAATCACACTGAAATGTTATTATGGATTCATACTTAAGATTTGTCATGCATTTATAGTCATATTTCCATCCACGTTGGTGGAGGAGCAGCCACTACAGAGTCTCTCCGGCACATTCAATGCTATACATGCGGATATTGGAGCAATAATGTTCCCACATCTTTGCCTAACCAAACTGGTTCAAAGAAGGATTTTCTTCTATTCTCACTCCTATATTGTCCCTACTTCTACACAAGCGTTTGGAATGCTTGAACCCATCAAAGTAACTTCCTTATTAAGTATGGAGTGGCCCGTGCCAGATTTGTGGTCGGTAGCATCTTTCAAGCAAAAGATGATAATGGATGTCCAAAACTCTTTGAAATACTCTAAAGCTTCTAGGTCTGTGGGCTTGAGTTGGTGTTTGCCTATTCATTGTTTTGTGCACATTTTTAAAGAGTTTGGATTTGTGGAGACTACCACAATGCTTGTATGTAAAGATGCGCATTACGAGGAATTAGGAAGGCTTTTAGAAGAGAACTGGGGTTTTGTGGAGGGCATGCACAACGGGGACCGGTACCGTTGTAAGGTTGGAGCTTCAGGTATTGGAATGCGCTATTTGAAGACCCGCACCTCCTTGTACATACGATTTCACTATGATCGTTGGATGTGCAAGCTTGGAGTGTGGACTCCCTTACAGAGTGTAGACGGCGCTATTGCAAGCTTTGACATTACAATGAAGATGCCCAACGATGCTTTGGAGGCAGTCCAAGTGAACAAGCATTGGACTCTCAGTAATGTTCGAGAACATTTGGTTATTATGGGTTTTGAGGCCCTTCAACAAGCACAATTTCGTTTACAAGGTCACAAGGTGAGAATCCTTCCACCACATTTTCAATACATCATGGTTTGTCGATTATTGGATGCTTATTGTAATGAATGTCCGCAGATTGGGAAGAGAATGGAAGACAAACTGAAGGTCGAGGAGGACTGGGGGATGGATGGAACTATGCTATCGATCTTATAACTTTGTAACTCTTGCAATTATCAAACTGATCCCCGCTATAATCAACATGATTTGCTTCGGCAAATCATGCCTTTGAATATAATTTTTTGCATTGGGATGAGAAATCATTTTTTGGTGAAAGTGCCTTTTTTTTAATGTCTTAAAAAAAGGGTCCATTATAAAAGGGGGGCCACCTAACTCATTCACTATTTTCACTTTTGCAACTCTTGAGCTCCTCCACTCTCTGTCTACACCCCAGGCTAGATATGGATACTTCCACAGCCTTTGCATCTGCAGCCACATCCACCCCTTTGTCACGCTTCATCCTCTTCCTCGAGGACACCAAATACAAAGGGAAGTGGACCTCCACACCTTTTTTACTCGTCTCCCTGACCTTGATGCCACAGTTGCCCTTCACATGGATGCATTTGCCGAGATTTTTGCGTTCATGGAGGAGCACATCATAAAATATTCTGTATCTATCCCCCCACATGTAGGGATCTGGCTGCCTTGCAATCTTTTGCGCTATATACACAAAGGTGATCGCCCATTCTCCAAGCGGTTGCAACGATTCCAAGAAATTGCAACCGATGCAGGCCATTACTTGGACGAGCAAGCCCCAGGGGTGTCAGCGCTCAAGAAGCGCAAGTTGGGGCTGGAATACCTTTCTCGGCTCGCAACATTTATCTTCTTGGTGAGCGAGGAACCTGATTTGGAGGAGCTTCGCTTACCACACCTTCAGGTTGGGTCCTTTATCAAGGACACCAAGGAGCAGCAGGTTATCCCCATGAACCCTGCAGACAGCGGAAGGAAAGGCACACCGGCTCGAGTAGGCTAGGGGTCTTGAGGAAGTGGTTGAGAAATCCATAGTTGCGGCTGGCCCTAGTGACACTCCAGTGCCACTACCACTGACGGAAGTGGCTATCCCAGAGGTAGAAATCAGCCGCTTCTCCTCAATGTTAGTGGATGGGGAGGAGTATGTGTTCCTGCATGATTTGGAGAAAGCATTTGGCCTGCGCATGGATGAATGCTTGAGCGTGCTATGCAACAACACCAAATGTCCCTTAGATAATACGCCAGATGCCCTAGAAAAGAAGCTCTTGCCAGATGGGGACTCTGTTGCTGACACTATTGCAGTTGTATGTGCCGAGGTCCTCGCAGCAAAGCAGTTGCACGTGGCTGATGAAGAATTCCAAGACACGCAAGCCAAGGTTGAGGCTGCTAGGATGCCTATGCCATTATGCAACCTCCCATCTGATGATCCAAAGGTCGTATCTGTGGTGCATGGGAGCATTGACTTGGATGCAAAGGGCGACAGGGAGGAGGACGACAAGGAGCAAAAGGTAAATTGTATCCTAAATTTCATGTTACTATTTTATCCTTCATTGTCTTTTTTCTCAACCTTCATTGGTTTATGACAGGATGTTGTGGAGGTTGATGATTTTGCTGCAAGGACGGGTGGCAGGCGGACGGGCTTTGGACCTCAAGCTTCCCTTGCGCATTACCTAGGACAACTCCCCCCCGGCGATGTGGCCATTATCCATAATGAATTTACTCCCCAAGCCCATTTTATGACTTGGTCGTTAAAAGCTTTGAGCAAGTTTTTGTGTTTGAGCACCATTGCTCAAACTGCGCATCAAGTGTTCCTAGTGCGTAGATCCCTTGTATGCACAGCGTTTGGCACTGGCTTTCGTGGTAAAGTGCTTTCCCAGATAGGGATACATGCTTCCATTGGCTCAACTGACCCAAAGGCCATAGCGCACTCCCTCTTGACTGGGGAGTTGCCTTACGCGCAAAATAGGCGCCAGGAAATGGTCAAAAAAATTATGAACACCTCAGATACATGATGTAAAATCACCGTTTTGGAAGTAATAAAAAATATTTGAAATTGTCTCTCTATCTTGCAAATTCTTTTGAATGTGATTTGTCAATCTTGAAAATTGTTTTGATAAGTGACTTTGTAATTTCAAGTTCTGTATGTAATTTCAGTCAATTTCAGTAAATTTAGGTATTTTATGTTCCCTAGGGGGTAGATAAGCCTACCAAGGGCCAAAAAAAGCTTGGCCACAAGGACGCGCAAATGGCCCATCCATCAGTTTTGGATGCGCCATTTGCGCGCCCTTGTGGCCAGGCTTTATTTTGCCCCTTGTAGGCTTATCTACCCCCTAGGATACTTACAAAGCACAAATTTATTGAAATGAATTGGTTTTGCATCATTAATTTAGATGCACCCTTTCTATGACAATTCTAGCATATGTTCACACTCAAGGATACTAGAAAAGGTGAAATCAATTATGAAATGAAGTTTCCAGTACACTATCACCTGCTTTAGCTCTACCTAGTACACCCCTGCACCAAAAAGTCCAATTACATTGGACATTTGAAAAATCCAAATTAATATTGCATAGACACTTGGTTTCACAATATGTTTTTTTTTAATATATCCTATAGGAAATTCAAAGCTTGAAATGGCTAAAAAAGCATGTCCACAAGGATCCATGTAAAATAATGTTGCAAAACCAATAGGTTTTAGTAAATTTGTGCTTTTTAAGTACCCTTGGGGGTAGATAAGCCTACAAGGGGCAAAAAAATGCCTGGCCACAAGGGCGCGCAAATGGCCCATCCAAAACTGATGGATGGGCCATTTGCGTGCCCTTGTGGCCAGGCATTTTTTTGCCCCTTGTAGGCTTATCTACCCCCAAGGGTACTTAAAAAGCACAAATTTACTAAAATTACATACAGAACTTGAAATTACAAAGTCATTTCATTACAAAGATAGTAGACACAGTAGACACAACTGTTGATCATATTGTCATTAGAAAGTCAAATCATTACAAAGAGAAGGGTGTGAAATACAAAAAAAGGGGTAACTTCGGCTAATGCTCGAAGTCTCGTCGCAATCGACGCGCAAGCTGCATATCTTTTGGCTGTATTGTCACTCGCTTTGCATGTATGGCGCATAGGTTGGTATCTTCCAACACCGAAATGATGTGGGCCTCTACAGCTTCTTGAATAGCCTCTAGCACTATTGCTTGCATTCTATACTGATTTCCATAGCTTTGAAGCACCTCCTTCATAGTGCGAGCAAAGGGGGCGCGTCGAATCAAAAGATCCGTGGTCTTCTGGTAGTGGCGGATTTCTGCAAATGCCCTTGCTATTTTTCGGTGCCGCTGCGGTTGTCTTGGGGGCACTTGCACATTTCCTGGCGGGCGGCGTTTAGGCTTCTTGAAAAACTTAGACTTGCGCCTGTTTACATGCTTAGGGACTGGTTCTACAGCCTCTTCTGATTCTTCCTCTTCCCTTGGCTGCCGATCTTGTTGTGTGGGGAGAGCTCCCTGGCCTCCAGGCAATGTCTTCCCCCCAACGGCCACCCGGTGTGTGCGCGGTATTTTTTCTCGCAGCCATGGTGGGTCACTCTCTGATTCAGTGTCTGTATGGACCACCCGAGTCCTGGATGGTCTTGCTTGTGATTGGTGGCGCGACGACTGCTCCCTATCGGACTCTGTCGTTTGCTGGCCCTCTTCCTCTCTCAAGCGCTGGGCACGTTGCTTCATTCTCCTTATAGGTGTTATATCTTGAGGAGGTGGAGATTCAACAGTCCTCGATGACTCTCGTGCCCTACCACCATGCCCACTACCAGATGAGTTCCTGGAAGGGCCAGGCGTTCGTGGCCGTTTTCTTGTGCCTTTAATCCATGACGGCTTCTCACATCCTTGGAGGGTGTTTTTGTTGGCAGGCGGATGCTCTTTCGCGGTTTGTTTGGTGCGCGCCATTTCGTTGGTAAGAGCTCACATGTTCTTAACAAATGAGTGGTTTATGAGAGCATGCAATATTTATAAGGGCCCATTTAAAAAGGGTCCTGTTCACACTAATTTTTTTTAAAAAAGTATTATTTTTTTAAATAAACATGTCGCTAAGATTTGGACCATGCGTTCACGTTTAGTGACTCGCGCAGTATCCACTTTGATCCTTGTCGCACTCTACATCGCCGCCATGCAGCATGCTTGGTGGGACCTTGCGACATTTGCCACTTGTTGCTATGCTCTTCACGACTCTATTTCCGCACTTCAATAGCAATCTTGGATTGTCGCGCACGCTCCATTGTGAGCTTACGAGCAAATGTTGTGCGAAAAAACCAATTGAACATCTCCTCCAAATAATTGGATTGCACCATTCCACCACCATGTCGAGTATTTTTGAAGTACACTCCCCTTGCTCGATAATGGGACTTCTCCATGCCTTGAGTGCTAAAAATTTCAAGCGATCCGTACTTGTGCATAAAAAATTCACCATGCGCAAACAAGATATGTTGTTCACATGAGTAAACGATCCACATTATTAAATAAAAAAAATCCCTTGTAATGAATACACCATGTAAAATGACTTACCATGTAATGTGTGATGTTATTTTCACCCCAAGAAAGGGTGAAGACCTTGGTAAAATCCGCCAAGGCTTCTTGAAATGATTGGCGTTGTTCTTCTGTTGTGCTGTTAAATCCCATAAGCTTGACCATTTTATCAAAATGTGCCCAAACTTGCTTGCGCTTGTTTGCAAGCTCGCCATTTGAATCATTGTCGGTAGTAGCTTTTCATAACTCCTTCCAAAGCTCCCAAAGGTTACCTGCCTGCTGGTTGGAGTTGTTTTGAGCATCATATCGACTTGGCTTTCCATTGATGTACGTCCTGGTTCTGAGGATGTAGGCGATGTTGAGGATGTTGCAGGTCTTGCTCCAAGGATTACAACTATTAGAATTGTTTTGCCTACGGCAGAACAAGCTCGTTGGGATGTAAAGGATGTGCATTGTCTGTGAAGCGCACCATTACTATTCACATTCGTTCAACGCAATTTGCAAAACAGGCTTGGGATATTCTAGCAGGTCTTTATGCAAGCCACAATGAGGCTAAAATTGCTTTGCTGCGTAAAGAACTGGAATCAAAGATTATGCATGAGGAAGATGATATGGACACTTTCCTTGCTGGTGTCAAGGATATCAATGAGCAACTTATATCTGCAGGTGCAGTCATTTCAAACACTTTCCTTGTGCAGACTATTCTTGATGCCTTACCAGATTCTTACCAGACTTTTGCTAGTACTTGGAGACTTATGACCCAAGGAAATCCTAAAGTTGTCACGTTTGATGCATTATGCACATTGCTATTGCAAGATTCATGTTCTAGAAAGAACAGGACTAGGCAGCGTGCAGTTGAAGAGGCTTTTATTGCTTCTCAAAGAAAGGGTGGTAACAGCAATGCAGCCACTTCTTATGGTTATGCTCCGAGTGGCAAAACCTCTATTTATAATGCTTCTGTTGGCATCAACTTTTTTGGAAATTTTGGTGATAAGGACAAAAAGAAGATGCGTTGCCATTATTGTAAAGCTAATGATCACTTAATCAAGCAATGTCCTAAGTTGAAGGCCAAAGAGGCTAAGAAGAAAGAGGGTGGTTCCAATGCAAATGTTGGTTCCACTACAAATGCAACCCATTGTTGAGTCTTCTGTGAAAGGAGATTGTGATGCTGATGTTGATGCAGAATGGGCTTTTAATGTAGAGTGCACTTACAATCCTGCTGTCCATGATGCATGCATGTCAGTTGCTGCAAATTCACATGTGTGGTATTTTGACAGTGGTGCTAATAAGCACATTACCTCACATCGTGAATTGTTCACCTCTCTTAAGTTGTCCCTCATGGGAATTCAGCCACTTGTGCCAACAATGCCTCTTATCCGATTGAGAGGGTTGGAAAGATTGTGCTTACTGCTACAAATGGTAGTTCTTTCACACTTATTCATGCACTTTATGTACCTGGGATCAAGAAAAACCTTTTGTCTGTATCTGTACTTGCTAGACTTGGACTTGTAGTCAAATTTGTGGATGACAGATGTACAATTCATGATCTCAGTTTTGGTGATGAAATTGTTTTATCTGGCCTTTTGTGCCGTGGGCTATATAAGCTCACTTTGTATGAAAAGTGTGGACAAAATTTTGCAAATGCAGTTGCAGATTCAAGGGCTGTTTCGGATGAAAAATTGTGGCATGCACGTTTTGGGCATTTGAATTTTGCCAGTTTGCTGCGTTTGAAGAAATCTGATATAGTTTCTTCTTTGCCACCTTTTAAGGCACGTGTCAAACATATTTGTGAAGGCTGTATTTTGGGTAAGATTCATCGTTCGAAGTTTCCAAAGTATGGTTCAGTTGGGGCCACATGCAGGTTGCAACTTGTGCATAGTTATGTTTGTGGGCCCATGAAAACTTCATCCTTGGGCAATTACCTTTACTTCGTGACTTTCGTTGATGATTACTCCAGGCATGCATTGGTATTTCCGCTTAAAGAGAAGTCTGAAGTTTTTATGTGCTTCAAACAATTCCTCGCTATGGGTGAAAATGTATCGAAATGAACTATGGGCACCCTCCGTTCCAATCGAGGGGGGGAGTATATGTCTCATGAATTTAATGCATTTCTGGCTAGTCATGGTATAAAACACCAATCTACAATGCCTTATACACCTCATCAAAATGGTGTTGTTGAGAGGAAAAACATGTCACTTACGAAAATGGCACGATGTATAGTCAAAAGTCAAGCTTTGCCGCATTCTTTTTGGCTTGAGGCCATCATGTGTGCCACTTATGTACTTAACAGGTGTCCTACGAAAGCTTTGTAGTCTATTACTCCATATGAAGCATGGCATGATAGAAAGCCTTCTATTGAGCACATGCGTGTTTTTGGCTGTTTGGCATATGCTTTGGTGCCACAAACACAGAAAATTGGATGATAAGGATATCAAATGTATATAGTGCTGAAAGCAAAGGTTACAGGTTGTATCCTCCGTAAACAAAGCGTATTTTGGTTTCACGGGATGTAGTGTTTGTGAAAGATTCTATTCAACCCTTGTTGTCATGTACTAGAGATAGTAATGTAAGCTCACATGACATTTATGACACTTTGTTTCCTCTTTTCAGAGGTGGAATTTTGAATGTAAATTCTAATGAGGCAAATGTACAGACTATGGGGGTTTCTGAAAATGTTACAGATCAGCCTATTACTGATGCAGATGTACATGATGTACTTGATGAGGAAAGAGCTGAAAATGAGCAGGCTAGAGGTATGCCAAAATGGCTGGTGGATACATTGCGTGACAATAAATTGGATGCATCTTTGTCTAGTCCTACTCGTTCAGGCTCTAGCTATGCATCTTATGCATCAGATTGTTATGCTTTGGTTGTGTCTAGCTTACATGATGTTGAGGATCCTCTATCTTTTGATGAAGCACAGAATTCAGAAAATTGGATGGCTGCAATGCAATCAAAATATGATGCACTTATAGAAAATGACACATGGACTTTATGTGATTTGGCTACTGGCAAAAAGGCCATTGGTACGAAGTGGGTTTACAAGTTGAAACGCAAGTTGGATGGTGAGATTGATCGCCATAAGGCTCGACTTGTTGCAAAGGGTTATGCACAACAGAAAGGCATAGATTATGAAGAAACGTTTGCTCCTACTTTTTCTATTTGCATTGGCAGCTCATTTTTGTTGGGATGTACATCAATCAGACATTGTTATTGCTTTCTTGAATGGTGACATATTTGAGGAAGTTTATGTAACGCAGCCTCGCGGTTTTGTCAAGAAAGGACAAGAGGAAAAAGTGTGCAGATGTAAGAAGGCTTTGTATGGGTTGAAGCAATCTCCTTGTGCTTGGTATGAAAAAGTTTAAACTCATTTGGTCAAACGAGGCTTTCGTAACAGTCCGACAGAAAGCAAATTGTATGTAAAGCATGAGGGTGATGTACTTCTCATTGTGGTTCTTTATGTAGATGACTTGCTGATCACTAGACCCAATGAGAGACATATTACTGAATTTAAGGTCATTTGAATGCTACTTTCAAGATGAAAGTTTTGGGGCTGTTGCATCATTACTTGGGCATAGAGTTTAAGCAGGGTGATGGTGGTATTGCCTTGTGTCAGAAAAGTTACATAGAGACCTTGCTATGTAAGTTTGGACTTGAGGATTGCAAACCTGGATTGACACTCCATGGAAACAGGTTTAAAATTGATTTTTCATAATGTTGGTGATCCTGCAGATGTCACTCTTTACCAAATTGCTGTTGGATGCCTCATTTATGTATGCAACACGAGGCCGGAGATTCAATTTGCAGTTTCACAGGTCAGCAGATTTATGCATAGCCCAGGGTCTAAGCATGGCAGGCTGTCGAGAGGATTTTCCGCTACCTTAGTGGCACTTTACGTCTTGGCTTGTTACATCCCAAGGGGGGATCGTTACTGCCAGACTTACATGCTTTTTCGGACTCAGATTGGGCTGGTTGTTTTGACACGCGAATGTCCACAAGTGGTTTTTATTTCATGCTTGGCAGTTCATGTATATCATGGTTGAGCAAGAAGCAACCTACTGTGGCCACTTCTAGTTGTGAGGCTGAGTACAAGGCAGTCTTCACAGCAATGGTTGAGTGTGTATGGCTCAGACCCCTTATGGGCTGATTTGGGTGTTGGACAGGACGCTGCCAACACTATCTACACCAATAGTCAGAGCGCATTAGCAGTTGCAAGGAACCCAGTTTTTTATGCTTGCACAAAGCACATTGAGGTGCACTACCACCATGTCAGGGAGAGGCTCTCAGCACGAGAAATCAGCTTGGCTATATATATATATATATATATATATATATATATATATATATGAGAGGGGGGGATAGAGATAGAGATAGAGAGAGAAGGGAGAGGCTCCCTCCGAAAGCTCTCTCATCAAGAGAGATTTTTGAGGGAGCTTTTTAGGAAGTTTATGTGTGTGTGTGTGTGTGTGTGTGTGTGTGTGTGTGTGTGTGTGTGTGTGTGAGAGAGAGAGAGAGAGAGAGAGAGAGAGAGGGGGGGGGGGGGGGGGGGGGATAGAGATAGAGAGAGATAAGGGAGAAGCTCCCTCCAAAAGCTCAATTGAGAGAGCTTTTTGAGGAATCTTTTTAGGGAGCTTTTTTTTATTTTTGCTACTACAAGTAAAAATTTACCAAAAAAACTCCCTCAAAAAGCTCTCTTGATTCCCATCCCCAATCGGTTGAACATGCTGCATCAAGGTTTTGCTTTCATTCCCGGGCTTCATGTGTGAATGGCATGAAGGTGGAAAAGGGAGTGAGCTCGTGCATGAGGTCAGCAGTGTCTGAATGCACCCTAACTACCATGATCGAGGGGATGGAATCAAGGGTGGTTACCAACTCAAGATCTAGATCTACAATGGAAATTTGGCCATAAATTGATCCCGGGCATGAAGCCAATCTTGGCTCAATGATTGAACCAATGACTTGGGATCCTCAATGAACATAGAACTAAAAGATATGGTAGCACATGAGTACGTTATTCTGGTGAGGAGGTTCCCTCATGCTGAACGGATGTTCAAGTCGGATTTTGCAGAACAGAAAAAGAAAAGTAAAAATGTTTAGGCAACAAAATTATATACAAACATATAGTTTAACATAAATGAAATAAGTGATAAAAGTTTATATGTTTTATCTCGCCAGGTCGAGATCTCAAATTCTCGATAAGCTCAGCAAGAGGCTTGCACCATAATTGCACTCAAATGGGATAGGCTTGCGATTTGTCATCTTCCATTGTTTAAAAGCATTGAAAGCAACACAGAAATAAAATTGCAATTACTTACATAAATTAAATGCAATTGTACATAAAAAATCGCCATCAAAGCTCTCCCATCCGTTGTTGCCCAAGTGGTACGAGGTCCCCGACTCCACTCACATCTTCGCTCCCTCTTTTTGTTGCTTGTGTTGTCGGGATTTTTACGTAATTTTTTCTTTGCTTTTTTCCAATCTTCCTTGTCGATCTAGGATGGCTTGGGTACATTGGTCTTCAATGCTTTGTATACCTCCGAGTGCTCGTCCTTCAAGTAGGCTTGCATATATTTGGTGGAGAAACGATGCTCCACACTCTCCATGTAAAACGCGTTGTGAAACATGTTGATTGCCTTTTCTTTGAGCTTGGCTGATATTTCTTTCCATTTCTTCACGAGGTGGTGAATGAATACCCATAAGCAGAAGTTGTGCATAGTAGAAGTCACCTTCCTACTAGTTACATTTATCCAAATCTCGTCTTGGTAGTAGGGTCTATGGTGTAAGAGAGGTCCTCTCGCGTGCTGTGGAGGTACCGCGGGGTCACAATGGGAGTCTTGGCAGGGGTGAGTCCAAGAGCGGCAAGCAGTGTGAGGTGAGGTCAAGAGTGGCCAATTGCCTGGGCAAAACCCGGAGAACAACTGTGTAGGAGGTGTGGGAGTGCCAAACGATAGACCAGGATGGGACGCTCAATGGATGCGAGGCGGTGTGAAAGCTTTGGTGGTGCCACCACCACAAATTTTGCCTCCTCTACGACTAAAGCGTCTGGCCCACAATATCTCACGTGAGCGCTTAGTGGAGATGAATGACTCAAAGCACTGTGATTGCTTTGAAGATATAGAGTGTTAGGGTGATGGTCGGTGTGAAGTTGTCAAGAAAGGACAAGAGGACAAAGTGTGCAGATGTAAGAAGGCTTTGTATGGGTTGAAGCAATCTGCTCGTGCTTGGTATGAGAAAGCTCACACTCATTTGGTCAAACGAGGCTTTCGTAACAATCCAACAGAAAGCACATTGTATATAAAGCATGAGGGTGATGTACTTCTCATTGTGGTTCTTTATGTAGATGATTTGTTGATCACTGGACCCAATGAGAGACATAGTGTTGAATTTAAGGTTGATTTGAATGCTACTTTCAAGATGAAAGATTTGGGGATGTTGCATCATTACTTGGGCATACAGTTTAAGCAGTGTGATGGTGGTATTGCCTTGTGTCAGAAAAGTTACATAGAGACATTGCTATGTAAGTTTGTACTTGAGGATTGCAAACCTATTGCCACTCCCATGGAAACAGGTTTAAAATTGAGTCTTCATGATGTTGGTGATCCTGCAGATGTCACTCTTTACCAAACTGATGTTGGATGCCTCATTTATGTATGCAACATGAGGCTGGAGATTTAGTTTGCAGTCTCACAGGTCAGCAGATTTATGCATAGCCCAGGATCTAAGTATTGGCAGGCTGTCAAGAGGATTTTCCACTACCTTAGTGGCACTTTACATCTTGGCTTGTTTTATCCCAAGGGGGGATCATTGCCGCCAGACTTACATGCTTTTTCGGACTCAGATTGGGGTGGTTCTTTTGACACGCGAGTGTCCACAAGTGGTTTTTGTTTCATGCTTGGTAGTTCATGTATATCATGGTTGAGCAAGAAGCAACCTACTGTGGCCACTTCTAGTTGTGAGGCTGAGTACAGGGTAGTCTTCATAGCTACGGTTGAGTGTGTATGGCTCAGACACCTTATGGCTGATTTGGGTGTCGGACATTGCCACCACTATCTACATTGACAGTCAAAGCACATTGGCAATTGCAAGAACCCAGTTTTTCATGCTCGCACAAAGCACATTGAGGTGCATTACCACTATGTCAGGGAGAGGCTCTCAGTAGGAGAGATGAGTTTGGTTTATGTGCCAACACAGGACAACCTTGTAGATCTTTTCACAAAGGCATTGTCTCGTGAGAAGCTCGAAGTTTTACGCAAATCTTTGGGCTTACTCCCCTTTGTGGACTGATCATGTCCTCGGGGCATGGCACTTCCCTTTACTCATGTGCCAGCTCTCGTTCACCGCATCACTCCAAGGTGGATTTGTTACTATATACATGTGGTAGTGAAGTGTGTGAACAAACTAGGACCGCCGGGGCATTTTCCCTCTTTAGGAGTTTTTTTCCCCCGTGCATTGTATATACGCCCATCACTCTAGGGCTATCTATCTTTCCATTGCACACTAAGTAACATACTCTCTATTGTGTGCCTTGAGCTTCCTTCATCTTCTCCAAGCTGACTGCGTTTCTCTGCAACCCTAATTCCAACACCTTGGTGCTTTCATGGCATGAGCATTAAGTGTGAAATAGGTGTCACTCACAAGAATGTACCAACTCGCTTGACAAGATAAGAAGCATTGTGGGAAATTGTAATGCATCAAAAACTGTATGCACAAGGAAAGCATAGAAACTAGGGTTTTACTGATGTTTAGGGAAAAGTGTGTCATAGCTTGACACTGAGCCCGTTCTAAAAGTTGATCCAAAGGAAGATTAAAAAAAGGGGATATTCTTATTGAGCATTGCCTTAACAAGATTTTTGTATATTTGGGATGAGGATTTTCCTCTTATCACTACTCTGGCATGCTATTTTGACTTTTCAACCTCGACGGCAATGCTTTTGGGCTTTTTGAGCGTTTAAGTTTCAGCCTTTGTCCATTATAAGGGCACCAAGCATGAGGATATTGGTAGCATCTACTTGGATTATGCACCACAACTTTAGTTTGGGCAACAAGTGTTTGGAGTGAGACTTGGACTTTAGGTATGTTAATGGGTTTGGGCACCATGGACACCCAAGGGCCATGAAGGCATGTGCCGTGGACAAGAGAATGAACAAGAAGATTGCTAATTAGAGACTAATGGAAGAAACTTGTGTTTATTGGCAATGCTTTAAGCGTGTGGTATCCTTTGCAAAAGCACGAAAAGTTCTTTATTTGTAATGTTGACTCGTGGCATGCATTGATTGCTCTATGATATGCCAAGCAATGCTAGGGCCAAGAATCTTTTCGCCTTTTTAATGGTACAAAATGAAGACCTTGTGAGCCTCAAGATTGGAATTCTCAAAGAGGACACACCTAGCAAGGCTTGGTTGCCCATTATGCTTAGATTTGTGCCACCTATCCATCACAAGCAATTTGACCATATGGCTAGGGTAGGTGTTGTTCCTCTCTTTGATGCCTTACGACCACAATGTAGCCAATCTTCTCTCTTTTCATAGCGTGTCATCAAGATGATAACTCTCATAGGTATCATGGACTTTAGGCATGTGTTCCCTCCCTTGGTTGTTCAACAACTTTGGCAGAATTGGATATTCAAAAGCTTTTTAAAAAGCCCATAACTAAACATTCTGCAAATCATGTCTATCAACAACTTATTTGACGATTGACAAGGCCAATAAGGCTTGATGGGTTGAAAAACGCTATTGTTGGTGGAGAGTATTTTGAGGTCAGAATACTCAACTTCCTTATAAGTAAAGGTGTGTGTTTGGCGAGTAACAGCGAACCGTAAAATGGTAGAGCAAAGACGTCGTTTTTGTTATACCCAAAGGGCAAGGCCATAGAAATAGAGATGAATTCTCTTTTTGGCTAGCTAAAACTAGGATTAATGTTTTTTGAAATAAAAAACATTGATTGGTTAGTGATGTAGTGAGCACTTAAGAGAAAGTTAGGAGTGATACTGGTGGGTTGTTGAGTGGGTGATGATCTCATGTTTTCTCTCAAAAGATATTGAGATAAAGTTTTTTGGCCTGCCCAAAAGGCATATACTATAGTGTTGAGTACCCTTTCTGTGCTAATCATTGTCCTTTGTCTAAAGCCAACTGCCTTTTGAACTGTTATGTTCTTTTCTTTATAAGTATAATTCTAAAAACAGCAGCACCCACACACACACACACACAGAGATATTTGCATTCTCTTTGCTAACACCTTTCTCCATCCTTGGGTTTTTGGCCTGCCACCGGGTGGGCCATTCTACACTCTCTTTTTTCTCCAAATGACATGGCATGTGCCCTTTTAGAAAGAGTTAGGGTTTCACCTTCTCTCTAGGTACCCATCGCTTGTTTTAGAAAGTTCATGGCCCTTGGTCTCCATGGCCCTTCATAGCCAAGTATCACAACGATATGCCAGTGTTGTAGCTTAGTCAACACATTCACATTTCCATCATCGAGACGCCCCTTGTACACGGAGCCAAAGCCTCCCCTTCCCAAGTAAAATTATGCGCTCAAATTGTCGGTTGCCATTTGGAGAGAGGGCAAAGCTTGTGTCCTCAGAACCCACCCTAGTTAAATCTTGTACACCTAACGGTTGCTTTGTGGGCCTCTTTTCATCATCATTTCCTCTTTTGCAGCGGTAGCAAACCATCATAGAGGCTAGAGCAATAAGGGTCACGAGAATAGCAACTGCAATCGGTATAGCATTGGGTAACCGTGTTTTTTCCTTTGCCTTGTTCCTATTTGAAGGTCCATTAGATGAAGAAAAAATGGATATGTTGATAAATGGATTCACTGCAGTATTAATGGCAACATCGCGAGCAAATATTGGTAATGGACTAGTGAGGTTATCGTTTCTCACATCCAAGTTTTTTATTCAAGAAAGGCTAGCAAGAGCCGATGACACCATACCAACAAGGTGGTTATCATTCATCTTCAAAGTGGTGAGGGATGTTAGTTGTGCAATGCTTGGGTTAATTACACCATAAAGGTTATAACTGGCCAGGTTAATACTCACAATATTGCCTTAGAATTGCATAAAATACCGATCCAGGATGCACATGGATTATCGCCACTCTAAGAGCTTACTAGCCTATTTGCACATGCCACCCCCATCGTGTCTTGGCAAAACAAATTGTTGCGGTATGTGAACTTGGCCACAATGTGGGGTAGCGGACCGTCAATCTGATTGTTCTCCACAGCAAAAACGGTGAAGGGCAGTGTCGTAAATGAAGGGGGGATGGGACCGAGAGAGGGGGGGGGGGGGGGGGGGGGGGGGGGGGTGTCACTACATGTCAAACCTATATATTACGTGCATTCAAGGACTATTTATAAAACACCTTAGCTCTAAAATTTGCACCAATAAAGGAGACCCTTTTCCTATTCATTCTATAAATATTTTTTCAGAACCATTTTTCCAACGCCCTTTTGTATGTGAAATTGTGAGAAAATATAGAATAAATTAATCCCTAATGTTGGACCCACATGATAGGCATTTTTTAATTCTGGTGACCTCCCTGAGGATGGGAGCCACTAGCTTGTTGTCATTCAGTCTGAGGTCACTGAATGAGATTGAGTTTGTCAAATTTGGAGGAAGAATACCTGAAAACTCGTTCTCATGTAGCCAAAGCAACCGCAGTGATATCATGCTTCCAATGTCATTCAGATTGCATGAGAGCGTCGGTCCCAACTGATTATTTCCTTGGAATTGTTGCAAGCTCAATGAGCCTAAGGCACTTGTAATTCCACCTCCCATCTTGTTATAGGCAAGGCTCAACACACTCAAGCTACTCATGCTACCCAGAAATGAAGGAATCTCACCCACCAAGCCTGTATTGGTGAGGGTAAGATTAGTGAGGAAAGTTGATGCTTGCAAGTCTATAGGAAGAAACCAGCCGCCTTCGGCACATGAGGAATTGAGCAGCGGGTTGTTGTGCATGTACAAATACCTGAGACTTGGAAGATTCCTGAAGAAATCCCACGGAATGGTGTCAAAGTTGTTGTCATTCAAGTAGCAAGATTGCAAGATAGAGACACCACTTAGTGAAAGGAAAGGGGCCTGTAAACCCATTTCTTTGCAAGGAGATTGAGGTAAGCAAGGCGAGCTTGTTCAGATTCAGAGTAACGGAGCCCCCCAAGTCAAGACCGGCCAAGTTGATGGACAAAACGAAGCTTCCAAAGCACTTGATGCCTTTCCAAGAGCATGGATCTTGACTATCTTCCCATCCTAGTTGATCCCCATTCTCCACACTAGCTTTGAAATCAGACAAAACACCCAGATTCTCTGCATCCATCTGTGCAAAGATCTGACAATTCCTCGCGCATACCAACATCATTGCCAAAAAGAGCACCCACATAGCCCATTTTCAAATGCAGCCCATTATAGGGCCTTCAACGAAGTGAGCTGGGAGCACAATGTTGCGATCAGTATATTCACATAGATGTGAAACCCTTGCTTGCAATCCATGGACCGCGGAAAGGTTGAGCTGAGCAAGGGGATGAAGGTACTTCAAGTCGATCGAAGTGGGTAGTAGAGTTGGACGGTACCCAAGAAAATGTAGAGGAGCCAATCTAAAAGTAAAGGTTCTGGGTAAGGTAGGGAGGAATGTAGCACTTCAAAAGTGCACCAATAGCAAGTTGCAATTGCTTTGTTTGTCCAAACGACCACCTAGAAGGTGATGTAAGCATCTTATTACAAAACGCCTGTTTTGAAGGTGGCAATCAAGAAAGACAAGCGAGACTTAAGCTTATCTCAAAATGTGACCTTTCATTCGAAGGTAGTTTATTGCTTTTGCAGAACCTTTAAAATCAGCTAGGTGTACTTGGGCAAGTAAAACCACCATCTTAAATGGGGGGTCATGTGAATAGATGTCTTAAGACAGTTTTGCAAGAACAATTGAGACAAAGCATAGGTTTTGGGATGTTTTATGCTAGATATGGGTGGCTTTGCCTTGGCACCTCTAGAGCCATAAGAGGAACTCAATGCAAAGACCTCTATTTTAATAGTGTGCTCTGGTATATCTGCATGCAAGTGTGTTAGGGGTGTGTGTGTGTGTGTGTGTGTGTACGTACGTGCTTGCGCGTGTGTGTGCGCAGATAATGATACCTAGTGGGTGTTGTATTTGATCAATACTATTCATATTAAATATTGTTCGTTGTCTTATAGATAACTTGAAACTTGCACTTCCTTTTAAAGATGAACTTGGCCTCTTCCTAGAATCCTCTGGGTAAATATGGTATGTCGCAACAAGTTAGTGTTGGGCAAATGCAAAAATTGCATCAAAGGCTCATAGACTGTTCATTCGGATTTGGCATTTCTATGCTTGAATAGAGAGCTAGCTATTTTATCAAAAAGCCAAGAAGGTTTTGCTGACAGGAAATAGCTCCAAAAGCTGTATAGTGAGCAATGTCATGTTGGGAAGTTTGACTACTTGCTATGCTCCAATATTCCTTGCAAACCAATTAAGAAGTTTAATAGCTTAATAACTTGATTAGTGTCATTATGCATGCAAGCAAGGTTATCAAGACCAAAAACGTCGTAGTTATGCATGTGCTGATTTTTGAAATCTTATTAGATATATTTGCCAACACTTGGTTTCCTGGTAATCACTTATGATCGTGCCTTTTTTTTAAGTCATTTCAAATACATTTTTGCAATAAGGAAGTTTTTGCTTTTTGTGAGCTATTGTATTGTGTGTAAATGCTCTTACTTAGCAAGAATCACATTAGTTAGAATCTTGTATTGGGTATGTTTCAGTGACTTATTTTCAATCAACATTTTGCGTGATGAGCTGATGGTTATATTGTCTAGTGGATGACTATCGCGAGCCCATCCCTTGCACATTCCTTCAAAACTATATTAAGGTGTATAATTTAGATTTAGCACACTAGTTTTATCTATATTGTGTAAGTAGCCTTACTTAGCAACATTTGTAGTAAATCAAAGCCTAGTGTCATCCAATTGGATGAATGTTCACAAAGAGTATAGTGGTTTGATTTCAGCAAGCGACTTAATTAACATAGAGGACACAAATTGCAAGAATGTAGATAGGTTTTCTCGTTTCTCGTATATTGTGATAGTGCCAAAAATGTGATCTTATGTCCTCTACAATTTCAATCCACTGCAAGAGTGTGTGTGGCCTCTCTTGCTCATTCAACGTAGAACTCTTCGGTCGGGGTGCCGCTTTCTCCGTTTGAGCTTGATAGAACTTTAGTTGGCTCAGTGGGACGCCATAATCGAATCGATATTACAAGCTTTGCTAAGAGTAACGGCTCTTTGAAAACTCAAAATTTTGTTTTTTCAAGAGCGCAAATTTGACAGAAATCTTGAATAGAAGACTAACTCAATTCCTAGTTGTAGCATACTTGTAGTAGCATTTGTGCGCAATCTAAGCTGGTTTTGCTTCTTTGTGCGCGTGCGCGCGACAGTATGTTTTTTCTCAATACAAATTAGTATGGCCCTTTCAAGTCTCTCTGTCTCTGTCTCTCTCTCTCTCTCTCTCTCTCTCTCTCTCTCTCTCTCTCAAAGATGGTCGTTGGTAGCACCACAAAGCTCACAAATTGACCTTTGTCTCTGCCTTATAATCACCATTAGCATATACACACGCAATAAACCGAACTACAAAATGATTAGCAATGCAATGCAGACACATTGCCTCTCTCGTCTTGTCACACACACAAAGCTACTCACGTAAGGGTTCTCCTATCTCTTTCTCCACATGTAACCTTTTGGTCTCATAGGCATTTTGGCCTTTTGAAGACGTTAATATTACATTTCATTTCTCTCTCTCTCTCTCTCTCTCTCTCTCTCTCTCTCTCTCTCACACACACACACACACACACGAGGTGCATGCTTCGTAACAGATCCCCCATATGTACTCTACTAGCTTGGTGCCACCTCATGCGTGTGCATGCGTTGTAGGACTTATTGGACCTCATGTCACACGTTGCGTAGTGCATGGGTTGTAGGACTAATTGGACCTCATGTCACAAATTGCGTAGTGCACACGTGGACGATAGCAGCAATCTAAAGTGCAGCAATCCCAATTGCCTACGGTAGCAACCTAAAGACAGTACCCATGTTGCCATGTTCAGATTGTGGTGTGTGGAGAGAGAGAGAGAGATGGGCCATACATCTCAAGCATCACAAACCAAGAACAACTCAACACGACTGTAATTTTAAACTCTTTTGGGACACTTTGACTCCATGAATCCTGGCATTGATGCTATCTTAAGCCACTAGCCGAAAATGCTAGGTGGGAATTGAATGATAACACTACCTTATGAGCTTATGAGCACTAGGAGAGAGAGAGAGAGAGAGAGAGAGAGAGAGAGAGAGAGAGAAACTTCTTGAAAGTACCGATGGGCTATTTTTAGCACAAGCTTCACCAAAGCCTCCACCATGTTGTATAATAACAAAGAGAATGCGTGTTCGTGGCAAATGTGTAGTGGTAGTGGCTCCTAAACTAGATTGTAAGAGTGAAGGCTACAACGAAATTCCTCCGAGTACAACATTTTAGATAGATATTGAGCTTCTTTGTTTGTCTTTTGAAAAAATAGGAAGCCCTTCAAAATCTAGCACTACAGCAGCAATGAGCGCGTTGTGCCTAGAGATTATTTATGGTGTGTCAAGCATATCATGAGCCTAAGTGGAGCAACCAACATCAATCTGGCAGGCCTCGTGAATTTTTCAGTTGTTCCTCTAGGGTAAAGGGGCCATGTATTAAGGACCCCTCAACAGGTACCGAGCATGTGCTGGTCCTTTTCGAGCATGGAGGGGCTACACAATAGCTATCTGCAACAAAAAGCGATTTCGGGTGCAGCACGATCGTCCACATTTTCAGAGGTCCTGTTTATTAAAAAAAAGGGCACCAATAGCACGATTATCGACCCCTACCTAAACTTAGGACAACCAGGATCAGTTTTTGAAACATCTACAAGCAGGTTCTTTTACGGTTAGCTCAGTTCGAACAAGATCCTTGCTGTTGGATGTGAGCTCGATCTGTGCTTGGGGGGGCGGGGGGGGGGGGGGGGGGGGGGGGGGGGGGGGTTTGGTGGGTTCAGATGAAATCTCTCATCGGTCGTTGTCGAATCTCATCCACATCATCCATGGTCAGTACTCTGGTTGGACGTCTTGCATGTCAAGCTAGAGTGATTTGTATCTTCTGTTGCAGCCTTCATCGATGCTGGCAGACCGCTCGAGGTCGTGGGCATCTGGACCTGCCTAGCTCCATAGCTCGGTCAATCAACGTACCTCTAGTGTGGGTGGGCTCTGAGATCTGCTGTGGTGACTACTCCTCTGCCTCTCCCCTGGCTTGTGTAAAGAAATCTGTGATTCGTCTCTGAGACTCTCTCCCCTGATGTCCTCAGCAAGCTCTCCCATAGTCTGCGTATCTCTAGTAGGAACAATCCGAGACATCTCTGATCCTCGTATCTCATGACTCTAGAAAATGGTCCGAAGCCCTCTATGAACAGACAATGGAAGCGGCCACGTATCTCATAATACGCAGGGCAATGACATGTGTAGTGCAACTCTGTCTCTAGTTCGAAGTGACATAGGTGACATATCGTGGCCCCTGCTGGCACCCCTCGAAATCGGCCAATCTCAATCTGGAGCTGATGTGAGGATGTGCGTATTTGCCCAATAGCGCATCGTATCCCATGAGATGAGTGCGTATCCATGTATGCAGGCCTAGTCACAAAACCGTCCTCCATAAGTTAGAGAAGATGCTCTCTGTAAAAGGCCATCTTCGTTCTCAACTCCTGTGTCGGTTGTCTCCATGTGCTCTTGGTATCTAGCTGAATCAAATCCTGGCGTATGAGTCTGGTGATCTCTGTCCGTGTGAGAGACAGAGAGGGTGCATCCAGGATGTATTGAAACGGAGGCAATCTATCCATGCTGAAACCATGTGACTGAAACCATGTTTTCATCTGTCTATACCAACATGCTATATCTCCTTGTAGCGCTAGTTGTCGAGATGACTCCAGGGCAAGCCGAGCATCTCTCTCCCTGGGGAGATCCCATAAACTGTTGATAAAGGATACTGATCTAGTCAATGCCTCAACCAAGAGGGAGGAGGGGGGGGGGGGGGGGGGGGGGGGGGGGGGGGGGGGGGGGGGGGCTAGCTCGGCTCGGATAATCTCATGCAGCACCGAGGCCTTAGCCCGAATCATCCGAGCAATCATAGAGACCAGAGGCCTCTCCATACATCTCCATCCATTTGTGTTGCCAGATCTCCCACGATGGTCTATTGAGGGTCCCCATACTTGAACTCCGTAGAGCATAGCTAAGGTCACTAGAGTGTCAAAAAGCCATAGCTTTGTTCGCGGTTCGTGAAACTGAACCTGCGAACACATCCTCTCCATTCCTCCCAAGACTGCATATGATCTTGCATCTGTGTACTTCACAATCTCCCGGCCATACATAAATGTGGGTGTTGACCTCCTGACCCACTGTGGTGTGGTGTTGAATACCATAACCTTGGTTTTCCCAAGGTTGACAGACAATCCACTGTCATGAGCAAATGTATTCAAAGCATCTAAATGACGTTGCATCCACTCTAGAGAGTCAAAAATCAACACAATATCATCAGCATATTAACCATGTCCCTACTAGCTGAGCACCTCTGTCTCCTTGACGCTCTACATAGTCTGAAAACTCGTCCACATACATCCCAAAAAGAGTCGGAGATAGGGGGCATCCCTGCTTCACTCCAATAGTGGAGTGGACCATGTCAGACATTCCCTCAGTAGTGCATACCTGCCTCACTGTCCTGTATAGAGCCAGAATACCCCATATCAGCTCTATAGGCACGCCCATGTCCTGTAGTCTGCGTATAAGTCTGGCTCTCGGCACTGTGTCAAAGGCTTTGCGGAAATCCTCAAAGCTACATTAGATCCTCTTGCCATGGTGTCTACCCTCCTGCCAGAATCTGGTCCAGAGTGGAGAAACCTTTCCTGAATCCTGCTTGCCCTGGTACTCGTATGCCCTCTCACTCTGCACATCTACTCAACTCCTGTTCAAGAACGGATGCATACAGCCTAGCCAATGTGTGACCAACCATGATGATGCGATAATTCCCGGGAATCATGGGATCTCCTCACTTGAAAATAGGCACAATCGTAGACATACTCCAAGTCTTAGGAAAGCCTTCATACATGGCTCGATTACACATCATAGCAAGAAGCTCTGCAAGCATGTCTCTGGCATGGATGAAGTGCTTTGCTACCAGACCATCACGAACATATGCTCTCCTTGTCTTCATCCTGTCAATGGCTTTCCTTACCCTCTCGGCAGTAAAGAAAGTACATGTCTCCGGGCATGTCACTAGTGGGTCCGGCAAAGGTGGTTGCCCTGATGCTGTGTAGAGGAATGTGGCATATTCCCCCCACGTCTCTGTGGAGGTGACCGTTGGTGGTGGTGAATGCTTGTGGAATAGCCTCCATGCTTCGCCTGATTCTTGACTCATAAATAGCTTATACAGATCCCGCTCTAGCTAAGATAGATAAGCCCTTTTCTTTCGTCGCACTAGGCAGCGAAAGATAATTTGTGACTGTCTATGTGTGGTAATACCCATGAGCACTTCCCTCTGTAATTTGATCCTTATCTCTCTACATTCCTCATCATACCAACTGTTATGGGGCATGCTCCCAGATCGTCTCCGTGTAGGCTGACTGTGGGGGTATGCCTCTGATGCTGCATCATGTAGCATCTCTATCAATATCTGAGTGAGTTCAGTTAGTGGCCGTCCCGGCTTGAGTGCATAGCTCTTTGTATATCTCATCCATATACACAGAATCGTCTCCCTCATGAAGGTATACCGAGTATGCGCGGGGACCTGTCCTAATGGAGCAGTGCTGAATCGAATCGTCAGGGTAAAAGACAGGATAGCATGATCAACTGCCACTCCAACTGGCCTATTGCCCACCATGAAGTCCTGAAAGAATGGAATGAAACCTGGTTGGGCCATTACATAATCCACTGTACTAGCACCATGTCGATGTCAAGCAAGTAAAACCTCCAACTGTTGAGAATCTTTGCAGGCCATTCAAAATGGCCAATCTATGTGCAGTTCCCATATCGATCAAGTATCTGCCATACTCAGTGTACTCCTCATCTTGTGATAGTCTGGATAGGCCCATCTCTGTAACGTCCAGCTCCCTAAGCATCTCCTCGGAAGTATCATAAAATATTGTTTGGTGATGGGCAGTCCTAGCATTGAAGTCCCCTAGCATGATAATGTCACCATCCTTAGAAAACTCCCATATGTCATTATCCAAAATAGCAATGGGGGACTGTCCTCTAGGTGATGCATATACTGATGTACTAGGAGGAAAGTAACTAATAGCAATGTAGAGGTATCTGCCCGTCTTTGCCCTGAGCCTCACCCACATGTACCTAGCATGTTCATCCTTGCGCACTATATATATCAATGGCTGCAACTCCTCCCTGAATAGAGCTGCCATTCCCCCTGAACCCCGTCCTCGATGCTCCGATCTGGTCTCCTGTCTACAAGCTGTCTCCCATCTATATCCGCTCACCTATGGCATGGATTGCCTAGGAGCTTGATGCGTCTCAAAGTAGAAAATGATGTCTCTCCCTGTGAAACTATCCTCAAAAGCACCTACATCAAGGCGGAGTGACCCATTACAATTCCAGGTTGCCATCTTTAGTGTGGTCCCATAGGTCTCGCACCGTCATGCGGAGCGTCGCTCCAATATCACCACTCTTCCATCCCTCTAAAAAGCAATCTTCCCTTTCTCCCTTGCTGCTCTAATTTCCGGCATTACTTCTTGCATTTGAGCAATTTGCGAGAGGGTGAGGTCATCTCCAAGAGAGATGCCAGTCTTCTTTGGAGTCGGTCTCTTCTTCAAGAAGTCCTTCGCTTCCATGGAAGAAAACGGAGGATGAGTGCCCTTTCTTTCGAGTGCCCTGCGCTCGAACCCTGGTCTCCACGGTCTCCTTCCCCCCTGCCGCCGTCCCGTCTGAACCCAGCCTAAGAAATGTCCAGATGACTTAATATGAATGCTATCAGAATAAGCACTTTTCCTTCAAGGACGGACTGATGAGTTTCAAACAAACTTAAAACCATATTAACCATCATTATCTACAGATTTTCAAGCATGCCTTGATGATAACACAACAGAGCATAATACATGAGGACACTGCAGCGAAAAAACTGTCATTGGTTGTTTTGCCCCTGCAAGGTTCCATCAATGAGTCTTAACAGCTGTTCATACATGTAAAGCTAGCATGCCATTCATATATTTTCTTCTAACGGTCCTATATTTCTGCAGAAGGCCAATAAAAACAACACAGGCCTGTGCATAATTGGCAGAAGAAACAAAGCTGTCTTTTGCTACAGAAAATTTCACCTCCATGTCTTCTAGCAACTCAGAGCGCGCCTTGCTGTCAATGAGCCTGTCATGAAAGAAAGTCACAGGATCGCTCCAGACTGTCGTCTCGTGTTTTCCAGAAAGATGGCGCAGCCAATGCATCCAATCTAAAGATGTACTTGCTGGAGTATCTATGGCTGTCAAAACCATATGCATCACCTCATTGAAAGCAGTTGCCTTGGCCACTTCTTGAATCAATCCCTTGAAGAACGATTCAAATCTATCAATATTGTATGCTTCTTTATGCCGAGACTTTGCTGCAATCAAGCATCCTTTTCTGAATGAACTGTACTTATCACCACATTGCCTTACAGCCACATGCAGCATTCCCTTGTAGAAATCCCTTGCTCCTAAATCACTACTGTCAAACAGGTCCCCATTCTGCTCCGTCCACCAGCATTCAAGTGACATGTGTACCAATCCTTCCCAGCTGTTAATGCAAAAGCATTGGTCACGGAATGGTTAAATGACAACTAAATGTGGAGATAAATCCACATATAATAACTGTTTCAATGAGCTCACATGCTAAAGATAGTGCACACAGTAAAACAAAAACAACATGAGTTCTTGCCAGAATGAGAAAGATAATTGATACTGCTGATGAGGCTTACCCTCCATTGCCAGTAGCTGTGGCCATGTTTGTTGCTAAATGGTCATGAATTTATCCCACCATGAACTTCAAGCTATCTAATGTGCTGACACCAATGCCAGGTACTGATGTCTAGATACAATATTTGAGGCAAACCACACAACATATCTGCCACAGCTCAATTCCAGGAAGCGTCTCTAAAATGGCTGAGAGTAGTTCCTGTTTGGTCTGTGTGTTTCCAAAACCAAGGAATGCACAAATCAAGCCAGCAGCAAGTTCCTTGGCTATTCCTACCTTGGCTCCCTCGCCCGTGGCCTCTTCGAACTCACACATTTTCTGTCTTTTCCCTCCCATTATTACCCTCCATCCTTGTCACCACATTTTAACAGAACAGGATCCCACAAAGCCATCATACCACCACTCCTCACCATTATTTCATCATCGGAAACTTTGCCTTTAGCTCCTTGCTCAGTCTCCTAAACAATGATTATGATTCTTTGTCACTGGTACTGTCAATTTTGAAATTTATTTTAAATTTAAACTACATCACCATGAAAGGTCTCAGCCCTGAACCATGTCACTCTGTAATGCAGAATACTCCAAAAACCCACAAGGCGAGCACTTTCCCCCAGAAGATCCACCAGAGAAAAAATGTTATGTCTACGATAAGGAAATTCTCTCCGTTACTCATGCATTAAAGCATTGGAAGCACTGAGATGAGTTTCCGGTTCGCACAGTCACAAAGCGCTTGGATGGCTTCAATCTATGTCTAGCGCACTGGAATGATAGGTAAGCACATTAGTCTCAATTCTTTGAACAATTTGGTAGTATGTGCGCACGATTTTGAAAAAAGGTCCAATTTGAAGCATCTTTTCGGATGCTCTCTTTTCTCTCTGGTTTTTCTCAATTGTGGTGACCGAGCCAGCCTCTCTCTCTCTCTCTCTCTCTCTCTCTCTCTCTCTCTCTCTCTCTCTCTCTCTCTCTCTCTCTCTCGGGACTGTAGCAGCAACCCAGCCTCTCGCGCAGAAGTCCAACCTCTCCCGTCGACTGTAGCAGCACAGCATCAGAGACTCATCCTGTCGACAGGACTTTAATCTCTCTCTCTCTGCAGCAGCGTGCCCATCTTTGAATACATGGCGGACTGCAATGACTGAGGACGTACAGAGCGCGCAGCCCCAGCAGGTCAGGTAGGGTTCTCTCTCTCTCTCTGCAGCAGCGTGCCCATCTTTGAATACATGGCGGACTGCAATGACTGAGGACATACAGAGCGCGCAGCCCCAGCAGGTTAGGTAGGGTTCTCTCTCTCTCTCTCTCTTTCTCTCTCTCTCACAGCAGCCCTGCGCGTTCCTTCCTGAGGGTTCCCTGCAGCCCTGCACGTCCAGCTTGAATTTTATAATGGAAAATGATTCTTTGGGCCACACCGTAATGGATCAACGTCAAGGCCATGAATGCTTGATGGGTGTTGCACAAACTGTCACACTTGAAGAAGACCCTGCACAGGACACGGAAGCCGCCAATGTCTCACCTGTTTGCAAGCCACGAGCAAAGGCAACCTTCATGCTCACGAATAAGCGGATGGCGCAGGTGGAGAGGGAAATGAAGGAGTGGTAAACAGAGATGGAAGGATGGTGGAAGGAGAAGGCCAACCTCCTTCAGATGGTCTTCAATGAAGGCGCACAGTGGAAGAAGGAGAAAGAGAGCCTTAACGCAGAAATACAGACACTCAAGGAAGAAGTCTCAGCCCTCAAACAAGAGAACCCAAACGCCGAGATACGGACACTCAAAAAAGAAGTCTCAACCCTTAAACAGGAGCTTGCTGATACAGTAAGAAATGGACTAGAGGAAAGCGAATTTCAACCCTCGGTAATAGATGAAATCTAGGAAATTAAGGAGCAGGTAAGGATGATCACAGAGGAAGAGAAACTAAGTGTGGCAAAGACATCTTCATGGGCGGAGATGATAACAAGGACACAGAAAAAGGCGAACGAGGCTAATAAATGGATTGAGGTCGCCAAGAAAGGGAAAGGTCAAGAAACTCCTTGTACACCGACGCTTATCAACATGACTCTCAAAGAGGAACAAAGAAGGCGGATGCGAGCATTGCATGTGAGAGTGACCGGTCTCAAGGACATAAACACTGTGGAGAAAGAGGTCACAAGCCTTACATCCATGATGGGGATGGAGAAGCCTTTGCACACAAAGGCATGGAGGGTAGGTAAGAAAAGTGATGGCACGGGAGAGTCTTCAAAGGGGAGAGCTCTCATACTACGCTTCCCCTCGTTGGAAGAGAAGAAGGAATTCTTGAGGAAGAGGCCTACTCTCAAAAAGACAGGTATTTTCCTCGGTGATGACCTGACTCTCTCACAGTTCGCACATATGAGAGAGGTAATGCCAGAGATTACAACAGCAAGGGAGAAGGGAAAGATAGCCTGCTACAGAGATGGACAGGTGGTGATTTTAGAGTGGCGTACTGCATGACGGTGCGAGACCTATGGAACCACACTGAAGATGGCTACCTGGAATTGTAATGGGTCTATGAGGTTGGACGTGGGTGCATTTGAGGAGAGTTTCAAAGACAAGGATATTGTGTTCTTCCCAAAGACTCATCAGGCCCCTGGACAGGTAATGCCACATGTGGTGGGATACAGATGGGAAACAGCTCACAGGACAAATGCGAGATCTGAGCATGGGAATAGAGGTTCAAGAGGAGTAGCAGTGCTATTCAGAGAGGAACTACAACCATTACTACATATTGTACGAAGAGATGATCATGCTAGATATATGTGGGTGAGACTGAGAGCTGACACAGGTCGATTCCTATATATTGCCATATGTTACTTTCCTCCCAGTACATCAATGTATGCCGCATCCAGAGGGCAGTCGCCTTTCACTATCCTAGATGATGACATTTGGGAGTTTTCTAGGGATGGTGATATCATTCTCCTAGGGGACTTTAATGCCCGAACGGGCAACTCGCAGACAGTCTTCTACGACACTTCAGATGAGATGCTTAGAGAGCTGGATATGGGTGAGTTGGGACTTGAGAGATGCTCAGATGACAGAGAGCAAACGGAGTATGGGAGATACTTCATGGAAATGACGAATACACATGGATTAGCCATACTTAATGGATTACAGCGATTTTCTGGAGCAGCTGGTTTCACATGCTTTCCACATAGACATGGGGCCAGTACAATGGATTATGTTATGACACAACCGAGCTTTGTCCCTTGCATTCAGGATTTCACAGTGGGAGCCAGGCCAGTGGGCATAGCAGTAGATCATGCTCTCTTGAGCACTATCCGTTAAATTTCAATATAGTACAACCCAAACATCACGAGGCAGGTCACACACCCGCTATACATTTACACAAGAGACTGATTTCGTTTATTCAAAGGAGATCTGTGACCGTCTATTGGAAGGCACAGCTAGCACAAATGGTACAGGCCTCTCAGTGGAGGAGTGCACCACTCTACTGACTGAGACACTGCATGGGGCTGCATCAGTGGCATACCCACACACTCAGCCGGCCAAGAGACAACATTCTGGGAGCATGCCCCAGAATAGTTGGTATGATGAGGAGTGCAGAGAGATCAGAGCCCAGCTTCAGAGGGACCTTCTTTTAGGAGTCATCACTTACGGACAATCTCGGATTGCTTTCCGACGCCTTGTGCGACGGAAGAAGCGAGCTTACCTAGCTCAGATGGAGCGAGACTTGTATCAGATGTTCTTGAGTAGGGACTCGGGAGAGGCATGGCGACTCTTCCATGAGCACTCCCCTCCCCCAGTGATTACTTCACCTGAGGTGTGGGGCCAATATGCGACATCATTATATACGGTTCCTGGACAGAAACCCCTTCCAAACCCTACCAAGCCTTGCCCAGCTACGAGCACTTTCTTTACACCTGAGATGGTACAAAGGGCCATCGAAAGGATGAAGACCGGGAAGGCATATGATCATGACGGTCTAGTAGCGGAGCACTTTATACATGCCAGGGATATGCTGATGGAGGTTCTCGCAGTGTTGTTCAATCGTGCCATGTGTGAGGGATTACCTGAGACTTGGAGGTTGTCTAATATTGTGCCCATCTTCAAGGCTGGTGACCCTACAGAGCCTGGGAACTACCGCACTATTATGGTTGGACACACATTGGCACGGTTGTATGCATCTATCCTGGAGAAACACTTGAGTGATTGGGCAGAGGGCGAGGGTGTACGAGCAAAGGATCAAGCCGGCTTCAGGAGGGGTTTCTCCACTCTTGATCATATTCTGACACTCAAGGCCATCATTGAGGAGGGCAAAGCACACGGGAGACGGATCTATTGTAGCTTTGTGGATTTTCGTAAAGCATTTGACATGGTACCAAGAGCTCGATTGATGCGCAGACTACAGGAGATGGGGGTGCCCATAGAGGTGATTTAGGGGATTATGGCTTTGTACAGATCAGTGATAGGACATGTACGCACTCCGGCAGGGGTATCTAATTTAGTTCACTCTACTATTGGAGTGAAACAGGGCTGCCCATTGTCTCCTACTCTATTTGGTATGTATGTTGATGAGGTGTCTGATTACATCGACAGAGAGGGTGACAGAGGTGCACAGCTGGCAAGGACGTGGATCCCATTGTTGCTATATGCTTTTGATATTGTGCTGATATCTGACTCACCAGAAGGTATGCAACGACAGTTGGA